>NC_136805.1:25486326-25553826 GCF_951216825.1 Electrona antarctica
GAACAATGACACAAGGCTCTCTCATTCTCTCAGCCACTCATTCGGTGTCGCATCGCTCCCTGCCACATCCTCCTGTTCCTCCTTCGCCGATTCCTCCTCTGGCGTCGCCAACGCCTTCCGTTTTTGTATTATGAGGAAAGAAAATATATAAATAACAAAGGAAAAAAAAAAAAAAAAAAACAAACACAAAAAATGAACATAATGTATTGATGATTGTGTGCAGGACAGCTGTAGCGGTACTTGAGAACGTCCTAATCGTCTCTGCGCTACACGGTGGTCTTTATAGATGTATAATACAAATGTCAAAAGGTACTTACAGAACCACAAACGTCTTGAGAACAAAAATGCACTTGTCTTTTCAAAGTTTTTGGATTATCTGTACTGTTTTTTGTATGTTTTTTTATTCTCACAAAGAAATCCCTGACTGGAGGGCAGAGCAGATAGGCCAGGGTATTGTTAATGGGGCTAAATGAGATAACAGATACTGTATAGACAGTGAGACTGTGAAAAAGAGACTGATATGCATTGATAAATATACAGATGGAGATGATTGTAGACAGCACAGTCATTGAGTGAGGTGTGAAATGATGGAAGTGAATGTGCTTGGTGAATTGAGAGGTGTGTTATTTAGTGGAGAGGGTGGGATCAAAGCACACACATATGAATCACACACACGTACGTGTGTGTGCGTGCGTGCATGTGAATGCGTGTGTAGGGTCTAACCTTGGTCTTGTGGCTCTGCTCAGTCCCCAGTCCAGAACCAGATGTGTGTAGCTCCTTGGACACAACGCACAGGAACTCAGCCTGGTCCTCGGTCCCGTAGCTGTATGAAGACCCAATGTTCACCATCTGGAGGAGATCGAATGGGAGAGTGAGAGACAGATAAAGGTACGGACGGAAGAGAGAGAGAGAGAGAGAATGATAGCAAAAGTAAATGTAAAAAGATTGACAAAAAAGAGGAGAAAGGAAGAGAGATGGGTGGAGAAATAAAGCTAGAGATACCAGAAAACACAAGAGACAGGTAAAGAGACTAATTGAATGTGTGAGAGAGAACGAGACGAGGACAGACAATGACAGACATGAGAAAATAGACACAAAGGACATAAAGAGAGAACCGATGGATACCTTTGCTCATGCAGGAAGGATATGCTGTCATTACAACACTGGACTCAAGGAGCACAACGGTCATATAAACAGGTTTTTGGAGGAATTTAAGGAAATCATACATGCACAGCATTCATGCAATCGAGCTGAAATGCAAAAGCAGTGGGACATCGCTGAGAGGGTCTCAATGGGCAGGAAAGGCCCAGGATGTTGGGATGTGAGTCCTGGGGAATCTGGGTTGGAAGCATAGGGGGTCCATTGTTGGCATGCGTGACACTGAAACTGTCAACACGATAAAAGGCTAGAGAGGTCGGGACGGTTTGATACTTTAAGGACCTCTGAAATATCTGTGGGTTTTAAGGGGGAAAAGCAAAGCATATTATATGAACAACAACAGGAAATATTGTAACACCTTTTCTGGGTTCACCCATGAATCTAATTAAGTGCGCCATAAATTAGTTAAATTAATTTGCAAACCTTATACATACTGCTGGTTTTCTGTCCTAACAGGAAGTACATTGCATTCACCTTGTGTCCTTGTATAGAGAGTATGCGCATGCTTAAAGTGAATGGCACATCGAGTGGCAAATCGAGTGGCAAAGCAACAGGCAAAGTGAGTTTAACATTGTTTAATGTTGTTTAATGCAATCAGATATGACTTTTCTGTGTGGATGTATGGGCTGTCAAGGCCAGAAAGTAGTTTTTGCCACTCAGTAGGCGTTCCTGCATAACTTCCTGGTTTGATGATGATGTCACGCGCATACCCTCTATACAAGCTGGCTAAATAGGGACTAGTCCATAGAGTATAAAGAAGGATAGAGACGAACTGGAGCGTTAGCCCCGCCCCCCGCTATTCATTTCAGTGGAAGTTGCTCAGTGGCGTTTTGAAGCACCCGGAAGACTTCCGGATGTATAATTATAACTCAATGGCTCGAGCGAGCGGAAGTTTAGCCTAGCCTAGCCCCGGACCTCAATTTTGAGGTCCGGGCTTACGCACGTGACGTCATGAATGTCCGTCCACTTCCATTAAAGTGCTGCAATTCCACATTTCGCCAGTAGGTAGTGGCATCTTCAATGTTGGATAGCCTTACTGGGGGCTTGGACTAGTCCGATCTTTGACACCAGAGGAACACATTTAGCTACCTGGTTAGGTTGAGAACCAGCAGCACCGGGCGTCCCAGAGGACCAGGTTTGAGAACTACTGCCATAAAGGACCTCTAGGCTCCTTGGTGGGGGGGGGGGGGATTTCTGGACTGTAGACAGTGGGCGGTGAGTTGGGGGATAGAGTCAGATCAGGGGGGTCAAAGGTTGAAGGTGGGGGTTGGGGGTGGGGGCAGAGCAGCAGCAGCGAGTCCAACCCACAGTCCAGAGCAGTCCGGTGCGGGGCTTTCTGCAGGTACGCACGCTGACCTGCTCAAACTTCCAGCCGTCCGACATGGTGGACACCATCTGGGTTAACTCCTCCTCCTGGCACTGCAGCACCCGGTACACATGCTTGGGCGGTACCTGCTGGAGAGGGAGAGAGAACGAGAGAGGCAGGCAGAGTGAGTCAATGAGAAGACTTGAGGCCAAATTGTACTTGTGTACAGTGTCATGTAATGTCATTTTGTCACCATCTAATTTCCATAGGGACATGTACATCCCAGATTTTGTGACTGTGTGTACTTTATGCGCGGCAAGTACACTGACCGCACACGCGCTAGAAAAGAAGAATAAACATATAAACATCCTGAGAACGAGAGGAGTGCCGTCGACAGGTGTGTAGTGGGGGGGGATGCGGGGGAGCGACATCCCCCCACATCTCTCATGCCTGAAATGATCCTTTTGGCAAAGATATGTTTTACGTTTACGTTGAAATCATGTTTATTGGCAGGTTAGTTACATGGAATAGAATCCTTGCTCTAGAGTGTGCTTGAAGCCTGTCCCGATGGGACCCCTCGATCTGCTCCACACACTTCAGTGGAATGGACCATGAGCTAAGGAGTGGCCTTTCCTTCACTGAATCACTGAACTAATCAGCCGGCGTAGGATGGGGCATAAAGATCTGCCTGTAGGATGGGGCTGGTAACTTGGCATAAAGATCTGCCTGCAGAGGACTTGGATATATACAGTATGTGTGAAAAAGAGTCATACTAGTGTGAGGGTGGCATTAGCTGTAAGAGAATGTGTGTGTGTGTGTGTGTGTGTGTGTGTGTGTGTGTGTGTGTGTGTGTGTGTGTGTGTGTGTGTGTGTGTGTGTGTGTGTGTGTGTGTGTGTGTGTGTGTGTGTGCGTGTGCGCGTGCATGTGTGTGCGCGCGCATGTATCAGTATAGGACTTATAAGAATTATGAAAACAGAGAATGGATGCCTTCATTTGAAAAGGAATAAGATGCTACTGTAACAAACCAACAGAGAGTAAAAAATGTACAGCAACAGCTACTGTATCTGCAGCACATGTGAAGAAAACACTTCAGTGCAGAAAACACTTCAGTGCATGTTCTTTATTTTTGAGTGTAGCCTCAAGCCATTGGTAGTAACGGAAAATACAGTACTGTACAGTACGGTATAATGCAAGTGAAGTGGGTGTATGGTGTGAAAGGGCAGAAGGATTATATAAACCAGAGAGCAAACATGCAGATAGAAAACAAGAGATGACAACAACATGATGTGCAGCACAGCCATCTTTAGGAAGGCGAAGAAGGGTGGAACCATTTCATAACAGAGAAAATATCTGAAGGTTTTGCGCATACATTGTAAAAGGGAGAAAGGGGAAACAAATAGTAAAATCATGTGATTAGAACAACTGTATAATGTTAGTGGTGTTGACTCCTAAATTAATGCGGCCTCCACGTTTGCCATTTAACATTGCACTTTTTTGGATAGAAGCCTAGATAGGGCATGCAGCCATGCACGTATTAAACTTTTGCTCTCACATGTCACTGGGCAGTGGGATGTTTGCATTTTGAGTCCAGGCTGTGACAAACCAAGGACCAAGAGATGAACATAACTCAACATTTTAGCAGTTAACCTACCAGTATTTGCTACAACTGAATAACTTGGTTTTGGGTGTTGGATTTGGAACTTTCATATTGATTTTTGCAGTTAGACTTTGTATTGTTTTAGACTGTGTGTCGGTTCGGTTGTCGTCTCGTCTTACCTCTGTGGCCTTACAGTCTCTCTCCATAATCCTATCCTTGATGAGTTTAATCAGCGGAGTGATGTTGTAGAACTCTGCTTCCTCCAACACTCCTGGAAGACCGTACGATACCAAGGTTATTAGGTTTATTTCAATTTTCATTTCAGTTTAGTTGATGTGAAGAATAAACTGCATCACACACCAGGAGCGACATGAACAAATTAATATACAAAAAACTGAAAAAGCGACACGCTTATTTCACATTTCACTTTTATTTTGGTGACGTTGCTTGCGTACAGGTTGGTGATTATATTTGCACTGAAAATCAACTTCAGGCTTTTTCTGCCTTTATTTGATGGACTACACTACAGTAAGCCGACAGGAAATTGGTGTAAAGAGATGGGGAGTGACACGCAGCAAAGGTCGCCGGGATCGGGAATCGAACCCGCGACACGCCGCCAGGCTGGACTAGCAGTACCAGGTGAGCTCATTATGAGCTGATGTCAGCCATTATCCCTTGTAGCGTTTGTACATTGTACATACATCAATATGAATCAGAAATAAGAATCACTACATACAGAAGAAACAAAAAAGAATGCACATAGATGTGTTCCACAATAGTTCCACAATATTTACACAGCATTTTCCAATTTGCATTTCACAACTATATTTGACTATAACTGACCTGAAACACCACCCACCCAGGCTCTATAGGATTACAAAGCAAACTCCCTCTTGTATCTATCATCCCACAGACAAAGAAGACAAACCTTCCTCTGCCAACTCCTTGTTGAAGACCAGTTTTCCATGCCGTAGGTAGTTGAGAATGGGACCAAAGTAGGTGGGGTCTCGGTCAATCACATAGGCCCCTGTCTCATCCTGTTGAGGAAGGAAGGAAAGATCGAATTAATCGTTTATAAAAACAAAATGGTACATAATACCATAAAGTTACATGCTGCGCTGCTTCATCTAGTCTTGTTTTATTTTGTTTAGGCAAAAAGTGAAATGATAGAAAAATACTATTTACAAAATCACATACAGTAAAATCAAATATAAACTTTCAATCAAGAAAACCCTTATATTGTCTCGTAAACAAAATAAAGCAGATTTGACTAGGGATTTGATGAGGGGACCAGTACATTCATTGGATTCTTAAGTAAAGCTGTATTGTCCATTGACACTGTAGAAGTTTTGTGCTGAATGTGGCATTTTTGAACTATGAATTCCAAATTCCAATATGGTTCATCACAGCTTCTTCTTATTAGAAGGATAAACCTTTACCACATACCAAACCACATGTCAAAACATGAACTCAAATAATTGCGTAATTGCGACTATATAATTGTGACATGCCTAAATAGTAAATACATGGATGATATGATGAGTGTATGTTCAAAGAACATTGGTCACATCTGGTGACAGTGGTTCAGTGGACTAAGTGCAGGGTAATAAATATTAGATTGTAGCCAAGAAAGAAATGCATTTGTGCTTCAGGGCAGGAAAATTACATTTCAATCCAGAAAACACTGCGGCTGGTGGCCAAAATGAACCAGCCTCTTTGTCATTATCCAAGCATAACTGGTAGTAGGCTTACTATGCTACTGTATATTTATCTTTGTCTTGTGCCTCTACACTAAATTGTTCAGGTTAAATATACAGAGACCAAAGACAAAAACATACATATTTTCAGTGGAATTTTAAAGTGCTGTTAAAATCAGTGGAATGGATTAAAGAAAGTAATCCAACCACATAGCCAGCCTAATTAGTTTGAGTTGATATCTACACTTTGAGTGAAAGTACATGAATCTAATAGTTTGGCGGATATATAGGCATGTCTTTATGACTCAGACATAACCATAAACAAACCCAATACGCCCTATATAGGCATGTCTTTATGACTCAGACAACCATAAACAAACCCAATACGCCCTATATAGGCATGTCTTTATGACTCAGACAACCATAAACAAACCCAATACGCCCTATATAGGCATGTCTTTATGACTCAGACAACCATAAACAAACCCAATACGCCCTATATAGGCATGTCTTTATGACTCAGACAACCATAAACAAACCCAATACGCCCTATATAGGCATGTCTTTATGACTCAGACAACCATAAACAAACCCAATACGCCCTATATAGGCATGTCTTTATGACTCAGACAACCATAAACAAACCCAATACGCCCTATATAGGCATGTCTTTATGACTCAGACAACCATAAACAAACCCAATATGCCCTATATAGGCATGTCTTTATGACTCAGACAACCATAAAAAACTGATAGGCCTGTTACCCATACTGTACAGGCACTTTATAGCAATGAGTATCAGACTATAGAGCTAACAATTACTTAACAAAATAAAATAACTTAATAATGCACCTAATATTATGCACTTAATATTAACTAATATTGGTTTTAAGCTAGGTCTCTAGAATAGAATAGAATAGAATAGAATAGAATAGAATAGAATAGAATAGAATAGAATGGTAGAATGTTCTGGTCACATGGCTGGGTCTTTTATTGGCTGCAGTCTGACACTGGCCTCCAGCAGCCTCTCCAATAGAGCAGAACTTTCTTTTCTCTGGATGCTTAAATTAGCCAATCAGCAAGGCTCCACGTGTGTGGCTGGTGCATTCATGAACTGCTCTGTGTGCGCGCATCCTTGCATACGTGTGTTTGTGTGCTGAGCTGTAAGCAGGCATTGTGTACGTTACTCTCCAGCTACTCCCCATTTTCCCTGTGCTATCGCCATCTAAACTATTAACATACATGGTATAATCCTCCTTCACGGTCCATTTAGAGCAGGGGTCCCCAACCTCCGGCCACAGACCTTTAGCGGTCCGCGACCCATTCAGTACTGGTCCTTGACTTGACACCTGTCCACACAGAAAGGAGGGGCACTATATAAATGCACCATAAACCCCCAGTCTATCCACTGTCTCAACGAGGTGCTTGATAATAATGTTATTATGAAAAGCGGCATGCAGAATACTACAACAAAATGCAGGCCTTTCAACAGGCATGTTCCAAGTAACCCAGCACATGATTTCCCCTCTTTGCAGTTTGTGTATGTCGCTCATTACATCGTGACAGGTACAATGACCAAATATCACAGCTGAAAAGTGAGATTCAGAATAATTTCCAAGTAGACAAATTAACGGTACGTCGCAATACATTATAGCTGTGCATAATGGTCACATGACTTGTATTGACAGATGTTCTCGTGCTGTAGGACAGCTCTGCTGATGCTACGTCTAAAACAAGAAAGGTGCTTTCCTCTGAGCACACTGCACAGGTCTCTACCCAGGGCCTGCATACTTTGGAAATCAGTCATAGCCAATTGGAATGTAATTTGGAAAATCTACAGGATACAACTTCATCGCATAACTACAGACATAATGTGTACCAATTTGAAAAAATCCCTCCTTGGCCTACTGGGAGTGTGCGTGCATTCGTGCAATGTTTCACACCAATTGTCCAATGGTGCTGGAGAATAGCTGTTCACAGATGGATGCTGGACAGACAATCAGACACGAACAAAAACATAGGCAGGCACAAGTCTTAGTGATTTACAAACACATTTTTGCAGTCCACTGATAGCAAACTGTGCATTCTGTTGCCAGTGCCACAATGATTGTGAACCAGAATCAAGCGAACGTGCTGCTTTATAAATCAGACAAAAAGTATGCATCAGCATATTTCTTGTGTGTACACAATTGTACAGTCATTTTTATGACTGCAGGGTTCTTCACCCCTTCACGTATGTCTGATTGATTATATGTGCCATTGCCACCTCAGACTTTTTGAGTGGTGCAAGTGCAACCATAGGGTGCAGCCACTCCAATGCCCAGCTTTGTCCGTCCCTGTGTCCCTGTGTCCTTATGTATGTATGTTTAGGGTACCATCAGGGGGCGCTGTTGTTTTAATGTGTACACCTAACATTTCATAAATGTAATGCTTGCTAGGCAATCTAAATACAAAATGTATTTAGTAAAGTGTAACATTTTGTAGTTATAAAAGAGACAAATGAGAGCAGTTTGAAAGAACAAAGAAAATAAAAGCATAAAAGCTGTGGGAGTGTGCTTACACAACTGCAACTGGCCTAGTCCCATTTGAACGTTATTGTCTCCACCAGGCCGAAGGCATGGGGAGAGAGTATGTTTTGCACTCCGTCCGTGTGTGTGCATGCGTCTGTCCGTCCGTCCGTGCACAGCTAATCTCCGGCACCGTTGGCCCAGTCGATGCCAAACTGTGCAAACACACTCCCTGGATGCCAACGACGAACGACTGCCCCAAACAATCTGCCAGTTATAGCGCCACCATGAGGCCCGATTTTGGTAAAACACATTTCTGTACATTACTCGAGTGCCACTTCCTCTAGTTTTTAATTATCATATGCATGGTCTGATTCATCAATGAGAAACTTTGTAAGTGCATGCAAAAGTAACAAGTTATGATCAAATATCCCATTATGCAAGTATAGAGACAAAGATAGTTTCTGTACTTGTTCTGTGTTCCGTGTTCTGCTCGCATGTGTGTGATTTTGACATTGACTAAAGGGCTCTGGGAGATGCGGAAAGCTGTTTCCACTTTCTAGGTGTTGTCATGCCGACTGTCGTCTGATCACGTTGAGGTGTCTTCTACTGCAGCTCAATTTGGGTGTGTGTGTGTGTGTGTGTGTGTGTGTGTGTGTGTGTGTGTGTGTGTGTGTGTGTGTGTGTGTGTGTGTGTGTGTGTGTGTGTGTGTGTGTGTCTGTGTGTGTGTGTGTGTGTGTGTGTGTGTGTGTGTGTGTGTGTGTGTGTGTGTGTGTGTGTAAGAGAGAGAGAGAGAGAGAGAGAGAGAGAGAGAGAGAGAGAAGAGAGAGAGAGAGAGAAGAGAGAGAAGAGAGAGAGAGAGAGAGAGAGAGAGAGAGAGAGAGAGAGAGAGAGAGAGAGAGAAGAGAGAGAAGAGAGAGAGAGAGAGAGAAGAGAGAGTGACGTCCCTGTGTAGGCTTCCTGCTGTGTACTGTGCTGGCATAAAGGTTTCCATCAATCAAGACTGAAGCATCCTTCTGCCTCACCCTCCTCTCACTTTTCTGATTATCCGTCTCATCTCTCTGTCCCCTCAGCTTCGCTTGATTCTGAACCAGTGGTTCTCAAACAATGGGTCGAGATCTATGGAGTATGGAGTATGTATGAGCCTTAAGGAGTGGAAAGAAGCACCACATAATTATGTAGATACACTGGCGCATCAGCAGAGCTAACACTACAGAGCTCATACATGCAGATGTGCATATACAATGTGTATCTGCTCGTGTGCTGAGACAGAACATTATGAGTTATCCTTCTCTCACAGAACCCACAGAATCTCTGTCTCACACACAAACACACGCACGCACACACACACACACACACACACACACACACACACACACACACACACACACACACACACACTGCCACGCACACATCACACACGCATGCACAATTCACTCAGTTTAAGTATGCATGAAACCACACCTGCAGTCGATGCAATCCTGTCATTTCAATCGGAACAGGAAGAGAGAGCAGTGAGAAATTGACGTGGACCTGAATGTGGATTATAATAAGAAGTACAGTAAGCCCGCTAAGCCGTAATATTTAATTCATGACATCGTCACTGGCTGTCAGCGACTTATAACTACTCTTCATCAATGACAACTTTCCTGTGGGAGGCATCACGACCGAATCAGAAAAGAATATCACCCACATAATAATCATTAGTACTACACTGTGGCCCCTTGTAAAACGACATATCCGATATTCCAAATAACTGTAACTAGCAGTAGGCAAGACTGGTGATACTCGTATTGTATATGTGCTGCTTGTCACAGAATTTCATAAAGTGGGTGGGAATTAAACAAAATATTGAAACACTTGTATTTTAAGACATCTTTTAATATAATTGATGATTCATGTTAAAGTTTGCTTAAGGTTTGCATTCCATCTGTGATCAATATAGTTTTTGTTAGAATAGTGTTCAGCTCTATACTTATACACAGATCTTGTTCTAACAGTTACAGTTCCTTACACCTCCGGTAACTGCTTCATAATATTAGATACTTAACTAGCTCCAATAGGGAGATAGAGCAAGTTTGGGCCTGTGGTGGAATCTACAGTACAATCTAAAGTTGTGAAACAGGGAAAGGGGAGGAACGTCATATGGGGGGGGGGGGGGTAGATAACCTTCGTGAATCTGGATGATAGAAGGAATTTGTATTGCAAAAGGAATCAGTTTATTCATCCAGAAGAGTAAATATGAACACAGTATTTGTCATGGTGACATATCAAGCAGTTAACCACAAGAATCATTGCATCCCTATTCTGGACATGATAATAGGTGAACATTCTGTGAAAAGGTCTGCTATTTGTGATTTGGTGTAGACTGTAAAGGGAAAAAGTAGGGCACCGGTCAACAAAGTAGTTAAGACAAGTGGTTCATGTAAATACATACAAGCATATAGTGGTTTGGTTTGCCCCACATTATGACATAAGAGCAAAATGTCTTCTATGTGAATATAGTCAATGAGCGTCATGGCCTATTGTCCATATTGTCCAGAGGACCACTCTGCATTAACAGTGCAACTGATTATGAAAATAATGGTTCTGCAATGTAGATCAATGACATACTAAATCACATCTCAGTCTCACTCAGGCGGCCCTACACACAAAGGTTTTCATCATGTCTTTGTTTAAAATCATGCAAGCCTACCATACTTGTACACTAACAACACCTCTCTACACATAAAATAATACTAAAGAAAGACCGACTGAAACAAACAAAGTCCACTTCATCTGAATCATCCCCATGGTGTTTGATACCAGTCAAAGATATCACAATCCTCAACTAATGTGATTATGCATTTATCGTCTTGGAGGTCGTGCGTGCGTGCGTGTGTGCGTGCGTGCATGTTTGCCGGTTTTTGGGGGTGGGCTGGAGCTGAGGTACCAGACATAACGTAGTAATCCTATTAACAGTTGTACTCAGCCAGACCAGACCATGTGTGTTCAAAACAGAGTAGACCACCAATATCCTCCTTGACAGAGCCATGCTGACGCCAGTGGATAACAAAATAACTCCTGTGGTGATAAAACAAATCGTCCTGTCTCTTGAGTAAGAACACACGTCACACACACACAGTCACACACTTCTTGTTCTCTAGGTAATTTAGCGACAAGTCCTGTGTGTACTAAACAAGTCCACAGGAGCTAACAAAGCCTGTCTTCACCCAAGCAACAAAGACATTACATTGAAGATAAAAATGGACTTTTAAGGATACTGAATCCAACTAGATACAATTATTATTATTATTATTTTTTTACAAATACTGTGGTCTTATTGATAATAATATGATGATATTTTGGGGATGACTATCACTCAGTTTACTGTAATGCTGTCTTTAATTACAGGAAAAGATCACGTTTAAGCCATACCACATTATGACAACCAAAATCTCAGACGATGCCAAGCCTATATCACACAAACACCAGTTCTACTTACAAAGTCTTACTCATCTGCTGCATGATTTCTGAACATACTTTACAGTACCCTAATCCTATCTGCAGCACTGTATCGCTATATGTGCTTGTACAAGAAGCTCATGCTGCAGGATCAGCAGTCCATTCAGCACTTTGTCTCCCTCAGGGACCAAGTCACTCTGTTTCTTTTCTGATTGTTCAGTGTTGCCTGTTGGATAGCATGCCCCTTGCTCATCTTATCAACTATCACATCAACACAGTCACGATCCATCGAGGACAGGACGATGCAGGCCCTGCATGTCCATTCTGCTCCTGTTCTACTCACAAACCCGCAGTAGAGGGTTGGCCATACTTGGGTATTGAAATTAGGTACCAAATAGTAACAGAATTAAAATTGCTGGGGACCGCGGGTAATCGAATCAGAATCGATAAAACCCTAATCATTTAAGGCTCCATCCAGTATTCTCCTACAAATGAAGCACATAACAAGCTTTATCTGCTACTGTCTTCCATTGTGTTGTCACGGAATAATGAGAGGTTATCATTTATTACATTTCATGTTTGAAGTTGACAATTAAATTAGTTTACTTTTGAATTGTGTTTGGTTGATTTAAACACCAGTATTTGCAGGACAAAAGATTTCAACATTGGCTCTATATATCTCAGGTACAGTAATAGTATTAGTAAATACTATTTACTTAAATTAACGCTTAAAATAATGAGGATATTTTTGTTTGTTAACTGGAATTGATAAAAGACATGTGACTGAAAAGGGTCACAGGTTCAATTCCCCACAACAGCTGAGATGTCCATACAAAAATGTCCATGGGCATCAAGACACACACAAACCACCCACCCTGTGTTCACTCATTGTCCATATTCACATGTCAGCCACTTTTCTCTTACATCACACTTTACTTGGGTCACACAGACATGTTGGTGTCATGTCACCCACCCCAGAGTAGGCTACAATTTAAGAGCAAAATAGCCACCCTGTGAATACTTAATATTGTTATTTATGAGTATCTCTAGCTAAAGTATCAGCTAAAATGTTATACAGAAGGGGGGGACTTTTTTTTTAAATTATTTCCACACAACTCTAAGGTATAGTTCAAAGTTGAAAAAGAGTGGTATTCCCCTTTAAGGAAAAGGAACACTGGATTAATAGTGATAGCTGGACAGTGGACAATGCAGTAGCAAAAGAAACTAGTTTGTGAGAGAGAAAACAACAAATGCACGATGGGCTGTGAGTGAGAATCAGTAGCTGACAGTGGGGGGTGTGGGGCAGAAAAGGACAGAGAATGATGGCACTGGCACATAATTAAAGGTCAGGGAAATACACTGTATTAATATTAAATGAGTATCGTGATATCTAGAATATCATCTGGGATTTGGGATATTGTAATATTATGATATATGGCAAGGGTTTTAAAGGCTGAATGTTCTAGCTGTCCTATTATTGTATTTCCCTTCATCCACGTAGTAGTAATTACATAGATATTACTGATTTGATCACAAATCGTATTTATTGTGTCGATATTTTGTGAAAGCACCAATAGTCATCCCCACAATACATTATAGTCACATAGATGCAAAAAACAAATCACACCTGTGTGAACTGAGCAGTACAACTGTACATACTGTACTTTAGTACTCGTACTGTACTACTCATACTGTACAGTACTGTACTGTTTGTACTGTACCGTACTGCACTACTCGTACTGTAGGCTACTGTACTGTACTGTACTGTACTGTACTGTACTGTACTGTACTGTACTGTACTGTACTGTACTGTACTGTACTGTGTCTGTACCAATGGTCAAAATGGCGCATTTTAATCCTTGCTTATTGTATGCATTAGCTTTATTAAAGGCGTTTTACTTTTTCTACAAGAGTTCCTTGGTCTCTTCTTTTTTTGCATCTACAGTAACAGTATACTGTCACCCAGTTGTACCAAACAGCACCTTGCTGGAGATCTCTACTCTGGCCAAACAGATGTGCTCCTTCTTCTCTTTCTTTCTACATACTGTATAGTGATGTTGTAGTAGGCCTTTATTATTGCCCACTTGCCCAGCCCTGCCTACAGCTAGGGTATAGACTTATCTGGGAGTTAGGTAAAGAGAGAGCACAACATGTAAAATAAATGAGGATGGAGGTATAGAGAATTAAGACGGACAGGGCCATGTATGTTTCTTCATGTCTGTGTGTCAGTGTCCTTATCCTATAATATTTTGTTTAACCGCATGGATCACCTGAGTGTAGTGTAAAGGACAGCTATATGTGTGTGTATCAGTCTATGCAGACTAGAGTCGAAGCTTTCGCTGTTGAAGGTCACAGGGAATATTATTTTCAACGTGCTCAAATAGGTACACCAAAGGAATGTCAGTTTAACAACTCTTTCTTGCAACCACTGGCACTTAATTATCATGAGAGGACGCATAATAGAAAATTACATTATCCTCATGTCTACTTAATGCAGCCATATGCTGCTGCATGTGTACACATGCATCTGGCTCTGTGATGAAAATAACTCTCCCTCTTCCCATAAACTTGCATTAACAGGCAGCACGTACGTGCCCATACAGCTGACTGACTGAATTCATTCGTACCATATCACTATAGTGATGATTATAGAATACATCTCACAAACTGTAAACACATTTCATTGTGGCTCCAAGTTCGGGGCTCAAGTTACATCCGATCGCGACCACGACTTACCGTGTCTGAATGCAAGTCCTGTTGCTGACAAAGCCTGTAAAGAAATGAAGTTTGTTCTTTGAGCAAGGTTTGCCGCGTCGTGAGGAACACCGTGCCGCCGACATTCAACCGGACCCATTTGCCGTTATTTCCCCCGGCGGGGTGGATGCCGTTGCCGACGCAGTGCGTCGCCGTCCGGCTCGACTCCGCGGGGGTCGCACTACTGGTGGCCGTCGTCGTGCTGTCACTGCCCCCCTCGCTGTCTTTGTTGTTGTTATTGTTGTTGTTGTTGTTATTGTAGCGACCGGCGTGGTGAGTCGACACAGCAGTGTCTGCATCCGATAACGCCTGTGGCGGTATCCGTTTGTCTTCTGTTGCCATCGGGGGAACAGCGGTGGACAGTGGACACTCAAGTTGAGGACGGTGAGGCAGAGTGTGTGTATCCGTTGATGTGCTTCCTCTCCGGTCAACGACCGAGGAGGATGCTCCGCCTCATCCCTCATCAGGCCCCCTCCCTCCCTCCCAACACATGCGACAAGAAAAACTGGGTTTTGTAGTTTTCATATAGCAATATAGTATAAAGTATATAGTAGTCATATAGCAATGATTCTCAAACTTTTCCAAGTCACACACAATAGATTTTTTTAATAGCACATCTATAAACAAAGAAAATTGTATTGATATCTCAAGCACAGATGGGGGGGTCAAAGATGCTTGAACAGATAGTTGCAGTAGGGACATGGTTAGAATTGCTCATTTAAATGTGTGGACCTGATCTATACCTTCTTTGTCTTTCTCTGATGTTAAGGCTCAAATATGGAGGGCCTCATAGTGACAAAGGTGAAGTCATATGTGTTTGGAAGACCCTGGTGCGATGTGTTGTTGAAGCGTTGCCACGAGAATGGACGCAATCCGCCTTGTGTGGTTGGTCCATTTATGGCCTCAGCAACAAACTGACGAGCCATTTGGTAGTCTGTTACCTGTAATGAAGTGTGTGTGTGTGTGTGTGTGTGTGTGTGTGTGTGTGTGTGTGTGTGTGTGTGTGTGTGTGTGTGTGTGTGTGTGTGTGTGTGTGTGTGTGTGTGTGTGTGTGTGTGTGTGTGTGTGTGTGTGTGTGTGTGTGTGTGTGTGTGTGTGTGTGTGCGCGGGAGGGGGAGAGGGAGAGAGAGTCATTCAGTTGGGGTCAAATAACAGATTTATACTGTTGACTGACAAGCAGATACTTGGGATCCAGTTATGGGCTGGTATACTTCTGTAATTCAAGACCTGGCTTTCATCCATAATAACTGCACCTATGACCCCTGGAGATCTAAAGAAATACAAGAGCTCTTGAAATATTAATGAAATGAGCGTCTTGCCTGTCACAGACATGCGCAGAGCAAGTTCAGTCAGGAAACTCAGTGCAGTTGCCAGCGGCTGTTCATTGGGCTGTTCATAAATTCTGATTCTGAATTTATGAACTCCCTGAATTCCCCCGAATTCCCTGATCAGCATCACGTTCTCATTCACATGATTCACTTGATCCAATCACACACTCATTCCATCTTCATACCGGCTATTTAAACTGGAAGTTTGCACTGCTCATCCTGCTTGCTTGCTGCTGCTCACTGAACTGCTTCGCTGCTGTCTGCTTAAACTTTTGCTGCTCACCCTCCTCCACCCCAGCTTCCACCTGTCATTTTGGTTCTAACGTCTAACGTCTGTGTATGGTCTGTACACTGTAAGTATCTTATTAAACTTCACTTCATTCACTTAATGAAGTGATGTCTGTTGATGTTGAACTATGAACTAAATATGTATGCAAAAACTAACGAGTGAGAATACAATACATAGTGACCTCTGACCTTTGTGTCATAGCAACCTCCGGGGCGTGGTCTCCTTGGTCTCAGGTCGTTACGGCAACAGATGGTTTTGCACGGATGGCCTTTGGCATATGGTTCTCTCCTGTAGTCTGAAATGAAGCCGGTCAAAGATTGAGTTACTTTTTTTTCGATAAACCTCCTTTGAAATGGCAACAATTTATCTAATCTATGCTGTTATAAATTAGTGGTTACCAAACTTTTTAGCTCAAGGCCCAAAAGAGACTCAAACTATTTTCACACTAGTGAAAATATCCGATCTACAAGCTCACAATGAGTCGCACAGTGAGTTGCACAGCGACACGTTATGAGGTTAGATCTGCTATTTCGCAATTGTTTTAGTTTATAATTTAGTTTTAACCCATTTAGGGAACCTCTATGCGTAACTATCTGGGAACCCCTTTTGGGGTTCTTGTTGCTATGTACACTACATACTTTTTCAGAAAACACTTTTTTTCCCGACAGCTTTTCTTAAATTTAGAATAGATTAGAATAGATAGAATAGATGTATTAAGTTTGATTAACAGTTGCAGTCCAACCAAGCTCCAAGTGTGCAAGGCGGCTCTGAGCAGCAAACCTACTGTTGTATCTCATGATGTGTTTGAGAGAGGCCATGTCCGTCACCCTGGCCTGGTCCCTGCGAAGGATCTTGGCTCGGGGGCAGAGGTCATAGGAGAAGTCCTCGCCGTGTCTCTTCCACATCACACTGTAGCCACTCAAGTTGTATATGTCTGTGTGAAATGGCACGTTGTAGGATGGCCAGTAGCCTGTCAGAATGGGACACAATGATCGTCCATTAATGGTCCCACACTGAAAGTGTACGAATGTATCCAAATGGACCAGTTACATTTCAACATGTGTACAACTCAGAGTAACACTAGGCATTTTGCTGTGCCGTCCCAGCTTCACCTTATGCTTTTTTTTTGTTTTTGTAAATCACCTATTCTTGAGAATTGGGCCAAAACCTATGCTTTTTTTTTTGCAGAGAAAAGATATTTTCATAGTGTTGACTATACTATGGTATTATTAAACCATGTAATGAGCCAACCTCCCACTGTTTCTTTTATTGATTACATGATTTAGATTTAGATTATCCAGTATGGCATATCTGACAGAGTTGACATCTTAATTAACATCTTAGAGTTGACAAAATGTTAACTTAGAAATGTGTGTGTGTGTGTGTGTGTGTGTGTGTGTGTGTGTGTGTGTGTGTGTGTGTGTGTGTGTGTGTGTGTGTGTGTGTGTGTGTGTGTGTGTGTGTGTGTGTGTGTGTGTGTGTGTGTGTGTGTGTGTGTGTGTGTGTGTGTGTGCGTGCGTGCGTGCGTGCACATTGCACACACTCCTCGGATTTCCAATTCCCCAAATATTGCGATAGTTAGGGGAAAAAACGATTGAAGTTGTGGAAAAACAAGAGTCTAAATACACTGCTAGTGTCTCCTAAACAGCTCCTTAATCCAACTGGACCAAAGCATAAGGGTCCTGTGTAATGACTGACATGAGAGACAGAAATAACCGTAAAGCCTATTTGGTTGTTTATCTTTCTGAGTGCTGTGGTCTCATATCTCGATGAGCATCATCACAGATACCAGATAATATCCATGGCCCAGGCTTGTTGCCTGGCGACAAATGTCGATACAGTGTGTCGTCTGTAAGTTATGAAAATGTCAAGCCTGCACACTCAAGAAGAATCTGAAGACGATAGATTTGATCAAAGGTCAAATGATTTACCCTTTCACATTTGAGGGAGCAAGTTAGCACCCTGCCACTGATGCTACATTTAACAACCGGAATATTGAGACACAAATGGGTTAAAGTTTGAATTATTCTTTTTTGTTTATGTTGCAGAGAACGATATTATTTTGACTTTATATGTATATTGTTTGATGCTTGATTGATGATTGATGAAGCTGTGGGTGTGTCGGGAACATGCCAACATTGGTTTAGTCTAGTGTGAAGGTTCTGTGTAGAGTACTCTAATTATCATTAATTATATTATTATGTGGATAATTTGTAGATTAATATGTGACACTTTAAAATGTGTATTATGAATTGTGATGTCTCTGGACATTGAGAATTAACTGGTTAAATTGTGGAATCAATTCAGGGTTGGTTTGGTCCAGTGGGAGGAGCAGAGCAGACCAGGAGCCCACCTGGCCAGTGTGGTGTAAATACCATACTATATTTTTATGCTGTTTGTTTGAGCACCCATTAACTGTGGACACTCTGAAAAAGGTGAATAAAAACAGTTTGTGCATCAAAGGACTCTCTTGCTTTTAAGTATTTTTGAGTGGTGTAAACCACTCCTACGACTGGCTTTGTTAGTTTACGTGTCTGTCTGTCTGTCTGTTCGTAAAAAATGAGCATGGTTGATACGGTCACCCAGTTCACCCGGGTGTGATTTCATTACGTTAGACATTACGTCAGATCAGAGCTGATCAGGCTATATAAGACCTTACACCACTCAGTTCACACGGGTGTGATTTTTCTGCTACTTTTGACTTTTTTGAGTATATTTTTGAGGCTATATATACAGGTTTGTTTTTAGTTCAATGTCTGTTTTAAAAACGCCATTGACAATGAAGGGAACATTTACGTCATATTGTCCCTCATTACGTCACATTCTCTTTATTGTTAATGGCATGTAATGTTTGTGTTTGCACCGTTTGTTTTACATCACCTAATCAACATGAGTTAGACTTTAATATATTAGCGCCCCTCACTTCACACAGGTGTGATTTTTAGTATTGAACCAAGTGCCTTTTTGCGCATACTATACCTTCATTCACTCTAGGACAGAGTGTGACAGTGTCCTTACCTCTGCGTAGGGTCTGTGTCTGATCCGAGTGCAGAACCTTCCCAGGGATCTGTTCCACCACCGTCAGCGCTCCGTCCCTGATGCTCTGACCCAAAGACACCCTGCTGAGGTCCACCACCATGTACTGGCTGTTATAGGTGCCTGGAATAATGTTAGAACTCACCATTAACATAATGCTGTTTCAGTCAGACAACTTTATAGCCTGGCTCCAGCCCTGAATCGCTACCATTAAAAAAATATGAAGTGAAATGAAAATTCAGACTGAGTGTCAGGCTAACAATTTAACCACAAATATTTCATAGGTAAGATTCTTCTCACTCCCTGCTTTAGTGAAACACAGAAGGCCAACACAAGTGAAACCGAGCCGTGGATGTTGGGGTGGATTTATATACGTATATATGGATGACCCTTGTTGGAATGAGACCCTGGCTGTAGCACAGAATCAAACCCCTAACACTGGCAGTGTTGGCACTATGCACCTATTGATCTGGCAGGGGGTGCAGTGTTAACATGTCTGGGGCGAGTAGCAGAACAAAGAGGTAGGAGTGCACACCAATAGTGGGGAGGTGCTGACCACAGTGGACAAAACTTGAAAAAAGGAAGGAGAGGTCGCACAGCTCGTAGTCACGATGCAAAAACATGTCCGGGTAGAGCACTTGCCAACCACAATGTTCTAAGCTTGATCCGGGGCAACGGCAACTCAGCTTATAACATGTGGCTTCCAGGCTTTGGTAACTAAGGTATCCATCATCCAAGTAATCCATCTCCGAGGGGTCTAGCCGCACAATGAAAAGGGGATAGACACCCTTGTTCTAGGCTGATAGTGACAAGTGACAACATGCCACTACTACAGTATATCAAAGATTTGAACTGGACTGGCTCAGCCTAAGCAGGCAATAGCTAAAAGTTCTTAAATCTCTTTGGGCCACCACAGAAAGCATACAATAAAACCTTGAAAGGAAATAAATGTTAAGTCTGAGTGGGAATGTTTTACACTGCCAGCCGTAGCTGATGACTTGAATGAAGATAAAATACCAGGGATAGGACCGTTATATCACAAACAGTGAGGTGCATGCTTGTACTTTCATGAAACCTTGATGGAATGGTTTTGCAGTTCAAGGGTCCATGCGTATGAAGTACTTATGATAAGACTGACATCACAGATGAAGCCTTTGTATCTTTATTCTAGGTTGATGTGTGTTCTATAAGTGTTATGTTATGTTCCACCCATCCATAACACTATATGACGCACAAGGTTAGAACACCCATTTACATACTCAAGCGTTGCATAATACAAACCAACTCTGATGTTCAAATTTCTTCTTTCTTTCTTTCTTTACATTTTGCAACTGTGAGTGTTACGGTTGCAATTGCATCTCTCTGGCAGCACTCAGGAGAGGATTGTAGAATTAAGTTGTGGAACAATTTGTTCATTAAGATTTCCTTGCTTTGCACACGGTGCAGCATAGTGTGTTGAATAAACGGTCTTGTCAGCACTGCAGCACACCACAGGTTTCATAGCTAGAAGAACCAGTGTGTCAAGAGTAGACACTGATCCCATACCTGTTCCGTTCTCTTTTGCTCTAGATGAGAATGCTTGAAATATAAATTGTATGTACACATTTCACAACTGGCTTCAAATTTTGTGTTGAGAGTAAAAAGATTGTTTTGCCAACATATAACAGCACAGAGAGTCCATGGAGACAGCCAGAAGCCAGATTTGAGTCTTGACGACACGTGTGTGTGTGTGTGTGTGTGTGTGTGTGTGTGTGTGTGTGTGTGTGTGTGTGTGTGTGTGTGTGTGTGTGTGTGTGTGTGTGTGTGTGTGTGTGTGTGTGTGTGTGTGTGTGTGTGTGTGTGTGTGTGTGTGCGGGCACGTGCATGCGTGTATTATATTTTGTATTTCTGTTTCACTCTATGGTATGGTCTTGACCTGCTCGTGTCATGAGATTTGGTACAACATAATTACAATTGATTATTGAATATGGTACAACATTAGCCTGGAGACCAGACAACATCACAACTAGACCTGGGATTGATCGCCAACTGTCTGAGCTGGCGGAGCAAGGCCGCCTCACCCGAGTTGTGCTTAGAGAAGATGTGTGCCCACTCCTCTCCGCTGCATGCCAAGCTGTTGGCCAGGCGGACCCTCTGCCAGGCCAGAAGGCTGTCAGGACTGAGCTGCGTGAACAGGGAGGTGTTAAAGACGCTGTTGGTGGTCTGAGTCATCAGCAGACCACTCCCCAGCAGGTAGAAGTCATCCAGAGACGTCAGGAGGCCTGGGAGAGGGGTAGCGGTGGTGTTGAAGGAAAAGGGCCATGGGCATGCCGTGTGAGAGGGAGGGTGAACGAAGTGAGACATTTTTAGAGAGCAGGAAAAAAGGAAGACAGAAACAGGAGGATGTGAAGAGAATAAGAGGAACATGTATTTTTATGGCACAATGTGGCACAAAAATATACAGCATTATAACTTTGAAATAAAATATATTATACCTAATGACAAGGTAATAACATGTAAAGTAATAGTTTTTGTATGTTTTTTCCTTGTTCATACATTAAGCCAGTCCATGGGAGATCAGGGTGTATGGTCATCCACCTCTACTGGCACACTATAATCTTTTTGTCCCTGTCATTTTAATATAGCTGCTGTAGTGATAACACTGTCCGACCACGTCTCTAAAAATAGCATCTTAAAACCCCTTGTGTTCTAATGAGAATGCAGCCCAGCGGTCCCTGTAAGATTATTTTTTTATGGCTAGGGAACACTTGAAAAAATTACTCAACCTCCAATGACTTGGTCATATAAAAAAGAACAGCACTGAATTAAAATAAATTGTCCAACAGGAATTGTGCTGCTTGTTGTACTTGGTTGTCTAAACACGAGCTGGAACGTACAGTACCTTCATACCTTGTTTTGTCTAACTCCACCACAGACAACACTAATCACAGTGCCATCACCTGCTCACATGTGGATTGTGGACATACTATACCAGGATAACTGCTGAAGGACATCCTGCCAGTTGCTGTGTGTGTGTCTGACAGCCTCAAGTCCCAGTGCTTGTAGATACGCATACTGGCGGCATAGGTGTACCAGCTGGAGTGGGCGAATAGCAGGTTCTCAAAGCCAGGCAGCACCTGTGTGTGTGTGTGTGTGTGTGTGTGTGTGTGTGTGTGTGTGTGTGTGTGTGTGTGTGTGTGTGTGTGTGTGTGTGTGTGTGTGTGTGTGTGTGTGTGTGTGTGTGTGTGTGTGTGTGTGTGTGTGTGTGTGTGTGTGTGTGTGTGTGTGTGTGTGTGTGTGTGTAAAACATAAAAGTTAGTTGTCATGTAAAGTCTTGCATGCATGGCTTGTATTCCCATACTGGCAAAAGATAACTGACGTTCAGGGGTCATTATTCCATAAGCACAGATAATTTGCTGAAAAAGCTTAAAGTATTATGGTACAATAATTGCTCTTGTTTTCATATTTTTGTTTGCATGTCAATAAATAGATACATCATTTTGAAATGAGCATTCCCTCTTCACAGTCCTCAACGCCTATTGCACTTTGAATAAAAAGTGATTTTATCCCCTCAACGATTCCACTAAGCTGGGCTCGTTAGTATTGCAATACCCTTAGCCCTGAATAACAAAAGCAATTAAAGTCTACACAGAGAGCTCACTCTTGAGCCAAATTAGCTTGTGAGTGTAACCTTTATAAGTGCAGTGCAGTGGCCCATGCCAGACATCCTGAAAGAGGCTGTTCCCGTGGAGGAGTTGGAGCGTGGTGTCAGGGCTGGGATGAGGTCCAACAGGTCCCCAATCCCATTCAGAAGCTGGACTGCAAACACTGACAGAGGCTAAGAGGGGTACGATATGAATTAAAGTAAACTGTGACGGCTGTCTTTTTCCTTCAAATGAATAGACAAATAATGCACGCGCACACACACACACACACACACACACACACACACACACACACACACACACACACACACACACACACACACACACACACACACACACACACACACACACACACACACACACACACACACACACACACACACACACACACACACACACACACACACACACACACACACACACCTCTTTGTATTTCCCCTTGGCCCAGTGTGCAGCCCCAGCCTGAAGCCCATCCAGTTGAGCCAGGATCAGTCCCAGATGACGCCACAAGGGGTCACTGTTTCTCTTCAGTTTTACTTGCTCTCTGGCCCAGTAGTCCTGTTTGCTGTGGTTGACACAGGCACAGGGGCTAAGCCTAAGTGGCATTCACAATTGCACATGTCACATTTGATTTTGTATATCTAATATAGACTATAACAGACAGTGATAAACAGAGAGGGAGAAGGTGAGTGCATGATATTACCTCATGAATCTTTTCAGAGGATTCAGTATCTTCTCATCTTTTATCAGCTGAGGGTACATATTGAAGTAGTGACTGAACATCTGTCTAAACAGATATGATCAAAATAAGATGAGAATATGGTAAGAATGTATTGATCCACAATAGGTATTTTTTACGTAATCTTAATAAAAAAGCATCAAATTGTGTTGAAAACAAATTGTCATAGCTGAAATATGGAACTTATTTTAATGAATAAAAGGAAATGTAACTGGTAAAGTATGTTAATCACCCGTCAATTATCTACAGAGGTTGGAGGTGGTCTCTCTCATAGACATAGAAAGGTAGACAGACGCCTCCTTTGGCTATGGGGCGTCTGTTTCTCAAGTGAGGGCAAGCTTCCGTGTTGGTGCCATAGAGTAAAGTAACAAAAGGAAGGGGCGTGAGTCACGTGACTGGCCGCCGGGGATGCGCCATGATGCTCATGTCCGGCGCACTTCCGCCAATCCGCCCTCACGTGGATACAGGTCGCTCCAATGAATTGCAGAGACAAATGAGGCATCTAGGATTAACTTTCTATGGTTTCTCTCCCCTGCACTCTTCCATTTCCTTGGTGTGAGGGAGGACAACTAGGCCTAATGGTTGACAAATACCTCCCTCTCCGCCTGACTTCCCTCCTGTGAGCACATAGATGCCTGACAAAGCGAGATGCACCACTTTGGATTCAAACCCACAATCTGTTTGTGGTGCAGTTTGAGTAAGTAAGTAAGTAGTAAGTGCTTGAAAGTTGGTCTCTCACAGGAGAATCGTGTTCAAATCCCAGATAGGATAGCTTTTTCATACTTTTCTTTTTAAGTGTCATAGACCTAAGTTTCTATATGAAGGTAAATCTGTGAATCCCCATATGGAGTAGGCCCTCCCTGATGTTATCAATATGACGTCATAGCACTGACATCACAGACTGGTCTGGACTCCATAGTTGGGCATGCCAGACACACAACACTCCACATTACACATTATGGGAATAAAAGGGACACCGACACACAGAACAGACAGATGTGTACAACAGGTACTCCAGATATTGCATAAGCTGAGGTGACCGGAATATATGGATAGGCCTATTTATTTTTCAGCTATTTTGAAGTTGAACACGCAAGGCTTGGAACACTCACTCTGCAGTGAGGTATCCCTCCAGGTAGCCAGCCAGGAGGTAGGTGGTTTCATCGTCCTGTGGACTCTCCCCAAAGCCTGCTCGCACCTCCAGGACCCCCCATCCAGATAGAAGCAGGGTATCATTGAAGAATCCATAAGCCCCTCCCCCTCTCTCCATCACCCCCTCTTTCAGAATGACAATCTTCTGGGCAGAATCCCAGGACACTGTGGCCTCTTGGTAATCTAGACATAAGAGGCGGATCAAGGGGCTTGGATTGGATGACACACATTATGTAAGAAAACATCATGACCAGTTCATAATCAGACACACACTGCAAATTTGCCAGATATTCTTTGGCACACAGACAAGCAAATATTAAGCATTAAACATCTATTAATCCAACCAACACATCAAAAGTATAGGCTACATTTACTGAAATGGAACATTGCAAAACAGATTCAGAGTCAGACAGCATACTAGATAGGAGAAACTTGTGGGGGGGGGGATAGCAAGCAATCCATTTATATCGTTACATAACTAGTGATATGGTGATCATAATAAAATTGGTTATTGTTAAGCCCCATATAACAAGGAGGATTTTAATTCCAACATTTGCTTCTTTCACAATTAGAATGTATAATTTACCAATGGACCATTCTTGTGGTCATATACAAACTAAACTAAAAAATCAATATTGAATAAAGATAGGGATTGTTTGATAGGCTACTATATTTTTATTTTCCTATGCGTTTGTTCTTGATCCCTGACCTGATTCTGGCACATTCTTTAAACGTACATTTCCACCCAAATTAAACAACTTTTTCGAAATGCATGCATATTTATAGAGATTACGCGACTAGTAGGAATAGACTGATATGATAATAGCCTACTCACGGTAAATTTGAGCTGATGCAACCAAAGCGCTCAAAATTATGCAAAGTTTGTTGTGCTGCTCCATGGTATAATTTAAATAATGTAAAATAGACATGACATGCATGCGTTTCTGATGTAACTGGAAGCTCTTCAGTCGTCCCACGAACGAGACAAAAATTATTAGCTTTTAGCTACTTTTCGGTAGTCGACTAGTCCGTGCCATTGTTGGCATGCTTGCGTTCTTTACGATAAACACATAACGCTATCAGAATTTACGCCATGTAATTAATTGGAAGCAAAAACATTCCACCCCAGATGGGACTCGAACCCACAATCCCTGGCTTAGGAGGCCAGTGCCTTATCCATTAGGCCACTGGGGCTTGATGTCTGTTAGGGAGGAGCCTATCCTTTTTATCAATGAAAGTTTTAAGTTGTTTGGGGAAACTTATTTGACTTTTTTCGGTGGTATTTTCTGTACGCATCACAGCAGATTATTTGTATGAATATATACCTTGTTCAGAGGAAGTCTAGCATGTCAAAACATGCGTGGAAATAAATCATTACGTATTGCCTTTTGCAAGCAATGAACCGCTAACAAGTGACGTCACGTTTCAAGGGCGATTCCATTGTTTCAGAAGGGGAATGTCTTTCCAGTTTGTAGCTTTTGCATGAGTTTTTAAACCCTAATTAAAAAAAACTCACAAATATTTATATTTCAAATACAACTAATACTTAAAGAGGTAATACGTTTTAAGGTACGCACATGATGGCACTCCCACGCATGCGCAGTAACACGAATGGGTTACTATCATGGTTACTATCAAGAAAACCAAACAGAACCATTTACAACTCCCATTGAAAACAAAACAGCCGCCACGGAGGTAAATATAAATATATCACATTTCAGCGACATAGCAACTATAAATCGCTTTTGTTCCTAGCTAGAATATTAATGCTTGGGGCCACTCGTTAACGTTAGGAGTAGTTAATTGTATTGACCTAACAACAGCTACGCTAGTTCGATTAGACGATTCTAATAATATTACGCCTTTGTTTTATTCAGTCTCTAAGGAAATCAGTGACGATGATGCCGCTCTTCGGTAACACGTTCAGTACGAAGAAGACACCTCCTCGCAAGTCTGCCTCTCTGTCCAACCTTCACACTGTGAGTTAATACAGACTGCACGTTGGTTTCTAGACTACAACATACATGATTAGACTACTAATTCATTTCTGGATTTCCAGTTTAATTCTAGCAGAATGGAGACTCTCAAACGAGTCAAACGATTCGGATAAACATTGATTCTGGTTGTGTGAAATCAGAATCAATATGTTTATCACGCAACCAGTCATTGGCATAAAGGCTTTTCCTTTCATGATGATGGCACAATATTTGAGGAGACAGGCCCCTTTTCCACCAAAAGAACTATGGTTCCAGAAATGGTTCAGTTCTAGATTACTGTGGAGCAGGAGGCCCCCGGTTCAATTCCAGGCCTGGCCATGCAGCAATGTGTCAAATATGATCAGCGGAACTGTTCATTTCACAGGGGAATTGAATCTACAGTGCCAGATACAGTTACAGCTTCCCCTTTCTTTTCTTTTTAATGATGATTTTTCGCTTGCTCTGAACTGGTTCAAAATTGAATAGGCTGTTAAAAAAAAGACCCAGACTGGTTCAACCCTGGTGTAAAAGTGTCCAGAGGCTCAAATATTGACTTTGTAACATTTGTTTTTTCAGCATGGAGTTGATGTTTTGTTTTGTTATCCTAATATATCTCTTATTGTCTGCTACAAGTTGGACCGCTCAACGAGGGAAATAGAATTGGGCCTTGAGTATGGACCCCCTGTAATGAATGTTGGGGGACAGAGTTTGAAGTTTGAAGAGGGACATTGGATATCAGGTAAATACATTGACCCGTCAATGGCCTGAATACAAATCAGTGCAATGCGGTTACTTCACCAAGCTGTTTAAGTCAACATATCTCTCTTCTATTCAACCATTTTCTGTGATGCTATTGCAATGCCTACACTAATGGCTCACCATCTACAATTTTCAATTTAGGCATTTAGCAGACGCTCTTAATCCAGAGCGATTTACAATAAGCAAGAACAAAAAAGCATGGCATACATCACATACATACAAAGTAGTTATCATGAAACATGCGTAAGCTAAGAAAGTAACAGTGGAATATCTATATAATGAAAACTATACAACTATGCATACTATACTAGATACATATATACTATGAAGTGCTATGACTACATAAAATGCAATTATAGTGCTGTCTACGTAACATGCTATGTCTGTATAAAATTCTATCTAAGTCTACATAAAGTTCTATCTAGTATCTATATATATGATTAAACAGATTTAATTGTACACGTGTACTGCAGACAGAGTAATAGGTAAAGTAATTGTTTTTGGACTAATATTAGCATTCTGTCTGTTTCTTAACCTATGTTGTACTCAGAGTCTGGTGATAATGTGTCTGGTAAGGATGTACAGAGGCTGAAGAAAAGGAATCTACAGCTGGAAGAGGAGAACAATCTTCTGAAACTCAAAATCGAAATGTTATTGGACATGGTGAGCATTTAACCACTTTTAAGATAAGTTGGTGTGATCTTTTTTATTTTTTGCATAGACACTTTTTGCAAAGGCCCAATCAATTCTCTAGTAGTCCAAACTCTGTTAATATATATATATTATTCTCATAATGTTCATAGATCTGCATTATGACTGCAGTGCACTCTTATAAGTTCTTTGTATCTCATCATTCGAAATGGCATTGTGTTCTAATCAAGATCTGCCAGGAGTGGGATTTTCAGCCAGATACAAACATTTATAACAAGAGATAGGCCATCTAAAAGTGATGACTAAAAGTTCATAGTTTCAACCTCTGCAAACAGCTGTGTCATTAAATTGCCATGCATTCCGCCAAGGTGTCCTTCAGAAAGACCAACAGTAACAAATCCCTCTGATTAAGAGCATCAGCTAGGCTTAAATAGTAAAAAAAAAAAAAAAAACATAACTAGATAATACATAATTAGGACTTAACATAAGCTGTGTCTTGTTGTCACCATCCCCTTTCCCACTTGTCTTTCTCTTTTCTCTACATTGTAACTCTTTTCTCTTTTTCACAGCTTTCAGAGACTACGGCAGAGTGCCATCTGATGGAAAGGGAGCTGGAGGAGATGAAGAATCACAGGAAAAAATGACAATTGTGATCTTGCTGCCTCCAATGTTTTGCTGTATGTCACGACTGACTCACACGGCCTTAATGCGACGAGAGAATACAGGCCGTTCGATATTCTTTTCTCTCATCACCAAGAAGACACATGTAGGAAAGGACTACTCATATAGGTGCTGTGCTGTGATAGTGTTAAGCAGCGTGTTAACCATTTTCTGGATATAAAGAGTAAATACAGTCATACCTCTGTCAAATTGATAAGGGATGCTATTGCTAACAGATGTGTTACAGGGACCAGTTTTCTATGTACTGTATGGTTCTTAAATTATGCCTCCACAGATCTGAAATATCATACAGATTTTGTATTTTTTTAAGGGACATATATAGACCTGTTATTGAATACCATTTACTTATGTACTGTATGTCTTGAAAGGAAATTGCATCAAGATGCAAGTTTGTAGAATGTTGCAGGAAGCTATTACGGGATTATCATTTTTGTTTTACTGTTGAAACCATATTATTTGTCAATAATCCATGAGGGATTTGTACTTCCTACTTTGCACCGAGGAGAACACTTGGGCTCATTACAGTAAATCTCTTATAGTATAGGTGGGGTTATGTAAAGGCTCTTGTATGTACTTTACAAAAGATTCGTTGAGGATTTTACTCACAATTAAGCATGTTTACGTGCCATTCCATTATGCAATATGACATGTTACACTCTTTATTTTGAGGTATTACTAGTTTTGAGTTATTGACAAGTTATTCAAAATTGAAATTTTGCCATTAAAATTACCCAGAATCAAGAATATTGTTTTTGTCACAGGTTTACAGGTGTAAAGAAGTGGGTGAAATTAGTTTTTGTGCAAGCTAAATTGTTGATTGGCTAAACAGATGCAACATATCTTGCTCAGTTTCTTTACCGAGTGTAACCAGAGGTGGGTAGAGTAGCCAAAATCTGTAAAAGCTATTGTTACTTACAAATAATGACACTAGAATTACAGTAAAAATAGTCAACCAAATTACCTGAGTAAGAGTCAAAGTAACTATTGATGGCCTAACCCGACCCATGGGCCTCACTGATTGGCTGAGCTTTGCGTCAGGTTTGTCACTATTTTTCACTAATATGAGTGGCAGTGTGTGAGGCAAGCCTGAGACAATAACACATGATAACATGTACGACTTCATCAGGTAAACGGGTGGGCATGTATTCCTGATTTGGATCATTCCCGACTAGCGACTAGCCCATTTAGACCTGGAAGATTTTCAGAAAACTTAGGTCACGATTTAGATAGCATTTTTAGAATCGACCTCAGGCCAAATCATACTTTTACTCATTTGGCCCAAATACAAAGACGTAAAAGTTATGTTTTTCTTTAAAAATTAAAGAAATAAAAACTATTGCATTAAATCTACTCTCAGAATACTCTACAATTTATTCAGATTAAATATAACTCATTACTACCAACTAAAGGTGTGAGGTATTGTACGTGCAGATTGCAGTAGACCTACTGTGTTGTTTTGGATCAACCTGTTGGCATACATTATACTGTAAATCACATTATTGAGATTAATGCAATGTACTGTACAGTAGGAAAGGGGTGGGGGAAATTGGTCAACCCCTTTAAATTGGACTTGTGTCCTTAGCTTTATTTCCCACAGATACAGAAACTGTGAAAACCCACTAGGCTGAATGTGTACAGCCTTAGATGTTTTCTGGAACTTTTATGTTTTCACAAGACTATTTTGGCACTCCAAGAAAGAACGTTTGGCTAACATCATCCATATTGAATCACCGGTGAAGAGGTAAAACAACTTATGAGTTATATTTCTAAAATGCAACATACGCCTTGAAAAAGTAATGTTCATATCTAATGGTTTAATGATGATTTAGATAAGTCCATCACTTGAAACATTACTATAAGAGCAGTTCATAATTTAATTGAAATATACCAAAACAAGCTTAAAAGTTATTACTATTGTGTCATGCCTGGGATTCTCAGGTCATCACCATTATCTCTACCACTCAAGAGGTAATCCCCACTTTTTTGTACTTCAGGCAGTATACTGCTTGACTGTGAACCAATAGGCTATGTGTCAATTTTCATTATTGGAACTTATTTTATTCATAAGTTCCAGATAAATTCAATTACTGAGAGAGAAGAGTTAATGATAGACAATACTATGTTTTCATTAATTTGCACTGAATCATGCATTGCAAGACCTGAGATATTCTCAGGTCTTGCAATGCATGATTTGGTTTGTTGTACAATATAAAGAATAGTTAGAAAATGTTAGTTACAACAATCTAGTACATAACCCTTTCAGCTTGATCAAAGAATAAGTATCCAGGGGTGACCCAATTAGTCAAGAGATTAGGGCACATACCAATTCCCTGATTAGCAAGTCACTGGTTTGATTCATGGCCGACCAGACCATTTTGCTGAATGTCATTCCCCCGCTGTATCTACTGTCTCTCTCTTCTCTCCTCTGTTGCTCTCAATTGAATGATTAAAAATGCCCCCAAAATAATGACTAGTTCCCAAGCTAATAAAAATGTGCAACATACAGTATGCAAAACTATGCATGCAATTATGCATACATTAAATGTAACTCTTCTGTGTGGTACATTCATATTGAACCCAGTACTCAGGGTAGGCTAAGTAAACAATCGGATTAGGGTAAAAGGACACGTGGAAGAACTAAACTCAGACAAAAGTAAGTAAGCCTGATATAAATGACAAAAATCACACTCATGTGAAGTGAGGGGCGCTCTTATCATCATACATCATATAATTCCGGCCAAACACAATTGGCGTCCTCACTTTTGTGTCCTCACTTTATATCCGCAAGTCCAATCCGGCTAATCACTTGTGGCATCCTCACTTTTCTGTCCTCACTTTTTATCCTAAATACGTACATTGCTTAGCCAATCAAATCATCACAAACACACAAAGCTGGGCATAGGAGGTGCTCCTCAAAAACATGTTTTTCAGACTGAGATTAATTCAAATCTCTGACAAATTCTGCCTGATTAGCTACAATCCTGGCACATTGTAAGATAGCAGTGTCACACTAAACATTTTTATTTAGTAAACCTTTAGTAAAGCCAACTTTAATGTGAACATTAATCTTAAACTGCCTGTGATATAATATTATACAGTATGTTTTATCCATTTTATACCTGCTACTACGTGGATACGGATACACTGTAGAGTCGACTGATTAACTACTGTCCACAAGTGAATACTTCCTTGTTCATTTTCTGTGATTCAAGTCTCACTATTTAAAATGTATTCTGTGTAGGAACCACTTTCTGTTTCGGCATGGGTGTCAGCAGTACGCCTCAGATGAGCAGGGCTCCACCTCCCGATGGAGGCTGGGGTTGGGTGGTGCTGTTCAGCTGCTTCATCGTCACAGGCTTCTCCTACGCCTTCCCCAAGGCCGTCAGTGTCTACTTCACAGAGCTGATGAAGGACTTTGGGGTGGGATACAGCGACACGGCATGGATCTCCTCCATCATGCTAGCCATGCTCTATGGCTCAGGTGAGAGGTCCACATGAAAGGAATAAATCCTTGGTAGGTTTGCTGCTGGTCAAAGATCTCAAGAATCATGTCTGCAAGACTCTCTCTCTCTCTCCACATTCAGGCCCTGTGTCTAGTATCATGGTCAACAAGTTTGGCTGCCGGCCAGTGATGTTGGTTGGGGGACTGCTTGCTTCAGCAGGGATGGTGGGCGCATCTTTCACCACTAACATAATAGAGCTTTACCTCACCGCTGGTGTTCTTACAGGTAACTGGCACTTCTTCATAGTAAGTAAGAACTAAATAATTGAGAAAATCTATCCTTATCTTACATCTTACAAAACAATAGCAAATTGCAAATGAAAATGCTTATTGTTACTATTTCAGTAATAGGCCTACAGTAGGAAATAAATATGTCATTGTATAAAGTTATGATTCTTTTTTCTACAATCAAAGGTCCACCTTCACCATTTCTTAAAATTTCAGAACATTCAGCAAACAATGCCATATGATTTTACCAATTAGTCCTTGTTTTTCTTTTCTCTAATTCTCCATTGACAGGTCTAGGTCTGGCATTGAACTTCCAGCCGTCCCTCATTATGCTGGGAAGCTACTTTGACAAGCGTCGACCCATAGCTAACGGCCTGTCTGCAGCTGGGAGCCCTGTCTTCCTATCCATATTGTCTCCTCTCGGCCAGCTCCTGGTGGACAAGTATGGGTGGAGGGGGGGATTCCTCATCATGGGGGGGCTGCTGCTTAACTGCTGCGTCTGTGGGGCTGTCATGAGGCCTCTGGAGACTAGGGTGAGGAAGAGAGAGAATGAGATGGAGATGGAAGATGTGAATGCACAAGAGCTGAAAGAAATGCTACCGTCACGGACAAAAATGTCAGAGCAGGAGAAAGACAGGATGAAAATAGCAACTCAGAAAAAGAAGAAACTTTTGGATTTCAGCGTGCTTCGGAACAGAGGGCTGGTTATCTACATTATTGCTAAATTCATTGTGGTGTTAGGATTATTTGTGCCCACTATCCTGTTGGTGAACTTTGCCAAGGACCAGGGAGTGCCTGACCGCGAGGCCGCCTTCCTGCTCTCTATCATTGGTTTCATTGACATTTTTGCCCGGCCAACCTGTGGACTTGTGGCCAGCCTCAAGTGGATGAGACCCAAAATCGTGTACTTTTTCAGCCTAGCTCTGCTTTTTAATGGTTTAACGGATGTATGCTCTGCACAGGTCACGGCCTACAAAGACTTGGTTATCTTCTGTGTGTTCTTTGGCCTGTCTTATGGGATGGTGGGGTCCTTGCAGTTTGAGGTGCTGATGGGAATTGTAGGCAGAGATGGTTTTCCCAGTGCACTGGGTTTGGTGCTGCTCGTCGAGGCTATAGGAGTGCTCATCGGACCCCCTTCAGCAGGTGAGTGATGGGTGAGGTAGCCTCTGTACCAAGGCTTGAAGTTTAGGTGAAGTGACATACCGGTAGATCTATCTATGGCCTTTCAGTTATGGAATGTTTGAGGCATAGGAAATATACATAAAGTGTATTCTAAAAATCCTGGCAAAAATAAATAGATTTTATGTTATTCATTTCAGCAATCCTCCCCCCTTTCACTTTTTCTTCACAGGACGTCTAGTGGATGCGTTCAAGAACTATGAGCTGGTTTTCTACATGGCTGGGGCAGAGCTGATTACTGCTGGACTTGTTCTTGCAATTTGTTCCTTCTGCTGCCTCAGGCACAGTAAAACCAAGGACACAAGCTCACAGGAGGAGGAAAATATAGGCAGACCACGCAGAGACTTAAATGACAACCAAAATGACCGCAAAAACAACGAATAGAATAGACATTGTCAACTCATGAATAGATCGTGTTCACAGAATCTCTGCAAGAAGATGATCAGTGCTATTTCAGGAAATGGCTACATTTATAAATATATTTGCATGTTATTTTACCTCACCTGAATGTTGATATTCTCATTTATTACAATATCTAGATGTCTTTTTTTGATCTTTTAGTAAAGTACACGTTTTTACATTGTTAGTTTTGTTTTTATTTGTGGTTGTTTGGGGGTTAATGTTACATAAACACTGGGCATTTAAACTAATTTCAGTAATTTGTGAGTTTACCAAAGTATAGATTTAATTCTGGTCCAAGGGCTGCTTTTACTATTCCCAGATCAATGGTCCATAAAGCTGTCTGTCAAGTACTCGGTTCAATGATTGGTGGAATATCCAGAGGCACCGCCTTTCACTCAGGAAGCAGCGAGCGACGTGCCGGGGCCGGCCTGTAACTATTTTTCTCCAGTACAGACAACGAAAGAGCACTTAGCTGGCTGTCATCAAACTGTTCAGCGACTTTTAGGCACCCGTTTTATAGAATTAATATATCAGTATGCCACGAGGTGGTAAGTGACTTAACCTGATAACGTTTGTTGTGAAGTATGTTTTCTAACTACTAGCGTACTGAAGGAATGCCTTGACTTGCTTTGTTGCTAAGCTAATAGCTGCTAACGAGCAAATTAAACCGGTTCGTGTTAAATGTCAGCAAGCGAAGGAAAGACAAATGTGTCGTTTTTCAGCGACCAGAAACTAAATACATTTAACTTCAGTTAATTTATGAACTCATTAAAATCGTGGCCGTTTGCTGGCAGTTAGGTGAAATTTGACAGCTGGTGCGATTGCACCATTCTGCCGGGTAGCACCATGTGCAGCACAGGGCCGTTTAACTGTGCTGGTGAACATTTGTCAGACATTTAAATTTACAACATCATAATACTGGGTCTGTTTTCACTAGCTTACAAAACACGATTATATGTATTGTAATTAACGCATCATAGATATGCATGGAAGCCTTTGTCAGTTAGCAGAATCGAGCTGTACCGCAGTGGACGTCATGTGTGACTCATCTTGTGTGCGACTCATCTCTATTCTCTTCATATTTTGGGGATGCAGGAAAGAAAGGCCACAAGGGCCGAGGGAAGCAGTTCAGCAACCCAGAGGAGATTGATAGACAGATGAGAAAGCAGAGAGAGCTGGTGAGTACTACATTAGTATTGGCAAAAGGCTCTAAGCGAGTTTTGAACTGGGATTAAGGTTTTAATTAAAGTGTTTGTTTTCCAGGAGGCGAATGGTGGTGAGGAGAAGGACAGTGAAGCCTCCAACTCTGACAGCAGCAGTGATGAGGAGTGTGAGGTGAGGATTTTGTGATGTGCTGTTGTACACTGTCTTTGACGATTGTTTGAGTCTTCAAAGATGCAGTTGGACTTATCCACATGTACTCTTTGTCTTCTTTACCAGTAAAATTAGCATTGCTGAAGCCTTTTCTAGCCTAAAATGTCTTGGATACATTTTTACAGGAACTTGTCAACACTCCCATTGTAACCTAAATGCATAGACATTAATTTGTGAAAAAAGAAAGTACAGCACAGTATTATAGACTCTCACTTACTATACATATCTTTCATAGACTATACCGTATGTACATCAGCTTTCCTCCACCCTCTTATCCATGTTTAAACAAATAGGTTGCAGTACGTCCAGAATTCAACAGCAAGAGTCACACATTCCAGACCCTGGGAACAAATCAATCTCCTGGAGGTCTCCTTGTCAAAAAAACATATTTCAAAATTTCAGTCCAAGATTCCTTCTACCAAGTTCTGTTCTATTTGCAACAGAGCCTTCATGATGTTGGTCCTAAACTAAACTCTGTGGATATCAAACATGCAGTGTTTGGTGCACTTGCAAAATATGCCCCATTTGTGAACTCGGAATGAAAGTTCCCCATTCAAATCAAGAAAAGAAAAACGCACACAAAAAAACTATTTCACCACTTGTTTGGTACATGACCATTGGCCAAACCGAACACCCTGTACCCATTGGTATATGTGCACCATTATCACACTGTTTACTTGCGTGGCCATGCACACTTTGCACAGGGCCATTAATTTACCAGCAACTTGGATCTCTTAGTAATTTGTATTATGTCATTAGCTCTATTATGTAACCCTAAACCATTTTAGTGAATCAAGTTATTTTGTTCAATCTGTATAATGAATGGCATTTTTATAGTGCTTGCCAAGTGCTCAAAGCGCTTTACAATGGTTCATTCATACATTGAGTATAATACAATGTAATTATAGTGGTTGTATTTGGTCTCCTTGCTCTTCTAATGAGACATTTAGATCTGTGTCTAGATTGGACGCTTTTTTTAATGCAATCCTGTTTCTGGTTTCAGTGGTTTGACATGAATTTTCACACAAATCCCAGCACTTGAGCAGGAGACACAGATTCAAATCCTGGGTAGAACAGGAAAGTTACATACAGCTTCAACTACATCACCAGAGTCATAATAATGCCTCTAAATAATGATGTTGCCTTGCCCCAAAGTAGCTAGCTAACATAACAGACAAACTCACAAGTCACAGCCACATTTGACCTGGGGCCGGCATTGTTTTATGTCCCTGTTGGTTTTCTGTAAATGACTGTCTTCTTACTGTTTACTTTGCCACATAGAATAAGAAGAAAAGTGGCGTGGAGGGACTAATAGAAATTGAGAATCCCAATCGCGTGTCAACAAAGAGTAAGAAGGTGGCGGAGTTGGACTTGAATGCACCGAAAGAGCTGTCGCGCAGAGAGAGGTGAGCCATCAGTCAAGTACACATCTTTTCTTTTTATCATTAATATTTTCAACTTCAGGAACTGGCAATCTGCTTTGTTTTTTCTTTTTACTGTGAATGTGCGAATGCATAGGATGCTGTCAGTCTGCTGTGATCTGTCACCCTGTGCTCTGTCCTCCATCCCCTGCAAACTTCTCTATGAGTCTCTTTGTTTGTCCTTTGACCTGTCTCTGTGCTGTCATATGTTTCCTTCCCTTTGGTGTCAGGTGTTTCTTGTGTGACGGCTGTATGTCGAAGCATAGGATGTTCTAACATAACTATTTTGTCCTCCTATCTGTCATCCCCTCTCTCCCTCCTTCCACCCTCCCTTCCCTTTAAGAGAGGAGATAGAGAAACAGAAGGCGAAAGAGCGCTACATGAAGCTCCACCTCGAGGGGAAGACAGAGCAGGCCAGGGCTGACCTGGCCAGACTGGCCATTATCAAGAAACAGAGAGAGGATGCAGCCAAAAAGAGGGACGACATCAAGAAAGGTGAGAAGGCGTGCACACGGCCACACGCAAGATCATTTTCATAGCATTCAGTGAGGGAGTCTGTGTCTTGAATCCAGTGGAGGTGTACTGTACTTAAATATGAACATTCCTCTCTGAGCATGTAATTTTACTAAAAACCTGAACAACAGGGAGTTTGACTGGGCCAGTGCACGTGTGAAATTCTAATGCAGGCCCACCATGCTTATGGTGGGATCAGGTAGGACAGAAATCTCCTGTGGAGCAGAAGGGCAAAAGCCTACCGTCTACTCTGTTGACAGGTTAAAAATAAATACACACACATTCACATTTACCTTTTTTTCCTTTTCTTTCTTTCTTTTTCAGATAAAGAGGTTGTTCATGAAACCAAAGCAAAGCGCTAGTCATCTTTAACTGGAGTATTTGACTTGTGCAACAGTCTTAGGGATGGAGAGAAGAATAAGAAGAGGGAGAACTGGTGGAGAGAGGGGAGGGGACCAATACAAAGGGGTACAGCTCAGGGGTGCAGCGCTTGGGGTGGGAGGGACCTGTCACTCGTTGTTTATATGAGACGGGGTGTTGGGGTGGGTGGTATTGGGGGGCAGGAAAAAGGTGGCGGAGCAGAGGGAGGAGAAATGGAACACTCGAATGCCTTGTTTCAGGTTCGTTGGGTTTGGAACTTTGAGAGGTGACAGTCACATGTGGTCCGACTGCTCTGCTACCTCTTCAGTCTGTGCCTCCCAACAGGGGTGTAATTGTAAAGCTGCTGCTTTTTTCACTCTGTCTTTTGATCTATACATTTTAAAACAATGATTACTCAATGATTGGACAGATATTGCAGTGATGAGGTATGAGGAAGTGTCAGGTGCTATACCTTTCTTTCCATCTAGCCGGCATTTTATAGAAAATACAAAGCGGTGAAAGTTGGAGAAAGGAACACTAATGGTAAACTATATACAATAATTCTCTATACTAAATTTCATATTCTGCCTTACAAAGGTTAATAGCAGTAGCTGTATAAGTAGCAGAACGATAAACCATGGTCATGGGCAGTGAGGCTTAGTACTTACTGCTTTTTGCCTTTGTAATTCAGTATTCTGTTCATGGTAGCTTTCAGGGTGGAAGATAATTTGCTGCACTACAGGAAGCTATCTCCCAGAGAGAAACATGTTGTGTGAAGCAAGTCTTATATGACATTTAACAGACAAATGGTTATTGTTTCCCCCCTCGGAATGCAGCCTTAGCTTTCCCTACCAGCTGTGTCTTCTTTCCAAATCAGGCATCGTCTGAGGTCTTTGACTTGAAAGTCACAAGGTAGTGAGTGCAAGTGATCCTACGTATAACATCAACGTTATTCTGTCAAACATTGGTAAATACAAATTTTATTTTTTATGAAGCAGTGTGGAAAGTGTTATGGTAGCATTTGCCCTTAGCTTCCATTAATTATTTGATCGTAAACATAAGATTAATATTAAAAGTGCAGTTACCTAGTAGAAGATTGGGTAACGATATGAAAATGAATGTATGCTGTCTCTTACATGTAACTAAAGTATTTTTAAAGAAAACATCTAACTAGTCCATGTCGTGACATTGGTTCAGTGTGATCCTACAAGTTGGTTGAAAGACCGTCCTAATATGGTGAGACTTTGTATTAAAAATGTGGCAAAATAAGACCAAATATATTAACTACATATGTAAATTGACATGGCTGGCAGCATACAGACGGCTTGAATAAAACAAATTTCAAATACTTTTTGCTCTGGGTCCTCTTAAAGTAGACTGCAAATTAAAAGCCAAGATTAGTAACATGCTAAGTGTTCTTTTTTTTCTTTTTTTATGTATGCATTTATCATGCTCTCAAATAGACATTACATTTATTTTTTCATTAATATAACATAAATATGAATGCAGTGACGCAACGCCATACCGATACCATGCATCCCACTGCGGCTGTTTTTATGGGGTTGCTTGTGTCTCATCAGGAAGGGACCATGTCATTTGTTGCCTTTTTGAAAGTTTACACAAGACCAGTTCACTGTCTTCTCCAGGAGATATTGCTATGACAATGTGTTATGAAGCAGCAGTTCTCAAGTGACTGCACTGGGATACAAATCTGTTATTTTTTGACAGTCATGTCAAGGATGCAATACTTCAGAGCACAAACGCCTCCGCTTTTAGAACATTAGGTGACATTTTCTTTTTTTTGTTTGAGGACTATGGAGTTTATAAAAAAAAAGCCTTGAAAAGTGAAGCAATATCATCCTCACTCCAAAGTATCTGAAAGAACCCCTATAAGATAATTTCAACCTTTATTGATCACCGGAGGGAAATTCATTTAATGCTCTTGGAAAGCTTACAGTGAGAGTATAGCCACAGTGTTTTAAATGAGTGTAAAAATGACTTTAGGACTGGAAGGATTATTCAAACTATGTTTTGTTTGTTGCATCTTGTATTTGAATTCTTTTGTTACATAGAAATAAATACATTCATAAATAACTTCTTGCTCTTAATTGTATTTTCATTGTTGAATTGTTAGATTAGATTAATGAGTGACTAACAAGCCAATTAACTATTTACGTGCCTTCTCATTGCAAGTGCCTATCAATGTTGAATACTATATTGATGTGATGTTGATGTATATGCTATGTAGCCTTGGGTAGCTAGCCTTCATCTGCCGTTGCAATGCATATTGTTGCAACTTGCAACCAGTTGCATGACCATTGCAGGTCAGTGCAGTTGTTGTATTCTGTTGAAAGTGGTTGTGGTTGCAACGAGATACGAGTTATGTTGCAAATCATTGGTGTGGACTCTGCTTTACTCTACTGGAAATGGAAAATCATTGAGTGTTAATTTTTGTTCTCTTTGACTAGCAATTAATTGTGCATAATTATGTGCATTTATTCTTTGCCAGTTCCCACCAGGCTGCAGCATTTGACAAGGCATCAAGAGTTTGGGAGGTTAGAAGTACAGAGCCTACAGTTTTATGTCTTGTTACATTGTTATAGTCCGGCAGCCGACAGGCTTCTTTTGTTTAAAGTGGGAAATTTGGTATATAGCCTTTTTTTATTGGCCTAAATTGTCTATATACATACATTCATGAATCCACTTGCTGACCGGCTGTCAGTATTGGGCAATTGTTTTAATAGGGGTTTCTTGTGACCCTACCATTAACATCCTATGGCAGGCAAAACATGACGTCTATGGCTGTTTTTAGCCCAAGGAGTGTATTTGACGTCACATCCTACTGAAAAAGCAAAAGGAAAGTTTGACATTTCACAAGAAATGTCACAAGAAACCCCTCTAAAAGAATTGCCCAATATGACAGCCAGTCATGATTATGTATACAGTAAAAGAATTGCCCAATATGACAGCCAGTCATGATTGTATGTATACAGTAAAAGAATTGCCCAATATGACAGCCAGTCATGATTGTATGTATACAGTAAAAGAATTGCCCAATATGACAGCCAGTCATGATTGTATGTATACAGTAAAAGAATTGCCCAATATGACAGCCAGTCATGATTGTATGTATACAGTATAGACAATATTTTAGGCCAATAAAAAAGACTATATACCAAATTTCTCACCCGTCCACCTCGGCTGCTGGACTATTAAGCCAGTTTGCAAAACGCCAAACGGTGTGCCTTGACTGAGACAAGTCCAGGTCTGCCTTGGGATTTATTTTGACAACCACACAGTATTTCGGGTCTCGCGAACATCGGGTGACCCAGCCGTGGTGATCAAGTCCCAGTAGCTACCCTCGATCAGACCCACTAGGGAAAGACCAGGGCCACACAATCCGTTGGGAACTACTCTGCCGGGACTGGGAGGCATAATTCTGGCATGTGGAGGGACTAGGCTCTGTGCGTTGACTCCTGTCCAGGCCCCTCCTACGTCTCACCAGGTCCACTCCTGCCCTCACCAGGTGCAGCCAGGACCTGTGTTGCACCAGACCTAATCTCTCAACAATAGAAGAAACAAACGGCAGGGGGGGGGGGGGGGGGGGTATTGATAATAACCTAAAATATAACTTTCAACTTGGTGTCACTATATCACTTTTTGTCCTGTAGTTGTTACATTAAGTTGCATTATTTACAATCTAATCTAAATATTAAGTTGATTAAATAAATGATGAAAAAATGGAATGTGAATTAAAGCGGGGAGATGCAACACAAAAGCCTGTCTTTGAAATTTGTTCCAAGAACTAACTGGACAGTTTGAGCTGAAGTTCTAAAGAGAAGGCTTCTCACACTAAAGCCCATTTGCCCGTAGCCTAGCTAATGCAATTTAACTTTCAATAGTTTCCTCTTTTCACATCCTTGTTCTTTTGCTTTTAGTATTTTAATGTTTTTTGAGTCAAGCGACACTACATGAGAAGGAAATTATAAAATAGTTTACACAGAGGTAAACCAGAAAAAAATAATTCATATTTCCAGGTGAGAAAGACGAGGAAAGACAATTTCATTAAAATAATTAGCCTGTCCTAGTCCATTCACAACAAAGTTGAGAGTAGTGAAGGAGAAATGGCACCACAAACTGAAGTGAATCGATACTGTGGTGTTGGTTTACATTCATTGCGACTACCAAAGTACCTCTCTTCCCTTATAGCTCACACTGCATCTACTTCCTCATTCACTGGTTTGTGTGAGAGACTCATTGGGGTTGCAAAGCATACTTCTGAAACAAGAAGGGAAACTATTCTGTTTGTATCTCACTGCACTGGACCTTACACCATTCGGTACTCACGCACCAAACGGGGAGATCGATTCCTGGGTTTCACCCCCCCAATGAAGTTGTAAGAAGAACCTTGTGACTGAGGAGGATTTGGGGGAATAGGTTACCCACTTTGGACTGCGAAGGGGATTTGAAGCCACTGCTAGCATGCAGAAACTGTCACTGAGCATCCTGAGAGCCAAAGCCTCTACTGGAAAGTGAGTATCATGTCAAAGTTCATGTAATCATTCGGTTGGATGGCAAATGTGTATTTTTGCATTTATATGAAAAAACCTTTGTACTGCTGTGGGAATTGTATGAGTTTTTACTCTGTAAGGATAAAGGTTTTCAGTTTATATTTTTGAGGGGTTTGTTTTCAATGTTTGTTTTAAAAACGCCATTGACAATGAAGAGAAATTAATGTTTGTTTCAATGTTTGTTTTAAAAACACCATTGACAATGAAGGGAAAATGTATGTCATCTTGTCCCTAACACAAACATTAAATGCTATTAACAATAAAGAGAATTTAATGTTTGTTTTGACACCGTTTGTTTTACATCATTACGTCACCTAATCATAGCTATAACGAATTCCCTCCTCGATGTTGTAAGATGATAAGAGCGCACCTCACTTTTTATACAGTATCGATATAGCCTATAATGTACATGAGTAAATACACAATACTGTATGCATTAAATTAATAATCAACTTTTATCTTATTTTATTTTATTAGCAGCAGAGTAGTGTGAAGTATGAACTGTATAGGAAGGAACTGTATAAGGAACTGTTGAAATGGCATCTGACAGTTTCGGTTATGACTGTTGAGCTGTGAAGATAAGATAATATCTCAGCAGTTGTCACAGACTCATGGCCCCTCACCACCAACAGATAAAGATAGCATTTAGGTCAGGTGTAGCCTACTCTAGGTAGACATAGTGAAATGTACTTCTTGCTAATATCAATATCTAGTGTTCTTATTTCTTATTGCTGTATTTGTGTGACTATCATTCTGGACTCATCATGGTATAGTCTAAAAATAAAGGTATACTGTGTCCATCTGCAGCAGAAACATCGCATGCTCAACCAAAGAGCAGTGGCAATACATCTGCGCAATTCTAGATAATACATGAGTTGCACTAGTTTGTCCCTCTGATATGGGAAGAACTCATGCAACTAAGTACAAACATTTCTTTATAGTAGTGTCATGGGCATTGTGTAAAGAAGCATACCAATTACAATTTACTCTTAATGGAATTCCTGGTACCTGGAGGTGGACGTAACTGGTATATTGAAAAGTTTGGACTATAGTACAGTATATAGTATATAATACAATAGTAGTCCAATTCTATTGTAGTGTGTCACACACACACACACACACACGGTAACCTCTGTTTTAGTTGACATAAGCATGCAATACCTCCCGTGTTCAGGATGGCAATGTGCTCTTTGAGAAATAGAGAAATGCTCCTTTGTCGCCGGTACAGGAGAAGTTGAAAGTGATAGAAGGGCATAAATAAGGGAACTATAGCTTCTTGTTCAAAGATGCTGGGGGTGTATTTCTCCCCCAGGGGGTTTTCAAAATGTCAGATGTCAGCTTCATTAGAAAAATCAACAGCACCTTTGGATGTGCTGCAGATCAGATCATATGACCTGCCAGTCAACTGGGCTGGGTTTCCGTTACAGCTTGTGCCATCTTTGGCATTTCACATTTCTGCTTCTCTCTGTTTTGAATATTGTACTACAAAGAAAGTACAAGCTGCAAAAAGGAAAAAAGAGACACTAAATAACAAAATTACATAAAATAGAAAACAAATTGTAATTAAAATATAAAAACTAAAAATGTCACCTTCATAATAACAGATGGTAAATGGTAAACGGTGCATTTATATAGCGCCTTTATCCAAGGCGCTTTACATAGATGGTGCATTACATTCACCCATTCACACACACATTCATACACCGATTGCGGCGGAAGCCATGCAAGGTACCAACCAGCACATCGGGAGCAATTTGGGGTTCAGTGTCTTGCCCAAGGACATGTAGACAGGAGGAGCCGGGATTCGAACCGCCGACCCATGGATCATTGGACGACCTGCTCCTGAGCCACAGTCGCCCAGATGGCTTGCAGGGCTATAAATTCATTCCTAAGACTTGGAGTCGTTTTGGGGACTAGTTTCATATTCATTTAAAAGTCCTGGCAGAAAACATGTACCGTTATTTAGAAAAATATCTCCACTTTTCCACGAGCTGAACACGAACAACGTACATTTTCTCTGGCGAGGGGCCCGGAATAAGTGCAGGAACGAACATCAAAACTTCCTTTAGTTAGCACAAATGTATGAGGCACACAAAATAGGTGGTGTGATCAATTACCCCACACCAATCGCAACACACTTGTCAATTGTGTGCCCCATACATTTGTGCTTCCCAAACATCGACTGTTCCCAAAGGAAGTTTTCATATTTTTAGTTCAGCTTTTCCTCGTGGAACATTTTTCCCTGACAGATCCAGCAACAATATTTAACATAACATGATCACAATATCACTAACATGAAATAACGTGACTTGATCTCCTGTAGGTCACAAGATGCCACTGACCTTCTTCCTGATGATCTGGTCATGGTGAGAGAGATCTTTATGTCAGATAGTTTTGCATTCATGACAGTTAAATGGCCCTAAGCCATAGTGCTAAGATCCAGTATGAATTTAATTGAATGTGGACAAATGGACACGATCATTAATTGTCTTTACTCTTTACGCTCTTGCAGTTAAATTATTACTGATATGGTTAAGGGTTCATGGGGCCCAATCCTGCCCTCATGGCATTGTAAGATGTTTGGATGCAAGAATGCGCAAAATGGCATAGCATAGTTTGTGTAATAAATGTGGTTTTACTGTATGTTTCTATTGTGTTCCTATACTGTTAGCTAAAATATACAGTACAGCATCTTTCTGTCAGTACTCCATTATCAAGCCATGCATTCATTCACACACGCACACACACACACACACACACACACACACTTGTCTTCCATGGATTCCAGGTGGAGCAGCGGGTGGAGCCAGCCAAGAAAGCAGCTCAGATCATTCACAAGAAGCTGCAAGCCTGCCTGCACGGTCACCAGGGGCTAGACACTGACAAACGCATGGTGAGATTCAACAGCTAATTACGTTTTCTGTTTATTTTTTATTACATTTTTTATGATCTGCTGGACAACAAATTTCAACATGAAGTTGATAAGATTGACAGCTTCTGTAAATTAGCCATACTTCTCTCTTTCTTTTTGCCAGCATAGGGTCTGACTGTGATTGTCTTTAGGTAGTGCCAACAGGATCTTTTTTGATGGTCCGGTGAGGCAGGTAGTGTGGACGGAGCAGATGTAGTTTCTCATCAGCTTCTCACAGCATTTGCTGACTATAGTAGAGGGTATGCGCGTGACATCATCATCAAACCCGGAAGTTATGCAGGAATGCCTACTGAGTGGCAAAGAACTACTTTCTGGCCTTGACAGCCCATACATCCAAACAGAAAAGTCCTATTTGATTGCATTAAACAACATTAAATAATAATTAACTCACTTTGCCTGTTGCTTTGCCACTCGATTTGCCACTCGATGTGCCATTCACTTTAAGCATGCGCATACCCTCTATTGGGGTGGGAGCAACAGGACTCCAGTCAGTCAAACATGTCACCTTGGATTTCTTGGCATTCTGGACCATTTTGGCCAGCCTACACACCTCCAGGAGCATGGGTGAAAAAATATGTATAACTTGTAGATGAACAGTCATTTCAGAGTAGCTGTCGATTCAGACAATCACATGTTTGTAACCCTGAGAGTGAGAGCAGACATGAGCAATTAGTTGGTTTCTTAAAAGTAATGAAACCAACTCTAACGTCTTTCTCTCTGTGTCTGTCCCTCTCTCTCTCTCTAACGTCTGTCTCTCTGTGTCTGTCCCTCTCTCTTTCTCTCTGTGTCTGTCCCTCTCTCTTTCACTCTGTGTCTGTCCCTCTCTCTTTCACTCTGTGTCTGTCCCTCTCTCTTTCACTCTGTGTCTGTCCCTCTCTCTTTCACTCTGTGTCTGTCCCTCTCTCTCTGTGTCTGTCCCTCTCTCTTTCTCTCTGTGTCTGTCCCTCTCTCTTTCACTCTGTGTCTGTCCCTCTCTCTTTCACTCTGTGTCTGTCCCTCTCTCTTTCTCTCTGTGTCTGTCCCTCTCTCTTTCTCTCTGTGTCTGTCCCTCTCTCTTTCACTCTGTGTCTGTCCCTCTCTCTTTCTCTCTGTGTCTGTCCCTCTCTCTCTGTGTCTGTCCCTCTCTCTCTGTGTCTGTCCCTCTCTCTTTCTCTCTGTGTCTGTCCCTCTCTCTCTGTGTCTGTCCCTCTCTCTTTCACTCTGTGTCTGTCCCTCTCTCTTTCTCTCTGTGTCTGTCCCTCTCTCTTTCTCTCTGTGTCTGTCCCTCTCTCTTTCACTCTGTGTCTGTCCCTCTCTCTTTCTCTCTGTGTCTGTCCCTCTCTCTCTGTGTCTGTCCCTCTCTCTTTCTCTCTGTGTCTGTCCCTCTCTCTTTCTCTCTGTGTCTGTCCCTCTCTCTCTCTGTGTCTGTCCCTCTCTCTTTCTCTCTGTGTCTGTCCCTCTCTCTGTGTCTGTCCCTCTCTCTGTGTCTGTCCCTCTCTCTTTCTCTCTGTTCACAGAAAAGGCTCCCCCTCATGATGCTGTCTACCAGCATGGCAGAAAGCCTCAATTACTTTGATGAACTGTCCTCTCAGGACTGTCCTATCAGGTGACAGTTTTGTTCTATTTTCCATCCATCCATGTTTGATAGATAAACATCCATCCAGCCATCCCGACAGAGTGTGTGTGTGTGTGTGTGTGTGTGTGTGTGTGTGTGTGTGTGTGTGTGTGTGTGTGTGTGTGTGTGTGTGTGTGTGTGTGTGTGTGTGTGTGTGTGTGTGTGTGTGTGTGTGTGTGGGTGGGTGGGTGGGTGGGTGGGTGGGTGGGCGCACTAGGGGCGGTGGTGGTAAAGTGCCTGGATGGGAACCGCAAGGTTGCCAGTTCGAACCCGGGCTCCCCCAGAGTTACTGTCGAAGTGCTAGTTGGTGCCTTGCATGGTTTCCGCTGCCATCGGTGTATGAATGTGTGGGTGAATGTAATGCACAATCTATGTAAAGCGCCTTGGATAAAGGCGCTATATAAATGCACCATTTACCATTTACCATTGTGTATGTGTGTGTGTGTGTGTGTGTGTGTGTGTGTGTGTGTGTGTGTGTGTGACAGAAATGTGTTGGAGGTGTGTTGTGTCACAGAGCAGAAACTGGCGACCCATCAGGGAGACTTTGAGTTGAAAGTGGAGAAGGACGTTTTAGAGCCCCTCAACAAACTCTGTGAGGTAACTAATGAAAACTGCATGTAAATCCCATTCGGTCCAAAATGGATGGTGGTTCTCTGGGGACCCATGTCTGCTATAGTTTTAAAAGTAATTTAATTTAGTTTTCTACCATTTCCACCTGGTACCTGGTCTTGTTTTGTTGCTCCTCCAACATGGTGGCTGGATGACAAACACTGTGACAAGGCTGTATACAGATTGTAATTACTGTCCTTTTATTCATTTACTTTTTTCCATTCTAGGAAGATTTACCTGAAATAATCAGGAATAGGAAACAGTTTGCCAAACTGACTACAGACTGGCAAAATGCATCTAACAGGTGGGTAATGCTTTTTACATGGACTAATTAAGCTAATTGTCTCCACCAGGCCGAAGGCATGGGGAGAGAGTATGTTTTGCACTCCGTCCGTGTGTCCGTCCTTCCGTCCGTCCTTCCTTCCGTCCTTCCGTCCGTCTGTGAACAGCTAATCTCCGGCACCGTTAACCCGGTCGATGCCAAACTTTGCACACACACTCCCTGGATGCCAACGATGAACCTCTGCCCCACATTTTCCAGAACGGCCTGTTATAGCGCCACCATGAGGCAGCTTTTCACATTTTCTACCTAAAACTACACCGATCTGCGTGAAACGTTGCATGCACACTCCCTAGAGGCCAAGGACAAACCTTTTACCTGCCTTTTCCGCATCTGCCTTTTATAGCGCCACCAGGAGGCCGACTTTTGTAAAACACATTTTTTGATATTACTCCTCCAGATTCTGTCCAAAAATCTCACAAATCGTTACACAGTATCTCTATGGTCATGTGCTCAAGTCGGATCTGTCTGATATTTCATATTCCATCCTAATTGCCTATAATTGGCTTTCACAGTTTGCAAGATTGCCCCGTTTTGAACAATAGCCTCAAATCATGAACGCAGCATGCAATTTACGTGAAATCTTTCACACATTTTCTTACTAGGCTGAGGAATATATCCCACCCTTTTCACATTGGCCTGTTATAGCGCCACCAACAGGTTGATTTTTGCAAAACACATTTTTGGAACAAAATGCCTCAAATCGGTACACATGATCTCTGTAGTCATGTGATCAAGACGAGTCTGTTGGATTTCTCAGATTGTACACTGATTGGCTAAGATTGCCTTCCAAAGTTTTCAGGAGTGGCCCGTTTTGTACAAAATGCTGCACATGTCCTGCTCATCCAGAATTCTATCCTCAGAGATGCTATGAGTGATCTGGCTCTGCATTTCCTCAACAAAATGAAGGAAAAAAAATTCTCCTAAACATTTTGCCAAACATCACACACACTCCTATCCTCCTGGTGGAGACCTGTGCCCGGAAGGGCACTTTTTCTAGTTATGAGCTCTTTCACTATTCGAACTCTTCATGTACTTCCCACGTTGAGAACTTGCCCCAAAAATAATTTCACCTACTCTTGTACACCTCTGTGTGTGTGTGTGTGTGTGTGTGTGTGTGTGTGTGTGTGTGTGCGTGCGTGCGTGCGTGCGTGCGTGCGTGCGTGCGTGCGTGCGTGCGTGCGTGCGTGCGTGCGTGCGTGCGTGCGTGCGTGCGTGCGTGCGTGCGTGCGTGCGTGCGTGCGCGTGCGCGTGCGTGCGGCTAGGTGTCAGGGTAGGTGTCAGGGAAGCACTGAAAAGCAACATGGACTGAGAGAGGATGCAGAAGAGGCCCGCAGGAAGTTTGACAACATCAAGGTTCATAGTACACTTATGGACTGCCTTCTCTTCAGTACATACACTACAGCATTTGAATCCAACAAGTACTCTGCTGGTGTTTTGATAGATAAACTACACTGTAAATTAACACTCTGAACCATGTGTCTTTAGGACCAGTACTCTGCTGATCTATATCTCTTTGCTTCGAAAGAAGATGACTATGCTAACTACTTCATTCGTGTGAGTTGTAAATATTCTCTATATGTTGTAATATTCTTATGTTTATTCCTTGCTGTATGTAAATTGTTTTTTGAACTTACATTTCTGTTTCTGGCTCTGGTTGTCATACATACAACAAATTTATCTCACACTTTTTTATCATTCCCTATTGTAGCTTTTGGAGCTGCAGGCCGAATATCACAAGAACTCCCATGATGTCCTCCATCTCTGCATCTCAGAGATAAAAGAGAACAGCAGCAACAAAGGTCCTTCAAAATGTCACTTTTTGTTATTGTCTTTTGTTTGTTTCAAGACAACATGAGGGTGGTTTGTTTCACCCTTTTCTGTTTTAATAATTTAATAAACAAATAACTAATAAACTGAACTAAAATATTATATTTTGAGGAAGGCCACCATTACAAATTACTAGTGTAATGTATGTATGCATAGTAGTAGTAATAATAAATAAATGAATATGAATTATAATAATAATAATAATAATAATAGTGTCTGAATGTGCATGTTTTAACAGATCCCCAGAGCTGCGTGTCTGACAGAAAGGTGTTTGGTGCACCATTACTGTCTCATCTGTCTCAAAACGGCACAGAGATCGCTGTACCCATCCAGGAGTGTGTTCAAATGCTGCTGAAAACAGGCATGAGGGAAGAGGTTGGTTATACATTAGCAACAATTATGTAGGTTTCTCTGCATAAATACACTCATATGTTATAGTTGTTAAATGTGACATCATAATGACTTGTGTTGTAAACAGCATTTAATTTGAAATGACGGATACAGGAAGCATGAAACGCAGGCCGTTTCTAGCATTTACCTATGGTTCCTAATCTAGGTGAAAGTATGAAGGAAAAGAAGAGGTCCAAAGTGTGGACTAGTTTCATACCTCAGAGATTTGCACCGTCAAAGTGTTTGCAAACTTTGGTGTATATACAATTTACAATTTAGGCATTTAGCAGACGCTCTTAATCCAGAGCGATTTACATTAGGCAAGAACAAAAGCATGGGAATACATCACATATAAAATGCATTTATCATGAAACATGCGTAAGCTACGTAACTAGAACATATCTATATATATGCTAATAGAATGCCTGCAGCAGTGAGGAATCAATCACACATGAGCTCTGCAGCTGTACTGAGGCGCGTCTTTGATATAAAAACGTTAATAAACAACGTACATTTTGGGAAAGTGAAAAACAGGCTTGGTTATTTGGTGCATATGGTAATGGCCGATGCCCGTGTGCAAATACAGATCAATTGCTCAGCCACTGAGGAGAAGGGGGCAATCCCGTTGTGAGGAGAGTTTTTGAGGACAGCCATCTCTTGAATTAGTCAGTCTTTTGTAAGTTCATTCCTCCCCACACACATTTGTGTGTTGTATCCTACTGACTCACCTGCCAGTGAGGAGCCCCCACTGGGAGGATATAGAGGCTTCGTCCTACTCCTCCTACTCCTCCCTGCTGACAGGTGCTGCCACGGCCCGTAGGAATAGGCCTAGATGCAGTGATTGTACACAGTAGATGTTTGACAAAGCCTGTAGATTCAAACCACCACAGTGGATTCGAGCCCACAGGCACTTTACCACTGTGCCACCCGAACGCCGCCCTACTTGAACATGAACTTGAGACACATTCATGATCTCACCATTCAATAGACTAGCCGTTTATCTCCTCAATGTCACATAATTTCCTCATCCTCAAGTATCCTTTGTTTCCCACCCTGCTTCTTCCATCTCAGGGTCTATTCCGCCAGGCGGCAGGAGCCTCAGTGGTGAAGAGGCTGAAGGCCAGTCTGAATGGAGGAACGGTTGACCACAGTGAGTTCTGCATGGAACCTCATGCAGTTGCAGGTGAGAGAGAGGGAGGTAGTAGGAAAGAGGAGTAGAACACATGCATCAATACTAATAATAATAATGGTTCAAGGTTCAAGTTTAGCTAATGTCACTTTGTAAATCCTGTAGCGTTTAGTGCGACGGTAGGTTGCATTTACTATGAAAACCTGCATCTCCCGTCTTAGTTAGTCACCCCACGCCTCCATATATGGTCACGCCTCGTGACATCACGCCTCCATATTTGACCACGCCTTGTGACAAAAAAAATAATTAGCCGGTATGAAAATGGGATGACTGTGTGATTGGATGAAGTGAATCATGTGAACGTGATGCTGAGGCGACCCAGGCGCGATGCTCATTTAATCCTGCGTGGAAAATTCAGTTTCAGCTGATGGTCAAGATGAGAGCTTTGTTGGAACTGTTAGAAGTGTTTTGCTCAGGGACACTCTAAAATGGCCTCTCTACGACTCTCTGCTACTAAGCTAGTAAACTCCTTTAAGAGGTTAATAAACAGTCTTTGATGAACAGGGCCCCATTAGCTACAACTGTGCTTAGACTTACATCATTTACATGCCGTACAACATCGAGGTTTCAAGCTAGGTGCTCATACTAAATAGCTGAAGCCATGTACTTATATCACTATCATTCACTAATCGTTTTTTGCATTTTGGTAAATCCTCACAGTTTTCATATATTTTCTCATGCTATTCCAGCCTTTGGATAGAATTAATTATTAATGAATTATTTTAAACACATAGAAATACCCAGCTATTCATACTGATGCCTCTCTCACATGATGTGTTTCCAGGAGTTTTGAAGTGTTACCTGAGAGAACTTCCTGAACCTCTGATGACCTTTGACCTTTACACAGAATGGCTCAAAGCCGCAGGGTGAATATTATTAATGCCTTCAGTTTTGCTAACTTTGTTTGGTAAACGTTCAGCCATGTGTATACATGTTGTGTATGTTTTTTTTATTTTTTTTACAGGTTTAACAGATTAAGCGCCACCAAGAGAAATCGAGATTTGTTTTATTGGGAATAATCCGGGGGGAAAAAATAGAATTAGCATTGTTTAGCATGTTTAGATTGCGTCCACGTAAAACGGCCAAAATCCTCACGTGCATGCATGCACGCCATTTTTATTTGCATTATGGCTCATAATTTGCTTAAAATACGATATCCGGGGCTTGATTAGAGATTAATTTGACTTAGATATGCCAAAAGATATATTCGCCCGGACAATCCACCTCCATTGCTCTGCTCTGAGACGGCTGACTTTCAGTTCCGGTTCAAACTGAACATCCGCTAGCTTTTTCCGCTGCTCGCTCAAAAACGTCTGGCACTTTTGAGCTACCGACCCCTAAAGTATTGGCGTCTAACCAGAGCATTTATTTGTTTTCATTTCAGGGAAAAAGAGCTGACAGACAAGTTGGAGCAATTCAGAGTGCTGCTGAAGAAGCTGCCACCTGAGAACTACAATAATCTACGGTATTTCATCTGCATTTGTCTAGCACTCTCACACCATGCAGGTGCAAAACCTGGGTCCTGAGTAGAGAACCACCACTGATTTTAACCTATTGATTTAATTTGTATTTGATGTCTTATACTTTGTGTTTAATGCCTTAATTGCTGCAAACTTCCCTTCTTAATGTCCCGTTTGTGACAAATTGAGTAGTGAAACCTGACCCCTCTCTCCCATCAGGTACCTGGTCCAGTTCCTGTCTCTGCTGTCGGAGCAGCAGTCTGTAAATAGGATGAGTATGACTAACATTGCCATCGTCCTGGGACCCAACCTGCTCTGGCCACTCACTGAAGAGTGAGTAGATACTGTCTACTTACTGTTCTTGTCTCTCCATGTCAAGAGGACTGTCAGGATCCCTGATGTAATGTAACAAATGGTTATGGTTCAGTAGTATATACCACCAAACAAAGAAAATGTATTTGCAATCAGCTTGGGAGAATCTATAATTTCTGACTCCAAGCATCAGATCAGTCAACATTTGGCACACATTCCATGTACATAGGCCAATATGTCAATCAGTCCTGGACTCATGGTGGTTGTTTTTCCATGCCTGTGTGGCTCTGGTCTCAGTCTCACTGCAAGGGAATTCCATCCTTCTGTTGTTACTCCATCATAGCAGCACATTCTTTATAAGTAACCATTGTCTTTCTTTCCTGGCTCTATCTGACCAGCTGCCTGTTGCACACACACTCTCTCTCTCTCTCTCTCTCTCTCTCTCTCTCTCTCTCTCTCTCTCTCTCTCTACTAACCTACTAACCTACTAACCAACTCCAATTCTCTCTCCCAGGGAGATATCGTTGGCTGACATGGCATCTGCCTCATCAGTTCAGGTGGTTACTGTGATGGAACCTCTCATTCAGCACTGTAGCAGTCTGTTCCCTGAAGGTACTACACACATCAGCTTTGACATTTAAAAGAGCACCGCACGGCAACAAGCAGCACAGCATATATATATATAGATTTACTAGATTAGGAAATAAACTTTTCTTACCGGCAAAAGTATCAGATGGTCTCCATATTTACTCACCAAAGATTGTATTTTACACTGGGTCCTTACATATATGTTGCTCTTATCAGTTAATGGTTAATAACCGTTAACAAGTTTTGATTAGCAGTTATTTTGTATAACTTTTTGTGCTCTTGTGCACCAGAGAATGAGACATACCTGGAAAGCTATGTTATTATAGTAGTGTGCCTCCTGGTGGAGATTAGTTGGTTAGTGCTGACCTAGTTGCAATGTCTCAGGTTTAATTCCAGTCAGAGCCATGTCAACACATGGCTCTGACTGGAATTAAACCTGGCATGTCTTTTTCCTCTCTTCCCACAGCAGACGTCTCTCTGCACTCTACTATCTAAAGACAAATTAAGCAGTAAACAATCCATAACAATCCCTAAGATTAAAATATTTATTTTCTGATAAGGTATGCACATGTGCTCTCTTGTGTTTGGGTGAACATGAAAGTTGATCCATGAAGTTCTCAAAGGCATGTTGATGAGTAAACATGGCCCGACTACTTCAAGAGACTTGCAACAAAAACAACCATATCAGTTTCAGCCACATTACAAGCAGCCAACAGTAAGGCCTAAAATATCGGTCCCATTTTAGATATATGAAGATGCTTCACTTTCTCCTCAGATCAGAATATCAGAATATCTTTATTGTCATTGTACAAGACAACGAAATTGATTTGCAATCCAGCTCAAGTGCATTTAAAACAAGACATAATACTCTATATAAAAAACATACATTAAGACATATTTCACAGTAAGTCCCTTTAGTCCATAAAGTGTCAAGTGTCAGAGTTCAAGTGTCAGTGTTTAGAGCCATGCCTGCTCTGGGGTAACAACTATTTTTCAGTCTGTTCATCCTTGCATTGATGACCTTATAGCGCCTCCCTGAGGGCATAAGTTGCAGCATGACCTGGGTGTGATGAATCCTTGAGGATGCTGTTGGCTCTTCTGCTACAGTGCCTCTTGTAGAGGTCCTCCAGAGATGGAAGAGGACATGCCATGATCCTCTGGGCCGTGTTTATAACCCCCTGAAGTGATTTTCTTTCTGCCGCCGTGCAGCAGGAAAACCACAGGGAGATGCCGTAGGTCAACACTGACTCGATGGAACAGCTGTAGAAGGACAGGAGCACACTCTCCATTAGGTCTACTTTCCTCAGCACTCTGATCCTGTGATCATAATGTGTCAGATAAGGGGGAGGGTGAATTTTTGTTTCATCTTATCCTTTTCAGAGGTGTCCTTTGAGATTCCAGAACTTCCAGAGAGCCCGATCTTGTTCCAGCCTGTGACTCACAGCGAGTCCCCAATCCCTGAGAATACTAAAGTGAGGACCTCCTCTTCTTCCTCAACTTCTTCTTGCTCCTCCCATCATCCTCCTCTCTCCAAGACTAACAGGTAACTAGCTTGTAAGGCTAGGTTTATTCTTATGTTCCATAATGTATTTACCCATTATGGTGAAAAGAAGACTATTTTAAGTACTGTACCTCTAACGATAGAGATGATCAATGGTAATTATTAGTAAAACTACAATTCACTGTACATTTATTGAATAGTCAAAGTTGTGACTGACACTGACCCATTTTCAACCGTATCTTCATATAATTAGCCCTTCACTAAATCCCACCCCAAAAAGCGATTGTCCAATGCCAATCCAAATAGTTTAGCAACGGTTGCTATGCAGGTCAAGCTTTCTTCACTGCTAACGTGCCTATTGGACAAGGATGGGTTGGGGAGGGACTTAGTGAAGGGCTAATTAGTCCTCACTAATGCTCGAAGCACCATTTCCATCTACTCACTCTGTTTCTCAAAGGTGGGATATGGACAGTTCAGAAACCATCATCAATGTTGATTCCAAGCTAATAGAAAATATTGTCTTTCTCGTACTGGATACTTAAAGAGAAGCCATTATTCTATTATCAATAAAAAGATTATGCAAATCAAAGGGGCCAAATCTCGCCTTTGAAACACGAGTAGACAGAAATAGCCTAGTGCTAGCCCAAGATTTAGACTCTCGTAGAGTTTTTTTCCGATTCTGACGAATCTCTCTACGAGAGTCTAAGCGGATCACTGCCAAATGCTTGCCCAGGGCGAACGTTTGTGCCTCAAAATCACTCTTACCTTGTACAAATGCAAAATCTAAACTCCTGTATCCTTTGCCCCACTTGTCCGGTGGGTCTTTGGCAAACAATTACACAGCGTACAGCCGTAGTTTTCAATAAAAAAGGTATTTTGATCCACTCTATCCATACTCTGGCTCGGAATAAGAGTGATTTTGAGGCACAAACGTTCGCCCTGGGGGCAAGCATTTGGCAGTGATCCGCTTAGACTCTCGTAGAGAGATTCATCAGAATCGAAAAAACTCTACGAGAGTCTAAATCTTGGGCTAGCCTAGTGCCATCTTATAATGAGCAGTAGTGAGGACCAAGCTCATGATGCTATGTAGTGTATTGATATTTGTCTGAATAGTTATATATTGCTGTTGTGATCTCTGAGAATGTAAAAATGTACCCTTACAGGTCAATCTTTACACAAATGAACACCGCTAACACATCTAATTTGAACTATTTCGTGTTTCTAATGTCTCTCCTCTCAGCACCACCTCTCTGGACAGTGGGATGGGATTCTTCCTTGTGAAGTCGTCTGGTTCTATGAGTCGTAGTGCAGTCACCACATGGGACAACCCAGCATCTGACCCAGCTGTACCAACCTATCCCAACCAAACAGCCACCAACCCATCCTTGCAGCCTCTCCCCAGTGCCCCCCTGGTTTCGAACCCTTCTACCAATGCCAGCAACACTGCGGCTCAAACCCCGACCCCAACTCCCAGAGCAGCATTAGCACACTCCCGGAAGTTGAGCTTGGACCCGAGTCAGCTGGGGCGCATTTCTGAGGCACCAGTACAGTCCCCTAAAGCCACGGTGAACATCAGTACACCCCTCAAACGTAGGTTGATAGATATTGAGTTCTGATCATCTATCATTACCATTTTATGTTCTTTTATCCTATTCTTTTATCCTAACCGTGGCCCCTTTGTTCATTCTGCCTGTCCTCTGTGCATAACTTTTATTTAGCAGATTTGAACAGGAAACACATTTGAAGGTGTAATGTGTTCCCTGTTCAAACCTGCTGCTAAGCCAATCAAGCAAAGCTATGTGAAGATTATCAGTCAACAAGAAACGGGAACAGTATGCCACCTTCTGGAAACTATGACTACAGACTACAGTTATGCACAGAGCCCATTATTTGCACATGTGCAGGACCTATGGGTGCTGGGTTAATTTATCGGCAGGTGTTTCAAATTGTCTAATTACATGTGCTCTCCTCTTTATAGTAGAACGCTCTGACTCAGAAAGAGAGCTCATTCAATGGTGCAAAGATGTGTGTGAAAAGATGTGACCATTCTCATGCTTTTTGTCCTCAGTGGGTAGGTACATATCTTGTAATGGTTTGGTTTGAAGCTGATTTTTTAACTTGTTCCAAATTGAAATTGTTTATTCATATTTGGGCTGATGGGATCTGTAGTGTCAGTTGCAGTCTCAAGTCTGCACATAGTTTGAATGCCATATTCTATAATTATAATTCTTCATTCATTCTAATCTGTATCTTAATTTGTATCATTACAACTTGCTAGAGAAGCAGGCTTTGTTCATATTTCTCTACAACACTAAAACTCAACACTTATATTCTCTCACAATCATAAAGTATTGCTTTCTCAGACTATGCATACATGGAGGAAAATAGAAAAAAAAAACATTACCGTGTTCAAACAACCAGGAAATGCAAAGGAAACAGGAAGTGCCACACCACTGACACAATATGACCTTTACTGACGCAAGTGTCATCAATCAAACTGTTGTCACTTCCTAACTGCTAAATTATTTTAGTAATGGTTCTTTTTGAGCGGTGCAGCTGCTCCAACGCAGAGCTTTCTGTGTGTGTGTATGTTTTCGTCATAGACGAAATTCATCATTTTGTCATAGACTAAATCAAGTCGACGAAATCAACACTGGACCACATCACCACTTTTCAAGTTTCAACCTATTTTCTTATAATTGATCTTCACTAATGTTCATGATAAAATAAAATAAAATGTCCTACTCGGTCTGTGTCTCAGGGCTGTGGGTCTTCCAGTGACATCATCGTTAGGCCGTTTTTTTTTCTTTTTTTCATTGTGAGAAGTTAACGATGGCATTGGCATCCATTATCGCATTTCAACTTTTCAGGAATAGAAAGCCTGCAGTTTCTATTAGCTTGGATTCCCCATTGATGATGTCACTGGAAGACGGGTTTCTGAACTGCCCACAGCCCTCCTCTGAGACATAGATGAGGACAAATTATATGAGGATAGGTTGAAAAGTGGTGAAGTGGTCCTTTAACAATCTTAGCATAGTGTAGTGTAAAATCCCTTTTAAATTGTTTTGAATCAAAACATTGATTTCTTCGCCCTCCACAGCGAGCAGATCCTTCTCCCAATCCAAACGTCCGGTCCAGCCCGGTGAGCAGGTTCTGGTGCAAAGACCCAGAGCGCCTGTACCTCCCTGCAAGCCCCAGGTCCCTCCTCCACCTCACACCACTGCAGCCCAGAAGGCAGACACCAAAACCACCCCCGGGCCTCCAGTGCCTCCACCTCACACCACTGCAGCCCAGAAGGCAGACACCAAAACCACCTCCGGGCCTCCAGTGCCTCCACCTCACACCACTGCAGCCCAGAAGGCAGACACCAAAACCACCTCCGGGCCTCCAGTGCCTCCACCTCACACCACTGCAGCCCAGAAGGCAGACACCAAAACCACCTCCGGGCCTCCAGTGCCTCCACCTCACACCACTGCAGCCCAGAAGGCAGACACCAAAACCACCTCCGGGCCTCCAGTGCCTCCACCTCACACCACTGCAGCCCAGAAGGCAGACACCAAAGCCTCTGTCGGGCCTCCAGTGCCTCCACCTCCAGTCCGCAGGAATCCTACCATCAGAAAGCCTGGCGTCAGACCTCCAGCCCCCCCGCCCCCGCTTCCTCCACCTCCAGTGCCCAAACAGGTACCATCTGTTGTGCAGTGAGGTGAGAGACATAAACTCTACTTACGTACAATTATGGCCTCGGACATTTTCACCACCGGCAGTAATTTATTGATTCTTGTTGGACTCTAAAAGTATTGAGGGGGACTGTTTTCAACTTTATATGGTTTTGGGGTTCATTTTATTTTATTATACCCAGAATGTAATTGCGTTCATTTGGTGTCCCTTGTTTAAATTAGAAATGTATCAGATGGCTGAAATCCATCTGGTTTATAAGCTATTTAAGAAACTTAAAAAGCCCTGAAGCTGGTTTCAGGTTTGAAAATCATAAACATTGAACATTGCAAATTGGTGTAAAAAAACAAAAAACTATTGCTAATTCAAAATGTCTTTATTGTAAATTCATATCATTATACAACAATATCATTGGTATTGACTGCAGCATATTGTATGTAATTTTGTACTGCTTGTGCTCTTGAGTACACTGTTTTAAGGGCCGGGCTACACTGGGCACGGAATGGGCGCCTCAGCGGTACGCTGCCACTATTATCAACGTGCGGTGCGCAGGTTGTGTGTAAGCTCCGCGCGTGAAGCTATGTTTTTACGCAAGTGCTCTATTTTTCCACTTGTCCTCGGCGGTTATGCAGCCCTTCGCCTCGCCTTCAGAGGACAATTGACGAATTGTCGATGCCGCCACCTAGCTGCGTACGGTTCCATTCCGTCCCCAGTGTAGCCCCCCGTAAGGAGGTCAGTCACTTCACTTATAGTTGTATCAAAGGAAATATATGAAAAAAGCAACATGGCATTCAAACTTCATGTGTCCATGGGTTATCTATATAAAAGGACTTGCATAATAAAAAATACATCCAAAATACATGGACAGTCATATGGTCCGAGATTGAATTACCGGTATACAAATTGTTACTTGTCATGTCTCCTTTGCCGGCAATTTACATTTGTACTCGTATTGTTTCAATTTCATATTAATATAAACATATTTCAATGGTGGATGTTAGTTACAGTCTTACTTCAACAAAATGCATTCTGAGATTCCAGATCCCACAATTATTCTTAATCTTTGCTTTTTCTTTATTATAGTTTCTGCGAAAGCAGCTTTTGAGCTTAATACGATAGTCTCTTTATCGTATTAAAAGGCCCACTCAAAATCTTTACTCCCACACCTCTCTCATGTAACAAGTGTTGATTTTCTTTGTCTGTAGTGTGTTCCTGAGTGATAAGAAGCGGTGAGATTTTGAAGTGACACTGAAAGGCTGAGACAATTTGAGCGACCCTTTCGTTTGCCCCCGATTTCCTGTCTGAGCTTCAAATAGTCACAGGAAGTTGTGTTTTTCTGAGACTTTTTGCCTTGCCTGGGAGAGGAAGTCGATGCAGAGTGTAACTTATATAGCGAGTGATGGGTTTCATAACTTCTGTGTGGAGTGATGTTATTAGTGTCCTGCGTGGGACTCTGCGTCTGACCACTTTCACTATCCTGTCACTTCATGTGCCTCTGCTGCTCTTTGTTTCAGTCCGGTTTTCATGAAAACTTAAATAAATCTCCACATCCTCTGCCTATTGTATATTCCATGTACTCATTTACATACATTCAACAATAAAAAAAGAAGTCTTTGGAAGCTGGATTATATAAAACAGAGTGCCTCCATGGAATAGTATTGACATCAGGACCTGATGGTTTTCAAGGTAAGCTTCCTATACGGAGCCAGCCTCAATTGCTGCAGAATGCATTACAGTTGACTTGGGTGGAATTAATTCACACAACATATAGGCCTAAGCAAATTTGGCTGTAAAACAGCTCAGGTTCAGCTCTCGGTTCAGACTTTGATTTCCTCTTCATCATCCACGTAACTGTAGGACATCTTCTTTGTCATCTCGTTCATAATCACCACCTCTGAATCCATCCTGTTCTGCCCCTTCGAGAGTCCTCCGACCCCGTGAAACCTCTCGCTCACCATGGCCTTGCCCATCCCCATCCTCTCTCTACCGGGGGAGCCCATGACTATGTCGGGGACCGGTCCTTGAAGAGGGTGACCCCCTCCGTTAATGTCCACCATCTTCCCCACCTCCTCCTCCTCCTCCCACTCTGCCCCGTATGGGCTCTTTCTGCTGCCGCAGTCCTCCCTGAGCAGCGAGTCCACGTAGGAGATGGTGGCGGAGTCCATCTCAGAACCCTCATTGGTAAGCCCACACGCCGACCCCGCCTCCTCCACTTCCCAGGCGTGGCAGGCCCCGTCCGACTGGCCGTCGGTGCTGTCAATCAGGCCGAACACCTCGCTCATGAGGGAGGGTCCGAGGTCGAAGGTGAAGGTAAAGGTGTCCAGGGAGGTGAGCGAGGGCAGGGAGTCGGAGTGTGCTGTCATGCTGGCAGTGACGTGTTCAGAGGTCACCATCGGAGTGGAGCAGGTAGACAAGATGGCGTCGGTGGCGTCTGTCAGTGACCCGCGGTGGACATCGGGAGAACAGGAGGTGGAGACGGAGATGGACGGCTGCTGGCGCTCCGAGCGGGAGAGACGCGGCAGAGTGACAAAACCAGACTCCGGACCTGAGGAGAGCAGGGATACAACGTAAAATATGCAGCATAGTATACGATACGGCATACGGTTTGAATTTCACTTTTTCATGTCACGTTGTAACCTAATTGACTTTTAATTGTCATACCTAATTGTACATGAGAAATTGATTCATAGTGGTGGAATTAGAGATAAATACATCTATTCGTCATTTGCCTGGGTCCCCGGACGGGCCGGACCCCACTTTGAAAACCACTGGTATACATTATGAAATAATATAGCCTAATAGTAAGATTAGATAGATTTGCTTGAATTCCAATGACCTTTGCTGCGTGTCACTCCCCGTCTCTCTCTCTCTCTCTCTCTCTCTCTCTCTCTCTCTCTCTCTCTCCCCATGTCCTGCCTATCTACTGTATACTATCAATAAAGCAAAAATCACACCCATGTGAAGTGAGGGGCGCTCTTATCATACATCATCTCATTCTGGCCAATCACAGTTTGCGTCCTCGCTTTTGTCTTCAATGTTTGTGTTTACACACTTTTGTCTTCAATGTTTGTTTACACAGACCCTCAAAGCTGGACATAGAAGGGGCTAGTGCCCCTCATAAACAAACCCCCAAAATATCTTCATATAAAAATATATTAAAAGTAGGATATTGATAGAAATGTAACATGATGTCAAAATAGAAAATTAATGATTTCAGAGTTCAGACTCACAGTTTTATAGGGCCTATTTGTAATTCTTGAGACAGAGAGAGTGCATCATTGCATTGCATTCCTTGCACTGTCCAAGGCATTCCAGCAGAGGACAGCATAAAGCTATTATGCTCTGGAACAACCATTCCATTTAGATATGGTAACAAAACGCAAATAGAAAAAAAGCAATATAGACCTCATAATGGGGAAATGTCTGTGAGTCGAGGAGAAAAATATGGATGTGGGGATCTGATTCAGGAAGGAGAGAGAAATTAGCCTGATTTGTACAATGGAGCATAAATTTCACTGGTTCTCAATGTGGGGTCCCTACCAAACACTATTGCGGTTGTGAGCTTGTAGATCTGCTATTTATTTTTTTAATGTTGACAAATCTTCTCTGATGGGGGTCCCTGGCACAAAATCTTTTCAGATGGGGGTCCGTGGCTATAAATACATATCAATTCCTTGACATGATGTGAGGTTGTGAACTCCTGAGTCCTCTCATTCTATCTGTGGCATGTATATTCATTCTTACTTACTGCTGCCCTCATGACCCTGCAGATGCCTGCCACAGAATGTTTGTAAAGTGGTTACCAATGGTTTCAAGCAGCATGCCGCCATGTAGAAGTGAAGATTAAAAGAGAGATTTAACTGTTGTTGAGGAAGAAACAGATGCTGAAATGTTACTTCAAACCATTCCTGCTCCTCATGTCTGGTACCCACTCTCCAAACATTCTATGACAAGCTTAATCGTTATTTATCCAAAAAGCTTATTTATTTAGTTTAGCCTCATTAGAGGGTCAAGGCAATAGATAAGACATGTATTATGCCAGTGGGTCAGAGAGTCAATTAACTTTATCGCTGTAAAAGTAAGCTGTGTCGGGGCGCCCGCTGGCCAAGCGGTCCAGGCGCATGCCACATATAGGCTTTGGCCTGACAGCGCGTTGCGTGTTCGAGTCCCGTTCATGACGACCTTTGCTGTGTGTCTATCCCCTTCCCTCTTTCCTGTCCATGTTCACTTGATACTATCAATAAAGGCAGAAAATCCAAAAACAAATCTAAAAAAAAAGTAAGCTGTGAAAGGTTTGCAAGAGTAATCGTAATATTACACACACACACACACACTAAACAACACAACAATAAACAGACAGTACAGACAGACACAGCCATAACGAATGTCTGATTTGTACGGTTTGGTATGTATGGTTTCTTCGTTTAAATGTATTTAACAACTATGTAAATCAGCCATGAACACGTTCGCACACACACACACTTGCGCGCGTGCGCACACACACACACACACACACACATATGTGGTATTCATGCCGGTCAGTCTCTCACACATAGTGTGGTTCTGTCTGTCTGGACGTGTCTCTGTTATCACGGGGTGTTTGACAGAGTGTGAGTTGTGCTGATTCTGAGCCAAGGCGATTCATAAGGACAGCTGAGGTTAACTCTGTCTAAATCACTGATGAAGGCCAGCCAGCAGCATGTGGGTTGCTTAGTCATTTGCCTAAATAACTGGCTATCTCAGGAGTCAGGATGCTCTCACAGGGCGCAAGATAAAGAGGAATGATGTGTTATATTACATATACTGAGCCATATAAAGTGTGTGTGTGTGTGTGTGTGTGTGTGTGTGTGTGTGTGTGTGTGTGTGTGTGTGTGTGTGTGTGTGTGTGTGTGTGTGTGTGTGTGTGTGTGTGTGTGTGTGTGTGTGGCCCTATACCTACCATAAGAGCACCTGCTCTCCCCCACTGACGAGCTCGGTGAGTTGGGGAATAGCACTTTGGCAGTGGGACTCCCATTAGGCAAGTCCACGTCCAGTCTGGGGAGGGAGATGGCATTCTTGATGATGGGGGAGACTGGAGGGGGCGGCGGGGACAGATCCTTGGCCAGATCCTTGGCCGCTGTTGTCCTTGGACTCGCCCTTGGACTGTTGTCCGAGGTCTTCCTCACGTGGCGGAGCGTCCGCGAGAAGAACGCCCCGATCTTGTTGTCGGGCGCGGTGTTAGAATCCGTGTCTCCGTTCCCATTGGCCGTGGTTGGCCCATGGTTGCTGAGGAAGGACGTGTCCCCGAACACGTCTCCGCCGCGGCCTACGTGCATTGTGTGTCGGAAGTCGCCCAGAGGAGGGCTGATCATGTCCACTGTGAGATCGGCTTTGAAGCGCCGCTTGCTGGGAGAGTGGGTGACCAGGCCTTTCAGCCCTGACAGCTTTCCCTGAAGGTTCTGCATGGTCACGATGGGTGGAAAGATCTGAGAAAGTGTCTATATCTCTTAAAAATCTGCCTCTCTCCTGTGAGGTACATACATTGTATGAAGCTTGTCTGTTTTTGCTTTTTATTTTCAGTCCCAGTTCATGACAAAGTCCTTTGACGTTTCAATGGCCTCACAGAGGTTTTGTCTCCAAATTATGGACCTAAAAACATGTACCACAGTACATAAAAAAATTTCCAAGATCCAAGTTCGCGAAACCACAATTTTAAGAGTCTGTAAGTTCATGTAGTTCACTCCAGCAACTACTTCAGTTCGAAGTACTATACTGCTATCATGTGCAGGCTGATTTCAATCCCACTTTTTGTAGTTTGCCATTACTCATAGCCAGCTGAATTAAGCGAAGATAAAATACAGAAGGCAATGCAGCTCAGTTTTCCAGGAAGATCGCTGGGTAGTTTGAAATGTGGTCAGAGAGCCTGGTTCGCCCCAGTTGTTTCGGGCTTTGGCTTTGTCGACATCAACTCAGAAATAGGTCCAAGTCCAGCTGCAAACAGTTCTGTGGTCGCTCCCTGGAACCATCTATTGAAACGGGGAAATGTATATTATTTATCTTAAAATGTTGACAGGGATGGTATTTACTTTTAAGGGATATTCAGTCAAATTTGTCAAGTATGCTGTGATTGTTCTATGACATGGCTTTGTCCTTGAGGCCTGAGGAAGATTAGCCTCAGTGAGAGAGCCTGACAAGTGACATTACTCTATTTTCAAAATTGTAGTTATAAAGTAAGTAACCTAACCATGTTTTGTTGTTTTTCTTATTTGTATTTTTTCGGAGAAAGGTTAGGTCTGTCTGTCTGCTGGTTCTCAAACAATTCTGCGTACCAAAGTCCATTGGACTGGAACCATCTAAATTTAGAGTACACTAGCTCCCCTGTCACTGTACTATGGAGCAACAAACTTATGTCTGCTTCATGTCTTATTAAATAAGGGTGGATTCTCAGGGTATTTTCTGTCTCCACTACTTTTTCCAGCGTCTGGCTATGATATGACTGCTTAAAGTTGGTTTCCCATTTCGCGGAAAGGTTTTTATCAGGGTTTAAAAGCAGGCCGGAGACATTCATTCAACAAGCGCAGACCGTGTTTACAAACACACAAAGTATGCTTAGTGAGATTAAAAAAAGAACAAAAGGTACATGTGTATTTTTAGCCACAAAACTAAGTGTAATGATAAGAAAAGTCCATTCGCCAGTCTTTATTTCCACCAATCTGCTACTACCCTGGGAGTCGACGACAAAGGACAAATAATGAGCCCCTTTCTCCTTTGTTATTCTTCAGGAGGAGAGTAATGGATATCCTGGTTCTGAAATATTTTGATAGCATAATGGCACCCCTGATGAGAACCTCTTGTTCTCTTTAAAACATTTCCAGTGACTAGCGGCTAACTGTCGGTAGGCCTCCCACGCAACGCACAGAGAGCCTGATCCGGCTTCATTAATGACCTAGTAGACCTACATGTGGTCTGTTAGTCGGAGGTTGCGTCAGAACTAAGGCAGCCCCTTCTAATTTAATGCTGACCACAGTCCCAGACCTCTGCTCTCTTTCTGCCTGTCTTCCACTGGATGTCTGGCTGAATTTTTAAGCACGAGCAGCTGGGAGGTAGAGTCTGGGAGGAAACACACCTCATACACTGAGGAGAGCCATATCGGACAGCTCTCAAAGGGACACTGGGGTCTCGTATAGTGAGGTGTGATATTGAAGCTGAGATGGTGTTTGGCCCGAAGGGATCAAACCCGAGTTGTCATAAAACCCACAAGCTAAAAACAACAGTCTCAGAAAACAATACTTGAACGCTAACCTCCTTTTACTAGATAGTGGAGGGTTCTTTAAAATGTACGGTTATGTCTTAATGTGTAAATGTACATTTACATGGAAACGTCACAGCAGCACTGAGGTGCAATATGAAAAGTGTTTTTTTCCCCAATTCCGTGTGAGAGCGTTTCTTTTGTTTTACTTTGTAGTGTTTTTCGCTCAGCGCCTTCCCAACTTTGGGTTTTGGATGTGCATGTTGCAAATGTTGCAAAGTCCAGTCATGTGCTATGACCTTTAAAACACACAGTATAGTTATTGCCTAAAGTCTCAGACACCACCATAAAGTTCACGATGTCAATAGTCTGTCTGACGGTAACGAGAACAAACAGGAAATGTCTCCTGTGATGGTGTAGTGCTTAAGATCCCAATCTCTGGACCCACATGTATCCTCCACTGGCCTGAGATCAAGACCCTTCTCTTCTTCACCTCCGCCATGCTCTCTCTTAAAGCTGCACAGATTACAGTCTCAATAGAAAGGAATAAAAAGAAAGACAAGGGGGAAAGCACCAGACTGCATGTCATCGTTTTGTGTTCTTTTTAAAGGGATTGAAATCTGGGAACATGAAAAGCATGGTGATGTCCAGACATCACAAGGCTCTTCATCTCCGCCAGATATAACACACCACCAGCTGGAATCACACCGATGCACAATTACACAGTATTTTGTCCTGTAATTGTTGGGAAAGGAAGCCTGTCTGTCCGACAACATCGAGTGACTGGACATGACGAGAGACGGCTCAATTTAATTGATAAGCAACAGCAGCGTAAGCTAAACATACACAGTACCAGTGGGAGCCATTAATTACATACCTCAAAGATCTAACAGAAGGTCGTGGTGATTTGTCTGTCTCTAATTCCGTTGCAGTTGGCAGACCTTTGACCACAACTCAAAGGAGGGCTGAGGTGGAGGGGTTGAGGGTGGGGTCCGCCCCTCGACTGTCTTGTGGCCAGTTGCTCCTGGGCAACCAGTTTTATTCCAGACTCATTGAACCGAAGCGTTGCTTCATCCACACAATAATGTCCTAACCCGACCCTTCTTTATCGTCTTCTTCTCTTCTCCCCAACCTGGTCCTCTGTGATCAGAGCCACAGAGCGTGCACCCCAGGCAGGTCCTCTGTGATCAGAGCCACAGAGCGTGCACCCCAGGCAGCATCAGATAGAGACGGGTGCTGTAAACGCCCTCCTTTAAACCATTAAAACGGTAATACATTGAATTTATTGTAATCCCGCCGACTGTCTGCTGGTCTCCTGGTGAGATGGAGAAAAGATAAGGGGGCCACCTCTCCAACAGGGAGCGATGGGGCGTACCCTGGATTATCCCCCCTTAATCCTTCAAGGCTTCCAGTGCCTTTTAGTACTTGGGTCTCTGGGGTGGGGGGGACGTGTTGATGTCCCCCTTCCTGGGTGGGTGGGTCTTGGCTGATGGTGGGATGGTAATGGATCTTCAGGACTCGCTGATTTCTGTCTGCAAAAAGACATTGAGAGAGATAACATTATATGTTGGGATGTATTTTT
>NC_136805.1:25558826-25568826 GCF_951216825.1 Electrona antarctica
AATTTGGGCTATATGTAGCCTAATTGACGCCCAAATGTATGACTGTACCTGGTGCCTCTGCCTAATCAATTAATCAATCAATCAATCAATCAATCAATCAATCCACACATGAGTGTATGACATACAGTTGGAAATTGAATGTACATTAAAAATCCAAAGGTTCACCAAAATGTAATGTCACTTATACTCACTTCATACTCTCATGTCACCAATAGTGTAGCCAGCACTTCAAACAGACAAATAAAGTCAAGAAGCAAAAACCAAGCCTTTAAGTTAAAATGAAATACTGAGTTGCAATGTCAGAAATATCTGCACTGGATCTCTGAATGAGTGAACAAATATACATGTATGTATAAATGCACAGTGCATATGAATGAACGAGTAAGTTGCCCTAAAGGGCGAGTTCGCGTGCACACATCCGCCTGGGTGACGGCAGACTGCTGGGCGAGTGCTGGCGCTTTGGCATGGGGGGTCAGATCAACATATGGAAAGAATTCTGTACTGGCCATAATATGGAGCGTGTCTTCAGTGTACAGGGTTTGATGAGGTCAGATCAACATATTGAATGTTAGAACAGGCCAACTCCATATATGGAGTCTAAGGGTGGCAGTGGGGGCAGTGTCTTGAGTGTATAGGGTTTGATGAGGGGTGAGGGCCCAGGGCGGGCCGGGCCTTAATTTTCGGGCCTATTGAGAACACTAGTTTTCGCCGGCTGCCAGGTGCGGCTGCACTATTAACTTTGGGGCGGGCCCGTCTAGAGTTTGAATGGACAGGTATCAGTTAAAAGGGAGACATCGAAGAGGAAGGACGAGTGGGGAGGGAATGGAATGTCAGAACATGTTAGCTCCATATATGGAGATCTAAGGGTTTGAGGTTTGAGATCAGATGTAGCGTTGCTGGCCGGCTCCAAATATGCAGATCTATAGGTGATGATCCTGTCTTCTACATGTATGGCTATCCAGGGTTTGATGAGGTCAGTGTCGTAATCTTCATATATGTGACGTGTCACAGGCGTGATGTCACGAGGCGTAATGGACAGACAAGTTATGACAACCATATATGGAGGCGTGACCTGACAGACGGACGGACAGGTTTTGCAAGTTTTCATAGTAATCTGCGACCTGTGGTCGCAATAATAGGTGTGTGTACAATTTATCAACAATGAATGAATATAGTTTGTGTACAGTCTATACTAGGCTATACATAACGTAACTGTGATGGCTGTTGCCTAAATTAATCTTCAGTTGGGGGCAGTTTAGAGGCAAGCATGTCTGAGGTAGTTTCCATACCTCAGCTCATCCACAGTGGAACACTGAACACGTTTCTTGTTCTTTCTGTGGCCAAACAAAATGACTTTGTAACATCTGGCTACAGGCAATTACTCCTCAAGATTTGTTGTCAAACCAAAGTGACTTAGCCCTTTCAGTTCCGCCAAATGCTTGTGTTTTTTTCCTATTTTGAAAACCAACAAAAATAAAATGTATCTTAATCCTGTACAAGTGTACAGTATGGCGGCCGCATTAATGAATGGCTGCTGAAACTATACAAGAGCAATACAAGAATATCAGAGTCATCACACATGATTCATGTGTGTCTTGGCAAGGTGGGTGGTGGCATGTATGTCGGCATCTTCTTGAATACTCATCAAACTGTCTGGGTTCTCCATGCGCTGTCCCTTTCTTTTGTTTTGGTTTCTTCTGAAGTTCTGCATCTGAGCTGGTTGTGTAATTGCAAACAAAAGCTGAAAGTACAGCCTTATTGCTAAGTACTGCTTGTCAAGTACTCTACCTCCTGGAATTAGATACTTCTTCTTTGGGCCTTGACATCACATGCTGCTCCACGTCTTTGTCTCTCTTGTAGCTTGATGGAGTTTTAGTGGTCATATCGGTCAAAGAACATATTGCAGCACAAGAGATGTTCCCCCTCTCCCGATAATAGCAGAGAAGATTAATTTATGAACACGTGCCATAAGAAAATGTGAAATCCTGATTCATTTTAGACTCCATACAATTAATGCAGATGTTCCTGTTACACCAGGTGGCTCACATTCACAACTGACTTTATCTTCTTGCCCAGGTCAGATTTGGAGGTTTTTGTCATCCTGCCAACCTCATAGAGCACAGCAGGTGGAGGCGGAGCAACAGCCAACCTCATAGAGCACAGCAGGTGGAGGCGGAGCAACAGCTAACCCACCAGACAACACTTTCTTCATGACACATTTCTTTGGCTTGAAACTTCTAGACGTCTCCTGAAAAGAAGAAAGTCCATCCAATGCTGTCCAGACATTTCTTCTGGTGCAGTGCTTTCATGTCTGCAAAAAGTGAATGAGCATTTTCTTTTCTTTGGTTCCAAGAAGCTCTTTGTTGTTGTGCCCTTTGCAAGGCCCTGTGTTGAGCATCTTCAAGGAAACAGGACAAACCTTTTGCCAAGGTTTTACCAAACCTTCAGAGACAATGTGACTAGTGACAATGCATCTTAATAACACTATCTAGAATCTAGATCAAAGAAGTTTGGCTTTTCCACCATGTTGATCTAATCTATGAAACCCTTGCAGATGTTTTATGTAAACCTAAAAGGATTTGACTTGTGTCATAAAAACTCACAGGCCCGACTTAACTTACAAAAAAGCAGCTGCAAAACCTAGAAATACAAGTAGAGTTTGTGTAGCCATTAGATCCCATTCCGTGCAGAAGCTATCAGCCATCAAGTCAGCACTGTTCAATGAGAGCCGGTTCCCATACTGACCCTACAGGATACAGAGCCTTATCAACAGGAAAAGAGGCATCCTCAGACTGCCCTCAAAGAGTTTGAAACGGGCTTTGCGGCCATTAAATTCTCCCAGGTGGCCTCGCCGTCTGCCAACACAAGCTATGGCTGATAACAGTATGGATGCATGCTAGCAGCTCTAGGTGAATGTCTTAGTAAAAGCAGCAGCGGTTCTCATATTAGTCCACATACTGGGCCTTCCCTCACTTAGTTCATACTATCAAGGAATACTGGATCAACTGCAAAAATAGTCGGAGACCATTACACTTTGTATTGTAAAATAGTTTATTACATGAGCTCATGGAAGATGTACATTAAACACTGGTCAAATTGTTTTCTGGCAACCACAGAATGAGAACATATATAGTACATAAAGATAAAGGGGGAGTTTGTGTCATAGGACCAGGCCGTACTGAAAACAATAAATACCAGGCCTGTGCAATGGCATCTTGACTCTATAATGTTCAGATTGCCAGAACATCAAAAAGCTAAAAGTGACATACATAACATAAAAAGACAGATGGGTCTAACAGTGAATGTGAGATTATTCAACAATACAGTCAGATCTGGTATGATATGACGGATACTCTTGCGTGTGCACGCACACGCACGCACGCACGCACGCACGCACGTCGCACGCACGCACGCACGTCGCACGCACACACGTCGCACGCACGCACGCACGCACGCACGCACGCACGCACGCACGCACGCACGCACGCACGCACACATATACACACACACACACACACACACACACACACACACACACACACACACACACACACACACTCAAGCCCCCATGTATGCTGACTGGTATTCACAGTCACACATTCATACACACACCCAGACACTAGCACAGAGCTGGGAAACCACCTCCTCCTATAAAGACTACACCCTTCCTTCCCTCGAGACAAGTAGGTTAAAGTGAACTCTTAAACACTAATCAAATTAAGTTTCCTTCTGATTCTGAACACAGGGGAGACACTTGGAATTATGCGATATAACATTTCCCACTGGACATTCAGGCTAATTAAACAAACAAAGAATCTATAACTCATGGTATTGTGAAACCAGGGCCTTTGAAATCTTCGTTATGATGCTACACATGACGAGGCAGATTCTCCCCATTCCGCCACTCCTATGGTAGTACTGTAGCAATGCAGGGTATATTTAAAAACAAACCAGTACACTCCACTTCAAAGTTGTATGTGTCATCCTTTAAAGGTCGGCAGTGACTTAGGTCAAAGTTCATCTAACTTGGACTATAAGTAAAATGTCAGCAATGCACTTCCTGTGGCTGCCATCAGTCACTCAAAAGGGAAACAATGGTGCTTTTGTCATACAATACGTAAGCAATGTTATTTGTACCCCTGTTTGGTGCACATATCTATGGTTAGCATTAGGACCTTCATAAAATAAGGTGCTCTCTTGTCTCTGTGTGTTTTGTGACAAAGGAATAGAATCCTCTTGATACCGATGCTTTAGAAGCTCGGCCTCTGATAATTACACATCTGTAATCTTTGTGTACATGAAGACATGTGAGGATTACTGCATGTGAGTGTTGTGTTTTGAGTACACACAACCATCTCTTTACTAGATACTGCTATATAAGAATTATGTGCTGACCAGTTACTACTGGCACTTTCTGCCCATCTGTATGCTCCTTTGCCACACATAAAAAAGAAGCTGACATCTTGACTTTGACCGTACTTGGTACTAACTGCTCCTAATATTGAATGGCACTGTGGTGATTTACAGTAGCTGGTGAATAAGTAATAGTAGCTACAGTAGTTGTTGGATCCCCTGCCCATCGAAAACTAAGTTAGGATCTTCTAGAGTAGACCTACATAAGTCAGTGTGGTCTTTATGGGGGCACGAATTAGAACTAATCTGTGCCTTCCGCGTGCGGTTATAGGGTTAGGGTTTGGGGATAGGGTTAGTATGGGGCTCTATGGTCGGAATTTTGGGTAGTCGGATTTATGGGTGTCAGATTATTGGGATGATCATGTGCATTGTGCATGCGTACATTTGTGTCACACATTAAGGTTTTTTTTTGCAGACTGCACGATTTTCACTAAGTGCAATGAGGAAATGAAAATTGTAATTATTCTGGTATTATTATTATTAGTCATGAGTGAGTTAAATTGATTCTACATATGCCGGGGCAATTTAACACATGACATCTGTAAAATCTAAATTGTTACAGTAATTTTCCGGTAAGGGCAGCAGCTTCTGTTATCACAATCATTCCCTTTATCTAGCAGTTATAGAATGGTCTCACGTTGTAGCCACACACCACCACACATACTGTACATGGCCCAACATTTCTGACACAGCCAGAACTCCATCATATACTGTAGCCTACAAAAGCATGGATAGTCTTAGATGGCTCACCTTGACCCTTGCCAGACATGCATTTCTTCTGGGACGGCTAATATTGTACAGTGTGTGGTCGCTATAATTACATTTTTTAATAACGCCCAGCTTTACTTTAATTGTTCTGTCTAAGGCTCCACTGTTAGTTTTGCATGATCTCAAATCCTTCCTCCCATGCATCTTTCCACTCTGTTTTTGCCTCTTCTTTCTCCCAGGCCTTTGTTGCATCCCTACTTTCTCTCCACTCCTTCCCAAAATAAACAATCTCCATATTGAGGCATGCCAGCTATTTGTTAAAAAAAAGAAAAAAGAAAAAAAAGACACTGTTCTGACTCAGGTCCCTGAAGGGAGGCGAGGATTACAGATTTAGCCCTTTTTGCAATACTATCTCACTCTCTGTTTTCTTGTTCTTCTTCTCAACATGCTCTCTTGAAACGCTCTCACAAGCTTTGAATTTCTCACTCTCTCAGGTCAGATGAGGAGCGTGTTTGATTCCTGGGATGACACCCAGGGTACACACTACACAGCTCAACAATGGGACTTCATGCTCCTGCTTGACTAGCCTATCATTTAATATTCATCAAGTCTTTAGTTTGTCAAGTAATTTCACTGTACGCTCTGAAAATACTCTCAGTTAAATTAACATAGAGGTTTTTGAGGAGCGCTAACCCCCTCCTATGCATGCACAGTTTTGTGTGTTTGTGTGTTTGTAGCACGGAATGTGATTATTTGATTTGCTGATGTATGATGATGTATCGCCCCTCACTTCACACGAGTGTGATTTTTACAGTGTAGCAGGGATTAGTCTGTCAAATAGCTTTACTTTATCAGGTCTTGTTTCCTTTTATCAAGTTTATTTTCAAATATACAAATATATGTGACGAAAAAGGACTCCTGCACATCCAACAAGACCCGTGGGAGGTGCAAGTCTAGTTAGCAGGCATAGACATCAAAAAGGGATAAACCTTCCAAGGAAGGGACTGCACACTCCAGGGAACAAAGACGGACAACTTACTGCATCAACTTATTTATTAGCACGACGCGTTAGCACCTGACGAAGCTCACGGCGAAACGCGTCGTGCTAATAAATAAGTTGATGCAGTAAGTTGTCCGTCTTTGTGTGCAGTCCCTTCCTTGGAAGGTTTTTCCCTTTTTGATACAAATATATGTATTAGTTTAAGCAAATTTGAAAAACAGAGCAGACACCCTCCCCCCAACATTGTTATTGTTGCAGTTAAAATAAATTCAAATCAGGTAAACAATAAAAAAAAGAAAACAAGATGAATAAATTAGGGTACATAGTTATACACAGTACATTCATAATATCTGTCAATCTGAAGCAAAAATATGTAATAAATGGCTGCCAACTGTTGAACCTCTGACTATATATTAAAAAAACACATAACAGGCTATTTAGGCTTTTGATTGATTGATGAATTTATTAACAGATTTGAGAATTAGAAGTATACATTTCAAGCACAACTCAATACAAAACTGTTAACTGTGGACGACACCATAAAGTATTACAATTGTTTAGGGCCCACCATGTTCAATTCATCATAACAATTAGAGACGTACAAATATACTCTATATAGCCAAAAACAGGAAATCATCATAGAGGAGGTAAAAAGGGAAAAAACAAACATATACAGTGAGGGGAAAAAGGGGTGGGTGGAGGATTCAGGTTTTACGGGGGCCAGTTTCGAATTGTAGCCATCCGTAGGTGCCCTTTGAGAGCGGTTTTGAAGGAGTCAAGGGATTTGCATGTCTTAATGATGGTTGATGTTGATGTTGGTAGGGTGTTCCACATTTTGGTGGCATAGGAGCGAAAATAATTTAGTCCCTTGTTTGTGCCGAATCTGGGCTGCACACGGTTTGTTGAGCTCCCTCTGGTGTTATGGGTGTGGACTTTGTTGACATTAAGGAAGTATTTAGACAGGTACATGGGTATCTTGGCGCTGTATCGAATCTTGTGGACCAGACCCATTGCAATATGCCTACTCTGTCGTCAACCCTAAGCCATTCCAGTCTGTCAAAATGGGCAGGGGTGAGGTGGGTTTGAGGAGTATGAGGCCAAGTAGTAACCTGACCAGTTTGTTTTGGGAAGTCTGGAGCCTTGTCTTAAGGGCCTTTGAGGTGCTGTGGTACCAATAAGAGGTGCATGCATAGTCGTAGAAACCTTGTACTAGGGCTCCTGTTAGGGTCTTCAAGGCCACAACAAGCTATGTACAGAAGGAGGGGCTGGAGATTTAACAAAATTATGCGTTTTGTTATCAGTGTGGCAAACACTGTATACTGGTTAAAAGTAGAACATTTGGAGCTCCAAAATGGCTATCTGGGGCAAAGGCTCTGGACGAACCGTACAAATCCCTGACAACACTGTTGTAGTCCAAAAATGTACCAATTTGGGGCAACACCAATGTGAGTGTGATTAGCTGGTGAAAGGGCACATCGATCACATTTATCATCACTGCCCGGATATATATCGCAGCAAGTTTAGACTTGTAGTAATGAAGTCTATGAAAGATATTAAATTGAATGAGGCTTAATCTAGCACAGGAAGTTGAAGAATTAAGCCGATCAATAGTCCCGACCCATCATTCATCAGAAAAAACTTCACCCAATTCGATCTCCCATTTGTTCCTGTTCCTGACCAGAGGGCTTGTATCAGGTTTTTAGTAGGAGGTCATAGGTTACGCTGTCTAATGGAGTCTTATTGTGTGTTCCCCTACCATTGCCTCCAAGTCCCCAAGGCAATGCCCTCTCCCTCCCAAATTCCAGTACATTACATTTTAGTGGCAAATCGTTATCTTTACAAAATAACACTTTTTAAGTAAAGTTATCTTTGATACTCGTGTTTTGTGAAGTTCTTCAGATGTACTTTTCTCTTCACAATAGGGAGCAAATTCATACACCTTAGTTAACCCATTAATGATAAACAAATGGTGAATTAATGTATGAGTTAATCATTAACTAAGCGCTAATTATGTGTATGAATTTTCTCCCTATAAGTTGTGACCAATTTTCTTCTTAGTGATATCAAATGGAACACTGAAATGAAATGAAATAATTCAATAGTTCATCATACTGTGTTACTATTAGTGAAACACTGACTTAGGTTGTACATGTTATGTACAATTCCATCATGTGAAGGTCTTATGAAATAAATAAATTAATACATTTATTTATTTAGCTATTTCATTCATAAAGCTGAACTCATATTTTGTCAGTGTCGCTCACTGAAAATAAATCTGTTTCAGTGAGTGACACCATCATCGTACGACTACAAATGCGTTGGGCTTTAGAAGCCTGTACTGTGTGTTAGTTCACAGTGTCAAGTCTTGTTGTCTCTTCACATTTCATTAAATAATGATATATTATGTCTCTGTCTAGAGTTGTCATCACTCTCCTTAGATCAACATGCATAATGCAACCAAGCACCAGTTCTCAGGCCTCTGCCTGGCTGGGGTTATGTCCCCTTGAGACGCAAACACATCACGCGTGCTCACACACACACATGCACGCACGCACGCACGCACACACACACACACACACACACACACACACACACACACACACACACACACACACACACACACACACACACACACACACACACACACACACACACACACACACACACACACACACACACACACACACACACACACACACACTTGAACGACACCGTGGCGGCACACTCCCATTTTGGCTTTAGCTTATCACAGAGTCAGACGTGTTTGGAAAAGCTACTCCTGATTAATGACTTGAATTTGACTTTTGTCTGAGGACGTGGCTTCCTAATGAACTTGGAAGTGTCTGTGTGTGTGTGTGTGTGTGTGTGTGTGTGTGTGTGTGTGTGTGTGTGTGTGTGTGTGTGTGTGTGTGTGTGTGTGTGTGTGTGTGTGTGTGTGTGTGTGTGTGTGTGTGTGTGTGTAGTGTGTCAGGACTGGAGATAGGACTTTGTTTCATTATGAAGTCTGTTTGTGTCCTGTTGTACCCGTTGGTTGAGTATGGGTTCTGAGCTCTAATGACACACAGGGCACTGGGGGCACGGTGACGCAGGCGGTAGCGCTGTGGCCTGAGTCACAGCTGGAAGGTTCCGGGTTCATGTTTTTGAATCTGTTAATTCTGTTTCATTTATATTATTGAAATGCCTAGTCATTGGTCCGACAAACGACAACCCACCTCAAACCCTAACCTAACCATAACCGCAAGCACAGGAGCTGTGCATGTCGGACTAATGCTCCGTCGGAATTACACGCGGTCCCCGTATGAACACACTGCAGCCAGCATGGCCTACATTCAATATAAAACAACATAGACATCATATGACACACACTCAGACATCTCTCACTCACACAGACAGACAGAAAACACAGTGATGAAGTTCAGGAAGGTGCTCACAGTAGGTGCAAGAAAGACCTATAGCTACTATCGTCCCATCAGAAGCAGTTTATTGTTTATGTGGCTATCCTAACCTGGCTGAGTCATACCAAAGACTATACAAATGGTACCCAATGCCTCCTTGCTTGGTACTCAGCTTCAAGGGTTGGATTGGGTCCTGCAACATATCGTCCAGGGGTGTACTTTTACATGAAGCCACGGCGCCGCCTCACGCTACAGCCTAGCTCCTGACCTATGGGTCAGTGGGCCACATAGATTTATAACATTGTCAGGTACAGAATTAGGGTTGGTAAAAATAGTATTGAGCTAGGATTTAGGAAGCTATCTAGTTGTAACTTATCTCAGATGGGCTATGATCTACTACGTACTGTACATATGGTGGTGCTAAATTTCTAACCCTATAAGATTTTATAGGATAACAGTACTGCTCTAGTATGAATTATGCTCT
>NC_136805.1:25573826-25723826 GCF_951216825.1 Electrona antarctica
GAATGAGACATCTTAATGAAAACCACAAAAAGGCAATGGCATGGAAGGACACATCATGTTATTTATAGCACAAATCAGAACAGACAACATCCAGTTGTGCCAACATTTTGGTGGACAACCATGTGAGTGTTAGCCCAGGAGCAACTGTTGAGTTTGGACACAATGATGGGTGAATTCTCCCAAACCGGAGTACGCTATTTAAAAATTGGACTGTCCATATTTTCATGTCCAAAGGAAATGAATATTTTCAGATAATATGCAACATACTGTTCAAATTATACAGTGGGTAATGGTTTGGAAAAGGACTTTATCCTTAATATCAGCATTAACTGTTTAAATACCTTTGGGGACGAAGTGAGTTTTGAATGTGGGCGCAGAATGTTCTTGTTCCAGACAGACAGGACAATTTACACCATTAAACACCAAGCAAGTTGAATTAAATTCAACTTTTCACTCTTGCTAATGTCGATTTTTTGTAGTAGGCTATAGCATAGATTTACACTTTGCTTGAATAGGAGTAAGATGGCTCTGTTCTTTCTCCTATGGTCTAGTGTTATTTTGCATTGGCTCTGTCCAGCCTGCTGTGAACAGTCTGCAGTTGGGAGTCCTGTCTCCTAGAATAACAGCAGCTACTGTATTTTTCACAAGTCTCAGGTCAAATGTCTGGAGTCCACAGAGGTGCGATCCTTTTGTCTGTCTGTCCATCTCTCTCTCTCTCTCTCTCTCTCTCTCTCTCTCTCACTCTCTCTCTCTCGCTCTCTGCATGTGTGCGTGCGTGCGTGCGTGCGTGGGTGCGTGCGTGCGTGCATATGCGTGTGCGTGTGTCTGTGCGTGCGTGCCTCTCTGTCTTGTCTGTCTGTCTGTCTGTCTGTCTGTCTGTCTGTCTGTCTGTCTGTCTGTCTGTCTGTCTGTCTGTCTGTCTGTCTCTCTGTCTCTCTCTCTCTCTGTGTGTGTGTGTGTGTGTGTGTGTGTGTGTGTGTGTGTGTGTGTGTGTGTGTGTGTGTGTGTGTGTGTGTGTGTGTGTGTGTGTGTGTGTGTGTGTGTGTGTGTGTGTGTGTGTGTGTGTGTGTGTGTGTGTGTGTGTGTGTGTGTGTGTGTGTGTGTTTAGGAGAAACTGTATGAAATCTTGCGGGACCAAAAGAAAATCCCCAAAGTCTTGTTTTCATCAGGTCTGTTTCCTGTCCTAAACCTTACTTTCTGCCTTTGGATATGGAGGGGGGGGGGGGGGTGACATCAGTCAGATGTTGTTCAAAACCCAATTTGAGATTCATGCACTACACTACAGGACGGATTAGCTACTCCATTTATTCCAAAAAATATAGTCTTGCATTCCATATCGACTGTAACCAAAGTTTGACCCACACACTGACACACTGGCTGCACAATGTTGTCATTTATCATACTTTCTTCAATCCTTTTCATTCACTTCACTCAAACAAAACGCAGACATTCACCAAAAAAAATGTTTTTGTGTAGCAGACCAGTTCACATAATTATACACATATGTACGTGCATTTGACCATCTTAATTTCTCTCTATGTAAACATGAACCCCTGCGATTACATTTTTACACTCAGTTTTCATTGTATGGACCTGTCTGTGCATTCATATAGTATTTTAACTTTCTGTTATATGGGACAGTAACAGTTAACTTAGAGACTCATTTGCTCCCCTTTTGGCGTTCTCTCTTCAAGCAAATATTTATGTAATGGAGCAGCTCCAGCATAGACCCTTGGCCATGCATGCAGGCAGAGTCATGCATGCACGCTGCATACAGTGTGGATGCGCGTGCACGCACACACACACACCACATGCTAGGATTAGAACCCTATTAGGCGCTGGAGAGGACAGCACATGTACCTTCCACATGCACACGCGCGCACGACGCACAACCTATGGCCAGGCAAGCCAGGTATTTGCGCTCTAATAAGAGTTGGAGATCAGGGCAGGGTGGAGATGTCTACTCCACACTGTATACTGTAGATGTCTGCTACAGTTTGACTGTGTGCAAGTGAAGGGGTGAACTTGACATGTATGCAAAGGACTCATCTTTTTGGCATGGTAGCTCAGTGGTTAGAGAAACTGTCCTGTCTTGTAACCAAAGATGTTCACATGTCTCAACCCCACAAGAGTCAATGGACCAGCCAGTGTGTCCATCACCTATCATGTATTATTGAAACGACTTAAAGCCATTCTCTTAGAGAACTGGACTTGAGTTACAACTGTACTTTGACCGCTTTCTTTCGTCCAATGTCTTTGCCAGAAAATAGCAGATCTACAAGCTCAGAACGTGTCATGTTGCAACATGCTTGTAGAGCAGCTATTTGTGGCAATTCTCCCCAGAATAGGCATGCTGGGATTCAAGTGGTTAGTAGATCCTTCCCTGTCCACTGGATTAGTCATTGGGAATGGTAAGTTCAGTAAGAATGCAGAAAACACTAGGATAGTCACTAGTCACTGGTCTGCTGCTATTTTGAGAACCACTGACAAACCCACATGGAATGTACAGTAGAAAACAATGAGTGTATTACAGAGTCAGTTACAGTGGAGGTTTATACATGGTATTCCTGGCCACAGCCCCCATTTCCGTTCTGGCGTCTTTTGTTCCGTTTGCCGTCTCACTCTATGGATTCTCGTACTTCAGTTTGTTTTACTTTGTAAATTGTAACAGATTAATAATGTAACAAACTGTTTGAGCACAGGTGGAGAGCATATTATGCGTTTGGGGATGTTGTTGAAAGTAATGTTATTTCATCAGCTTGACACCCATGATGAAGCCATACTTTGAGATTTGAGGCTAAGATCTGCTAACAACACTGACACAGATGCTCATCATTATCTAACTGCTATTTATTTACTGAGGAGAGAACATGTTTGCCTGATCACTTGACGGTCAAATGTGAAAGCTGAATTAATAAGTCTAAAATAAAGACGTCAGGCTACAGCCCTAGCAGGTTAATATAAAGCTTGACATGAGTACATTTTACCTCCAACGTATGAACCCTGCAGTTACAGCACAATGCCTTACAACTGTTTCCACGGAAACAGTTTGTTTTGTGATAATATACAAATGCAATATCAGCTTTATGTATTTTAAGCATGATTTGAAGGAATTGAACCGAATCAGTTAATGGAACAGAGTTGATTGACTCCTAGCAAACCTTTCACCTTCCAGAAGTACGCTGTCAGATGTCATCTTCACTCCACCAGTTCCAATGTCATGCACACTCCGTTGGCTTTTGTTAATGCATTTTACAATATATAAAATATTGTTAACATAATTGCGAACGCAGTGATTGCGAACGCAGTGAGCATTTACTATGAGACCCAGCAGATCCTGTCTGTCTGTCTGTCTGTCTGTGTGTGTGTGTGTCACGCTGTAACACCAACCGCCCGCCACCAGAGGGCGCAGCTGTATCACACACAAAAACACACACACATGCATGCACACACGCACGCACACACACACACACACACACACACACACACACACACACACACACACACACACACACACACACACACACACAAACAACTTAACTTAATAAAAAAAACTTAACTTAAAAAAAACTTAACTTAAAAAAAAATTTAAAAATAAAAAACTTTAAAAAAAAGTTAACTTAAAAAAAAGTTAACTTAAAACAAATCTTTAAAAAAAATAACTAATGTATCACACACAAAAACACACACATGCACGCACGCGCGCACACACACACACACACACAAACAACTTAACTTAATAAAAATAATTACTTAAAAATAAATCTAAAAAAATCTAAAAAAAAAAAAAACCTGAAAGTACGTAATTTATTCTAATTGTTGTTATTGCAATTTACGAGCTGCGTTCGCTTCCCGCGTTCGCGCGTCTTACTTGTATATATTAGTATCCATTCATAATATATCCACTGGCACTAGTGTATACGTTTCATCTTAATGAAGGCAATAGAAACTGAAGCATATTACATTCATTCAAAGCATCATAATTGCTTATCCATTGCCTCAATAACACAATATGCATACAGTACATCAATCTGAAACTCTCCCAGCAGTGCCATGCTAAAGGCAAGTGGCAGTAGTGTAGCATTCAGCTGTGACAGACAAGCCTGACATTTGAAAGTAGCAGAAAGGATCCAGTTGTGCAAACTGCTGGGGCTGAAGTTTACAAACAATATAGAGTTGGGATTACTGTACTGTCTATATTCATCAAACGGTGGAAGAAATAGACGGGAGTCAAGTGGAATTCCCCCATTCATCATTTTATTTTTAAAGCACACACCCAACCTACCCACCCACCCACTCACGCACAACGTGTACACACACACACACACACACACACACACACACACACACACACACACACACACACAACCCGTCATTCCACCTTCACACGCACACAGGCTGATAAATGCACACGCCACTGTCTTTTAGAGCCGGGGTGCGACTCTGATTAGCTTCCTGGCGGGAGCGCTGTCTCTCCGGGCGCAGGGTTCCTCCCGTGGCATGGTGGTGGAGGAGAGACAGAGGGAGAGAGAAGGAGAGAGAGACCGAGACAGAGACAGACAGCAGAGGGTGGAGAGAGGTGTAGCTCGTTGGTGTTTGTTTGGACTGCAGCTCCTTATTTCCGTGAATTCTGAGTGGTCAGGAAGCATGGTGGGGAGAGGTGGACAATGGGCTATTGTGAGACCCAACTTTATGTCCCAGCGAGGCCTAAAACAGGAAGTGTGCACTGAAACGCACGCAGACGTGTGCACAACAGGATCCCGTGCAAGCAGGCAAGCACACTGCAAGATCTGGAGCGTGACATTCATGTGTATGTGTGAACTTGGAGTTAAATTATCATTCCAGATTTTGCATTTTTTTGTGGACACAGATGCCCTTGTGTGAACGCCCTCACATTCTCTCTCTCGCTCACAAACATAGGTATACAGATGCATGCAGGTAGATAGACTGACACGCACGCACATTAGGCACATACACTCCCTCACACATTGTCCCACATATGGACAGTTGGACACACACACACACACACACACACACACACACACACACACACACACACACACACACACACAGACAGAACACATCCACACGCCCAGCAGCACACATAAAAAACGCCGTTGCTCTGTCACATACCGTAGGTTCTGTTCTGTAAATAGCTACCTCTCTACAGATCTCTACCTTCCTCTGCTCCTCTTTAGAGCCGGTGCAAAGCCATGGATCATGCTGGTCCTGAGCCCGTCTCTTTCATCTGCTGCAGAAAGGTGGCGTGTCCCAGTTCACAGTTCAGCTCTTGTGTGTGTGTGTGTGTGTGTGTGTGTGTGTGTGTGTGTGTGTGTGTGTGTGTGTGTGTGTGTGTGTGTGTGTGTGTGAACACAAACCCCAGGGCTGTGCATTTGCAACGTGACAACAGAGCAGCGATGCTCATATAATCTATAATATGTGTTTACTTAGTGTGAGCCATTGGTTGGATCCTGAGGATAGAGGTCAGGAGTGTGCAAGCGTGTGTGTGTGTGCGTGTGCGTGTGCGTGTGTGTGTGTTCATACTATTTGGAATGTGGCCACATGACCTTTGGTCTCCATGTATGGGCGACTGACCTGAAAGACTGACACTGAGTGTACTGGTTCAGCACCTGGCTTCTCTCACACAAACACATTTGAATTATTTTATTTGGATCTCCACAAAAAAGCACATTACATAATAGATCCAAACACATATCAGAAAAGGTTACATTATGGCCAATAAAGGTTTGAAAGACATGCAAAGTTGGGCAGGTGCTATAAGTGAATAAATATGCTAATTGCGTAAATACTTGTTAACACACAAAAGCTAGCTATAATAGTAACTAAGTCTAAAAAGACTTACCATTATACTATATTACACACACACACACACACACACACACACACACACACACTTTGACAAGCAGGCGTTTGAGACATGCACATCCATGTCATACAAACCAAAAACATCTGACTTACAACTGATTTACGAGTGAAGTAGCACAACATGGCAGATATTTGTCAACATGACGCTATTGCTCCAAGCAGTGTGTTTAGGGACAAAGGCGCTGTGTGTGCTTTCATTCACCTCAGAGTAATGGGTACTGAATATGTTGGGCACCGTGGCATCTTAATAGCAGTGTTTGTGGTAGAACGTTTGTAAACGTGAAAAAATAGCAGTGTGTGGTGTGGCATTGTAAGCAGGGGGCAGACAGAATGACGTTTCTATTTTAGAATGTAAAAAAGAGAGTTGTGCAATACTGGACTTTATTGTGAATAAAGTTGCAAACTAACTTCTGTGTATTTCTGTGTTTTAGTACAGTGATTCTCTGACATTTGGGACCCGGAGTTTACTGTGTGTTGGCATCTAATCACAGACTAGTTCAGACCTGGGAGTCGGGACAACAAGTGAAAATCTTGGCACAATAGAAATATATTAGTTTGGGCCTCTGGTCTGGAGTTTATAATTAACAGTTTGTAGTTTGTAGACTTTATAGTTTTCACAGCAATAAAGTCCAAGCGTAAAGAGGGAGGGCTCAGATCTCACTGCAACAATAGCGTGTAGTTATAGTGCAAACATGTTCCTCATTCAGTCTCTGTTCTCTTCATCTTCCATATCTTACCATGTCCCCCCTCCTCTCTCTCTCTCTTTCAGGGTGTCAATCTGGCTCTATGTTTCTCTGTGCTGCTGTAGATGTCTGTCTCTCCATGGCCCTGTGCCCATGCAGCCACCACTGGGCAGCATTCCTTACCCTGGGCCAAGAGGAAGAGAGGGAATGGGGGGATAACTGGAAGGAATGAGGAATGAGGTGAAGAGAGAGAACAAGAGATGGAGGAGAGAGAGAAAAGACAGCAGGACGGAGAGAAAGAGCAAGAGAAGGAGGGAGTAGAGAGAGGGGCAGAGAGCGTGAAATGAGAAAAGAAGGGACAGCAGGACAAGGAGAGGAGGAGAAAAGAAAGAGACAGAGGACAGGGAGAGAGGAGGAGAAAGACAGAGATTGGACCACAGCGGGTGTCCTTATATAGAGCTGATGTTTTACAGCTGTGTCACTCCGCAGTGACCTCACTCGTCAGCATGGCATTAAGCAACTTTGTTTCTTTTATTGTAAATCCCCCCTTGGTTCGTGATAGTGCCTACTGACTATAAATGTTCCATTTCAGCAGTTCTGTTTGTTTATACTTTATAGCTGCTCTCTCTTTAGACGGGCACTCAACGGCACCGTGTGTCAGGCCACGGGACGGAGAGGACGAAAATAAATTCAAGTCTAGGTTATAATGAAATGCAAAAACACTTTTGCGGTCCGTCTTCGCCTTCACAGTGAAATGTCATGCCCTGAAGGTAACTTATGATGCCTGGACTGTTTCGTGGTGCAGGGAGAGAAAGGTTTCACTGAGAAGGCAAAAGGGACTCCACCCTGGCCCATTGGCTCCTATTACTTGAAGCATTTCAGTGTGTGTGTGTGTGTGTGTGTGTGTGTGTGTGTGTGTGTGTGTGTGTGTGTGTGTGTGTGTGTGTGTGGTAGCCTACTATTGGCAGATACAGCAGTCATACTGTGGGTACAGTGATGGAGAAAGTTTGGCTCAGGACTGAAGCCACGCATACAGACTACAGTCCTTGCTGTCTCTCTTTCTTTCACCCTGTCTGTTCTAATTCTTATCCCATTTCCCTGTGTCTCTTTCCATGTCATTCTTCTTCATCCCTTCTCCCTTTGTTTCTATGTTTCTCTTTGTCTCAGAGTCCCAGTCTGTCTCTTTCTATGTCTAGTCTAGTTCTGTATTGGTCTCATCCTTTCAAGCATCTCTTTATTGGTTTAACACAAATCTTCCTGACTCCATCCTAAAAGCTCTCCTGACCAACTTGTCAGACCATCCATTGAGTTTGTTCAGTAAGTGGCATTTTTCAACAGGTCCTTTAGCATCATAACAGGAGTGTCCCACCCAGTGATAATCACTTCACACTTATTATTTTTAATATATATATTTTTTAATATTTTTCTAAGGAGCAAACAAAGACATTGGGGTATCCTTATAGTTAGACTGGCGCAGCGGTGCACTCTGTGATTTATTCTGCAGAGATAAAGACTGGCTGTGGTTGAGATTACAGGTGAATAAACTAAAAGGTGGCATCAGTCCAATCCAGGATTTCTCTTACAGTTTATATCACAGCGTCTATTCATCCTGTCATGTCATCACTAATAGAAGACAGAACACCAATGTCTACAATAATTATATTTAAGTGTCATTATACAAGTTGTATTTGGATGATGATGATGATGATGATGATGATGATGATGATGATGATGATGGCCTGCAGACCTAATTACAAAACGATACAAAACTGGCTTCTGGAAGAATGTGTAGACTTGGAAACTGTAAGCTTTCTATTCCTGGAAATTTTGGCATGCTATTATGGAAACCATTGTTCTCACGATAATAATAAAAAAGATCTAAATATATATATTTTTAATCTTGTTGTTGGTTTCTGAAGTATCCACAGCTCTCATATGAGACACAGACAGACTAGACAAACAATACAATTGTATCTGCATTAGTGAGGAACACTTGTTGAAAAAGACTAAAGCCTCATCCCTCATCTGATGGTTATTCACAATCACATAACACTTTCATCCAAATCTGGAAGGATGCTGCGTTGCCGTTGGTCTCTAACCAAAGATATGTGGAAGTATTTTACGAGATCTTCATAATTAGATATGGGGCTTTAAAGCTGCTGTGGAAAATATTAACGGCATAATGTAATAACACAGGGACAGAGAAAGAGAGAGAGACCGGGGGAAAGAAGTTTCTGTACACATGCATAATTGTTCAGCTAAGTTATACAACACATCTTAAATTGATTAGACAATGAAAACGCCAGTTTTATCAGAAGATATTTCCATCCTTTTTCCCATGCTTGCCTGACTGGTCAGTGGTCACTATACATTATGTTAAACACTTACCGGTAAGCCCTATTATACAACAGGTAGTTTCGAGGAAGCAATCTGATTGGTTGAAACAGCTTCTAGCCGTTCCTTAAACCAGTGCAAAGGAACACCTACTCAAAACAAAGATTTCAGCTGTGTTTTTCTCCCAGAGCGCAGCAGACTCTTTCTTGGGTCGTGGTGACTACATCTGTCATTTAAAAAATATCATTTTTCGGCGATTATCTTAGTTTGAGGGTGTTCTTTATCGTCATTAATGCACTTCTGCGATACCTTTCAGAACCGGAGGCGTGCATTAATGACGATAAAGAACACCCTCTCGTGTAATATCGCTTAATACTATGGTGCATTGTGAGCTTTTTGATACATTTTGGCAGTGAAAATGTTTTGAATTTCTTTGATAATTAAAAAAAAAGACATGTCCAGAATAGGGATGCCAGGGTTAATGTGGATAATCGATTCACATCACCAGAAGAACCCTTCTGATGGGCGTCTATAAAACTGTCAGATAGCTGTACCAGCCTAGCTCTTTCTTCGGTTACTAGTACAAACACAACACGCCACTGCCGATGTTTCGATTAGATCAGATTAGATCAGAGCAGCAGTATAGGAATGGGGGTTCCATTCCTCTGCCCATCCAGCCACACAAACAGTCTTAACCAAGGGGAGACTTCTCGTATACTGCACACTTCACACAGACTGGACAGGCATTTCCTGTGGGTGGAGCCAGAGAACAGAGACATTCTTGGGCCAGGCACCACTATATTTCCTGCCCTTGTAAAACACCCAACTGAAAGAGTTGCCTTTCTGAACCTCCACTTTCTCACTTACTCTCTCCCCTACAGCTATATTGTTGACACCTGTACACAAATACTGTGAACCTAATCTTTCTTTGACTACTTTTTTGGTCAATTATAACTCCATAATAATATGTTGTAGCTGATGTGTGTAGTGTGTTGTCATGCTTATTTTTGTGCTTTGTCAAACATGTAAAACAGTGTAGGCCTAACTGTGTTTGGACAGTCCAGAATGGCCCTGTCTCGGTTGTTTCTTTTTCCATTGTCCCTATTCATTGAATGTCTTATGGGCAAGACAGTATTTCCAAGAGAGGAAGAAGTGTCTTGATGGAATCTCCATGGCTTTACTGCCTAGTGCCAACTGTTGCTGCATTGCATTGCTGATGTATCATGGGCCATGGCTCATTTATATTTTTGCATGGCCATGTCATTTGAGAATCAAGAGAAGATATCAGTTTCTCATAGCACAAACTGTAAAGTCCACACCCCATACACTGTGACCAGCAAAAGACAAGCTGTCTTCCAATCTCTCTTCACAAACCTCACGTCTTTTTTTGTCTGTCTTGAGTGTGCAGTCTTTGCCGTCATCAACACATAGCTATCTCAGTTCCATGTGTGACTGTCTGAAATATTTCATATTCCACAGACCACAGTTTTGTGTCAATCATTCGTTTCTCCACTGCTATATTACCGTCCTTCCCACCAACAGTCTAGCCTAGACAATTCTAAATCAGGTCAACAACTATCATCTCAGATAGTGGTTCTGACACAAAATCTTATCAAATCAGTGGCCTATTATTGTAGCAATATGAGAGTCCTTCACATGAAAACGTTTGAGAAACACTGGACTAAAGGAGTTGAGTTTTAAATTGGTTAGCGCTCAACTTGTGTATAAACTGGATGCTGTGCATGGCAATATGGTTTTCTTAAATGTGGACACCTGTGTGTGTGGTGTGTGTGTGTGTGTGTGTGTACACGTGTATGCTGGTGGAATGGAATGACGGGTAGGTGTCACAGTCACCTGGTGCCCCTCCCAGGGCTTGCATGTGTGTCTAGTGGTGTGTTGGAGATGGTGTCTCCAAGGAAATTCAACAGCTGCATCATATGGTCTGTATTCAACAGCTTTGTGTCTTGGGTGGTGGAGAATGTTTCTAGTGCTATGGAGGATGTGGTGTATGTTAGCGGTGTTAGAGATTAACCCAATTCACGCCACCTACAGCACTCAATTAGGCTGTAAAAAATATAGGCCTATTTAAAAATATTTCTTGTATGTGGATATAGTTTTTTACAGGTACCTAAAGGCCCGGGATAGATATGTTGGTGAAATGTTTTAGTACAGAACCTTTGTTTTTGTCCTTACTATAGGGACAAACATGTATTACCTCACATCCGTCAATGTCAGTTAGTCCTTTCTGGAATGAGGCCTAGGGATTCATGCACTCCTACTGCCATCTACTGGTTAAATGCAGTCACTGCTGTGGACATTGGTATTCATTTGACTGGTTTTATTCTGTTCATTGCTGTAGCAGCACATTGGGTGTAAACATTTGCACTATACACTTTTATTTAAATTTACATTTATTATTAACACTCAACTCCTTTTTAAAGTACAATATATATTAAAAAAACATTTTTGAAAAACAATTTAGCAGACGCTCTAAACAACACAAGGTATCAAATGCATAAAATAGTAATGTATGATCATAAGTCAAAGTCGGACTCGTACAATTTGTCACACACGTTACCGTTACGTGAAATTTGTTCACCACATTTGACCCATCTCTTGGAGCGGTGAGCTGCAGCCAAGGAGCGGTGAGCTGCAGCCGTGCCATGCTCGGGAATCATTTGATTACTTGATTTGACCCCCCAATCCAACCCTTTGATGCCGAGTGCCAAGCAGGGAGGCATTGGGTCCCATTTTTACAGTCTTTGGTATGACCCGGCCGGGGATCGAACCCCCGACCTCCCAGTTTCAGGGTGGACACTTTAACCACAAAGCCACTGTCTGGATAAGTACTTAAGTACAATCAAGAACCTACAGTATCAGACTAACAGTAGTGTACACACACACACACACACACACACACACACACACACACACACACACACACACACACACACACACACTGAAACTGTACACACTATATACTAGTCTGCATCTTTTTTTGAGGGGTGCTAGCCCCTCCAACTCCTGACTTTGTGTGTGCCCCTGTAATGTCATGTTTGTGCGTGTGATTTTGTCTTTTACGATTACCGTTACCGCGGGTTACCGGCAACAATATACATGTATTGATCTGTCTACGTAATTCTATCTAAATTACATTTTAGCCTTAGCCTGCAAAGTCGTCGAGGCTAGGGCAAGTGCTACAGGCTAAGGTGGCGTCTGAAGGGGTGAGTCTTCAGATTATGGTGGAAGATTGAAATGGGGAGTTCTTTCCACAGTTTTGTAGCCATCCATCCTCTATGGTCCTTGGCCATCACCCAGTGGAGTTGCAGAGTAAATTCTTGTGCTCAGATTTTTTAATTCCTATGCTGTGTCACAGAGGGAATACAGAAGCTTAATCTGTTCTGGATATTCAAATCCTGACCTGTGGGGGCACATCAACAACCAATTCAATTCAATAATGTAATATGTCTTGTAATAAGCTTTGCATCCTGATTAGTCAATACAAAGGTTAAATATGAGACAATGGTACAGGTAGGCTTTGTGCTTCATGCTTGCTCACATAGGCTACTGCACCGTGTTGGCAGAGTAATTGGTCATTTGGGGTAAATTACATTACAAATCCTGACATATGGTCTGATAGCTACCAAGTTGAGAGACTATTAGGATACATTCATGGAAGGGGGACTTCTACCACACCACTCCTTCTGATGTAGTTTCCTCCCAAATGTTTGGACCCTACTTATACCACAGATTCATGGCCTATGACCCTTTTCCCCTTCAGCCCACTCACCGTCCAGGTGTCTCAAGAATCATAGGCATGTTGTCCAGTCTTGGTTCATTAACGATGTCTTGGAACGCTGCAATTCCGATTTTCCCCTTACCGATGTCCTCGTGGCGGTCAAGGTGGCAGCCCAGCGCACCTGTCAATCACACAGAAGGACAGGAACACTGAGGGGGCAGAGCAGTGGTTTTCAGCTCCGGTGTGGGAGGACCCAGAGTTATACTGAAGGTTTCTATACGTGAATGCAATAAATGTACGTGAATGCACGAAACTTACCTGGTACTAGTAGTCTGCATCCCCTGGACCACAGCTGAGAACCACTATTGTGTAGTTTATTATGTTACATATCCATGCATGTAAATTATTAGATTGTCACAGTTGATATGAGAATTCACCTGTTAAGCAGCACCGGTCAGTAAATTCATAGATGGTACCTGACTGATGTCAGCGAGCTGCCTGATTAAATCAGATCAGCAAACAGCTGCTCCGAAGATTATCAGACTGTGTATGTGGGAAGATGCTTAGAGGGAAAATGTGAGCACAAGTTGCAGAGAATTCATGCAACCTTGGTACAATGCCACTTTACATTTTCTTGTGGGGTATGGATCCTATTCAACCAATTGTAAAGAACTCTTTCCCACATCGTACACAAGTTTGTACTTGTAGCTGGACAACACCACTTGAGTTAGTCAAGTGAAGTTCCACATCATTGCAGACAGGTCTACAGGTACCTACACCACACCACAGCTAATCCCCAACATGTGCTGACCAGATCTCAAATACCAGACCAGACCAGACCTCCAGACCAGACCAGATCTCAAATAATAAATGATATATTCTTTATGTAAGAAGCTCAATAGAAAACATTCCCTAGTCACAGTGTACCTTTGGAGTCATTGAGGTGAAGGGCTTTGAGGTAGCGAAGTCCCACTGTCTGATCAAACTCATCCAGCACAGTCTTCACCCCTTGCTCAGCAGCCAGATCATATCCTGGTATGACATATAGATATATTATTCAGAGCTAGACAAATACATGGCTAAATGGCACTTATGGCAGATTGGATCTCTGTAGCAGGTTTTGAGAATGTACGTTAAGAGTTCCATTACAAAGGATTCCATAATATTTTAGGGGGAAACTATTTTTGCATCTGAAAATGATCAACCGGCTTCTCTATGAGAGAAGTTTATTAACAAAGTATTCATGATTTATGTTAAATGGTGATATCATTTTAGAATGGCACTTCTAGCTTCAAACTACTGTAAAATACAATTCGCTAACTTATATAAGTTGTAGAGTCACATACAGAGGGATTCATTTCGGGTTCACTCATTCACCTGCAGCGAAGGCATGGCAGGTATCCAGACATACTGCTACCCTGGTGTCATCTCTCACCCGGTCTATGATGCCCCTCAGCTCAGAGAACTTGCCTCCTACAGTCTGGCCTTGGCCACACATGTTCTCTATCACTGACAACACAACAGTTCCAAGTAGTTATCTCTTTTTGCCTTTGTAGGGCAGAATTACTGTAAGTATCACTAATTAAGTAATGCTACCTTCTACCTCCAACTACTATATAGTACCTGTTACCACAGTAGGCACTTGCTGGTGGGCGTGGTTGATGGCCCCTGCGATCTTCTCCACACATTCTGTGGTAGTGATGGTGCCTAGAGAAGAGCCAGGGTGAAAGTTGTACAGGTGGAGGCCCAGGGTATGGCACCGACTCAGCTCATCTATCAGCATAGCCTGGCTTTTTGTAAACACATCTGCATGGAATATGTGGATTGTACATTCAATATGAGCAATAATTAAATATTTTCATTGGAATACCTGCTGCAGCCACACAGGCATTAGAACTGCAGACTTTTGCAAAAGAATCATTGGCATGCAACATGGCATGCTGACAAATTAAATGTGGGCAAAGGTTAGATAAAGATGAGCAAGAGAATGAGAGAGGGGGATTATTGTGTAAGACATTGTTAACATTGACATTGTAACTTCTGTATTTTATGTGAATTTGGACGGGCCGTTGACATTTACATTCCCAATTTCCCACCCTGATTTGTGTTCCCAGTCTGGCCTGTACAAAAGTAATTAACACAAGGCATTAATGATCAGCATTATTTATCATAGCCTTTCCCTCCATTGCCCCGTGACCACACACACACACACACACACACACACACACACACACACACACACACACACACACACACACACACACACACACACACACACACACACACACACACACACACACACACACACACACACACACACACACAAATAACATGCACAATTATCTGGGCTGCCCTGAAAAGCGTAGAGGGAGAGAGTAGACTAGTAAAGTAACATTATCTATCACACACACCTAATTTAGGAGACCCACAGTTCATCAGGTAGGATCCATGTGGCAGAATGTGAGCTGGGTCAAACCCCTGAAGTTTACATTGCTCTTGAAACTTGGCTACTGCAGTGGGGTTCAAGGGAGGCCTCTTCCATGCCCGCTGGGAGCCCAGGAAGAGAGCAAAACTACGGCCACCAAGATCTTTGCAGGCCTGCACTGCTTTCCATACCCCATCTATGGATCACAAGGACAGGGCACAGGTAAGAGATGGCAAGTTGAGTCACACAATGTTGCATTAGCTGCAATATTATAGGTGTGCAATGTGTGTTATGTGTGTGATTCATGATGACAATAAGAAAAACATACCTTTAATGCTAACATGAGCTCCAATGTATTTTTTACTCCCTCTGTCACCTCTTTCAAGCTCTTGCCTCTTTTCTGTGTCTTCTTCAGTGGGTTCACATGCTGCCTCATGATCAGTGTCATTCTCCTCTTCTTCTGAATCTACTATATACTCCACTGATTTGAAGGTCGATGTCCTTGCTACTTTCTTTCTTGGGGCCATGCTATAACATAAGTCACAATCAACATCAGGCACTGGAGAGAGTGAGGGGGGGGGGGGGGGGGGGTCCATGGTTGTAACTCAAGAGTGCACACCAGAGATGAACATTTTATCAAATGGAGGTCTGACCTAAATACATATCAAACCGGGGGCCTTTGAAATGAAAAAGGTTGAGAATCACTATTCACTACTACTTTACAACTTCTGCCACGTACATTCTGATGTCTTCAGAAGGTCATAACTTATAAGTCAGTGTCACATATTTCATTTAATGCACACAGTCTGTGTAGAGTAGACTGTCTGTCTCCATATTTGGAGAAGGTCAAAATGTTTTTGTTTTTTTCCCCATCCCTCATCCAAGAAGTCCTACCCAGCAGCCAGCCGGGTCACAGGGTTTCCTGTCAGTCTTTACAACTTGTTATAACCTCACCCAACAGTGGTAAGACCACTCAGTGTTCAGAACTGTTATAACCTCATACATAATGGTGTAACCCAGCAGCCACTCAGCCAGTCACAGGGTTCCCTGTCAGTCTCCACAACTGTTATTAACCTCACCCAAAGTGGTCTTACCCAGGGTATCCTGGCTCTCAGTGTTTAGAACTGTTATTATAACCTCATCCATAATGGTACAACCCAGCAGCCAGTCACAGGGTTTCCTCCTCTCAGTCGCCTCTAGCTGCCCATTGGAGACACTTCATGCTGAGCAGCAAAATGGCCGCCCGTCAGCCAACTGACTCCACAGCGCTTTGAAATTCAAAATTCTTCTGCACATTAAAAAAAGGTTTACACACTAGTATCACCGTAACGCAACGTTTAGTACTTATTTACGAACCAGTAGCTTATGAAAGAGTATATTTCGTGTATTCTGCCACTTACTTGATTAATCCTGCTCAGGCGTCGCTGTTCTTGTAGCCTCGACGACGAATGCCTCAAAAAGCTCAAAGAAATATCGCACTGAAGCACTTTAGCACAGCTAGCTTAGCCCGCTAGCTGTTCTTCATATGTGACTCCTGGGGTGAGTACCTACTGTTAACCCCCTTCTATATAGCACAGAAAATGCGTAACCGTTCGATTGTGTGGTTGCACGCGCAGCTATACACCATCGACTATTTTTAAATGAGTATTTTTTTCTGATGCAATCTATAATGTGAAATGCCAGTGGTGCGCGAGCTAAACTAACGTCGTTAACCTGCAGCTGTAGCCTAGCTGCTACAGCAAGTGCAACTTGGCATAGCAGCTCGTTAGCTTTAGCATTGACGTAGCATTTATAGTTGTTTTAGCAGAAGACATTTAGTGGATGAATAATGTACAGAACGGTAACGCTGTACAACAGGCTTGAGTTTTAAAATAATCAGTATAGTATTAAAACAAGCATTCCTTTCCGTGTCAAACGATTTCCTCTGTGAAATGCGTCTTTATTTTGTTGGGTAACGGTTGCACATCCTAGATCGTAGCGAAACGACATGCAAACACCAATTATTATTATGACAGGTTATCATCATCAGCCTGTAGCTGTTAAAAGTACTATGATCCCATGCCTATAAACCCTGTACGCAGTAGAGTACAGTAACAACCATGCCACTACCATGGCTAAATAACGGTAGTTCATGGCTGCTTGTGTTTGACATCCATTTTTGCCATGCCATCATGCATGGCTTCAAATGTCAAACGGCCCCAATCTAGGTAACTGATATAGGTAACCCGGCGTAGTTAGTGTTGTGGCTGTGAAGCTTGTCACAATAATGACGAAAACGGGTAACATTAGCTGGGCCAAGTCTAGTGCTTGGAGGGAGGGCAATTGGCCATTGTTGAAGGCAGACCTTCACTGACAGTTCTCAAATGGCTTGTGTGTCACACCTAAGCTCTGCGCTGTGCTTGAAAGCCAGAACCATCAGAAATGCAGTCAAGATGCCAGTTTAGTTTAATGCAAATACGTCAGCTTGGTGAGATGATACTGCTCATGAATCAAAATTATGGATGACACAGGCATCATCAGGTCTTGATAATTATGTTGTGTTACAACACAATAGCATGTCAAGATCTTCAGACTCCACACACATGTTAATTGATCAGCATGTCACATCCAGCATTCTTGGGAATGGTTAGAGCACATTCATATATTGTGTGTGTCCCAGTGACAATGCAGTATTTGCTCGCTGCTTAGAGGGATTATTATACATGTACAAGACAGAAGTTCACAGACCGCTTTGTGGTACATCCATCTGTCACAAGAGCCAATACAAATTATGTGTATAGCTTTCATATATTGTGATGGTCAATTTAAGTATGTAACTGAACTGTGTACAGTAAACTATTTGCTAAACAGGCTTTATCCATAAGTCTCATGACAAGATGTAACTGCCTTGTGGGTTTAAAAGAAAGGATCATCAGCTTACAATTTTCTGAACACTTAAAATGAGGATAATGTTTGTGTGTAACTGTGTATTGTGTATTGCCCACGTGCACAGCAATATTCGTAGCTCAAGGGGCACAGGTGGCTGATTAATTCCGTCAAGCATGCAGTAGAGTAGCCTACATTGTAGCTCCTGCACTTGAGTTGAGGCTTATGGCAATGTAAAGACTAAGTCATGTTGATCTGAGCATGCATGATTCATGCCCTTTTTTTGGTTAACACTGACTTTGCCGTGTATGAAGTATCAGGAAACAGAAACACAATCGGTTGCTGTTTTATTACTGCTGTAGGGCAAATTGTACATGCGAGACAATAAAGCTGTACTGAAAAGAACACTATTGCCAGATATAAGCTGTTCATGCAAAGAATTAGACTACAACATTATATAATGCAAAATAACATGCAGAATATACACAGACAGTAGACTTACAGCCAAATTATGTGTGATCCCCCACTTCACCTCCAGAAAGGAGAATCGGGACAGGAGCAGTAGTTCATGGAAGACAAGAAAAGGAAAAAAGACGACAAAAGGAAAAGGGAAACCTCTCAGAAGGTGAGTGCAATCGCTCCTCACCATTGGAGGCTTATTAATCTCTATTTAGATATTTTTGTGAGTTGTTGGTTTCATTCTCTCAACAGAAGACCACGATCAAAATCGATGGTTGAGTACTCCTTTTGGAACAATACCTTCAGTTACCACCATACAGTACACACAGATAACTTTAATAGGCAACCTTTTTTCTTTTTAAGATAATTACATAGAAGTTAGTTTAATGTTAATGGTCAATCCTATCATTCTATTGTGCGGAGGTTGTGAAAACACTACGCTTGGCTTGGTGTCATCAAGACGGTGCCGGAAAGTTTCTGCTTGCCTACTTAAAACAATGTTTTTTGTGTACGGCTGGCAAATCAGAGAAGAGTGAGCTCTCACACGACACGTTGGGTGTCCGATTTCAACGTTTTTCTTAATAAAATGGCAGAAAGTTGCCCTTTAAAAGCAGATATTTATATATATCATTGCACACATGGATCCCCATTCCTAATTCTGAATTATAGTTTGCATTATATACTCTTTTCATTGGAACAGGACAGTTAATATTCAAAATATCACCACAGATTCCTAGATAAATGACTGAAAAAGAGAATGAATGGAATTAGGTTACTTGTTTACAATAAATTTGTAAATGTACACACCATAGGGTACTGTGAAAATGAAGGCAATGAAGGCAGGTCTGAGAAGTTTACTTTGTGCATCAATGAAAAGTGAACTAGCCCTCAGGTCTAGATTTCCGAAGAACCAGAAATAAAACATTATGAACACCACAGAATCTTACCTCCCATTAGTTATGAAAGTATCCTCCTAACTCTTAGTTCCAACAGTGCTATTATAAAAACGCAACAAGTCTGGACAACTGTGGGATCTTGAATAGATGATTTGTTGTTGGCACACATTGGCTGGAGTCCCCCGCCCCACTCTAACCACATCTTGGACTCTTTCCCATGTTTCTCAAGTTCTCTCCTGTCTGGCCTGTTTGCTTTAGCTAACTTTAATAAAAAAAAGTGGAAGTATTTATTGGATGAATGAAATTGACCACATTCACAGTGGCGAAGTTCTTAATGATTAATTGGTAGTTAATATGCTCTTTATCATGTCTGTTTCAGGTTGCAGAGCAAAAAAACAAAGGTAAGCAGCAGCAGAGTGATGTTTTTGTGTCTGACTTCACTGTTTAACTGGTATTTTCATAAAGGTTCTCTCTTATACCTACTCTAAATCTGCTCTTTTCCTCTTTGGATTAGGAAAGGGAGTTTGCTGAGGTTATAAGTTAGAGTCTGTGCAATCACCAGTCCTGCTTGCTACATAAAGATAGATGTTAGATTCCCCTGTTTAACTTTCACTGATTTGGTAATTTTTGTTGCCTCGTATCTCTTTTCAATGTCATTCCCAAACCAAATTGGACAAAAATGATTACATTTCCTGGAAATTCACTATTACAGAATGATTTCATTTTAACTATGGCATCGGAGAGGGGATGTTTCTCTGGTGCAGAAATGCATGCACCATGATCGTTGGAAACATTTAGAGGTACCCCTCATCTTTGACCAACAGCAGCTCTAGGATAGGCTTTCATGCAAGCAACATTTGACCTGTATCTGATTAGTGAAGCTGACTTGGCTGTTGGGGACTTTGTTACCCAAAATTCCATTGATGTTGCACTAAGTCCCTACTGCATCAGGGTACGCTATAGAAACGAACACAAAGAGCTGTGTGTGTATTCAACCCTCCACTCTTCTCTCTGCAATGCCAGACCTGACCAAGCCGGCATCAGCCCAGTCTCCAGTCACCCAGAGCAGCTCTGCCTCCCCCAGCCCTGGACCCACCCCGTCCGCCTCCCCCTCCCCGGCCACCGCCGCCCTCTCGCCTCCAACACAGGGCGGCAACAATGCTAAACGCCCGACAGTGGCCAACGGACAGCCCTCCACCACTGCCGGCTCTTCCTCCTCCTCTTCTGGAGGCGGTCTCGGCGGTGCCTCCAGTAACGGAAGTAACAGCGGTGTTGGTGGTGGACAGGTGCCTGGCGGTAGCCAGGTGCCTGCGCAGCAGCGCTACATGCCCAGAGAAGTGCCACCGCGATTCCGCTGCCAGCAGGACCACAAAGTGCTACTGAAGAGGGGCCAGCCGCCACTGTCCTCCATGCTGCTGGGAGGGGGAGGAGGTGTGGATGGCTCAAATCCAAACATGGCTGCATCCTCAGGTTAGTGTCTGGTCATGAAAAGTCATATTCAAGAGGTTGAGTTGTCCAGAGTGGAGGATTACATTGATATGAATTAAGGCTGCAGCTAATGATTATTCAATATTGTGTTTTCTATTGATTTGTCACAAAACAATTCGCTTTTTTTGTTCTCCAGATTCCAGTGCAGCCGTGTCCTCACTGGCCCTCACCTCATCATCAGTCGCTGCTTCTTCTACTACTTCTAATTATGCAAATTCCATGTGGGGGGTGTGCTCAGGCAGCCAGGCCTCCTCTCAGGGCAGGGAGAAGGTGATCGTCGACGGCAATGACCTGGAAGAGTGGCCTAGCATCGCCGGTGGTGACGTAGGAGGAGCCCCAGCGGCTATGACAAGCGGCAGCAACAACGGAATGCCTGTGAACAGAAGCGTCAGTGCCTCTGCCAACCAATCCTCAGCAACTTCCTCGTTCTCTTTGCCCAATGAATGTATGCAGTCGTCCGGTGGGGTGGTGTGGGGTGGGCAGGCCGCCTCCCAGGATCATCATCTCGGAGGGGGGAGTCCGGCAGCCGCAGCGGGGCCACTGCTGCTGCAGCAGCAGCCTTCCTCACTTTCCAAAGCCCCCACTGTGCCAGGGTGCCACGAAGCCAGTGGCCCCGTAGATGGCACTAGTGGGATTCCAGGTGCCAACTTCAACCCAAATGCCAACCCTTCGGCTTGGCCTTCCCTTGTGCAGCAAGATGGCTCTGTCACCACAGGGGAAGGAGGTCCAATATCTTCCCACCATCACCAGGGCGGCCCCGGGGGATCTTTGTCTGCCAACAACCCTGCCTCCTCCTCCTCCCTGGGCCTCGAGCCGGGAACAGGGGTAGCGGCAGCGGTCGGGGTGCTGGGGGGTCACCCATCCTTATCTGTGAATCAATCAAACGCCCATCAGCACCAACTTCACCAAATGCAATCCAGAGACAGAGAGATGGGAGAAGTCGGGGGGGCGTGGGAGGGTGTAGTAGTCGGACCAAAAATGCCAGGGGGAGGGGAGGGTGGGGTCGGAGGTGCAGGAGTGGACTGTGGAGGAGAAGGAGTCGGTGGTGGGGGAGAGACCACCTCGTGGAGAGGCCAGCCTTCCTACCCTGCTGCCAATTCCAAAACGGGTGCCTCAAGGACTGATGGATGGGAGGCAGGAGGTGGTGGGGTAGGAGGATTTGGAACTGCTGAAGGGGACAACGGTACCTCTGGCTGGGGGTATCCAGGTCCTGGGAGTGGAAGTGGAAGTAATGCCTCCTGGGGTGGTGCTGGAAGCGCGGGGGTCGCTAGTAGTCAAACCTCCGGGTTTTCTCAGGGAGGGTGGGGGTCATCAGGAGCAGGAGGTGAAAGGGCGTCGGGTGGAGACTGGGGTGGGAGTCCCAGTGTTGTGGGGGGAAGTAATCCAGTAGGGGAGGGACAGGGTGGTGCATGCAGCAGTAACAGCAGCAGTAGCGGAGGCAGCACCACTGGCAGTGGCAACCCCTCTGCCGCTGCCGCCGCCGCCGCCGCCGCCACCACCACCACCACCACCACCACTACCTCCGCCCCTAACACGGCTGCCACTGCAACCAGAGCTTGGGACAATCAGAAGGCTGAAGGAGACACGAGGGAGTGGGGCGGGAGTGTTGCTGGAGGTCAGGGGGGAGGAGTGGCAGGAAGAGAAGCGGGATCATCATCCAGCGGAGGAGCCAGTTCCAGGGCAGGAAACGGCAGCCACCGTGACCGTTTCCAACGTTCCAACCTCCCGCCGCCACCCAATGCTGAAGCTGCCTTACAGGACCTGCTTAGCCGGCCTGACCTGGACCCCAGAGTTCTGTCCAACACCGGCTGGGGCCAGACCCAGATACGACAGAACACATCCTGGGACCTTGAAACAGACAGAGGAGGAGGCAGGGGCAGTAAGTCGTCATCAGCTTCGTCCAAACACCCGCCGTCTTCTCACAGTTCGTCTCAGTATTCCGGTGCTCCTGGCAACCCGAGCACAGATCCGATGGGCCCAGGGGCCATCAATCCTTCCCTGGTCCCCTCCCCATCAGCTGGGGGTTCCAGAGACGGTTCCAGAGACGGGTGGGAGAGCAGCAACAGTAGCAGTAGTGGGGCTTCTCTGTCTGGGAGGGGCCCACCGCCTTCAGGCTCCAACATGAGAAATCCTGGCGTCTCACAATCTGGGTCAATGACCACTGGAGCTGGTATGGGAGCAGGAGGGGGACAGGGACATACCCAGCAGGGGAAGGCTACAGGTTGGGGTGGAAATGGTGGGGGAGGGATTGTGGCCGGGGAAAGCCAAGGTTCAAAAGGATGGGGGAACGAGGAGTGGCGAAGCAATAGAGCAGGAAATGGAGCAGGAAATGGAGGAGGTTGGGGGGATGCTGGACAACAGGGTAACCCAGCACGTGGAAGTGTTGGGGGTGGAAGCGGAGGCTGGGGAGCGAGTCAGGAGGAGAAAGGGAGTTCGGGGTGGAAGGAGATGGGAAGAGACAGTGCAGGCCCTGCAGGAGGTGGAAGAGGCTGGGGGTCAGGGCAGAGGGGTGGGGGAGGCGGGGAGTCGGGGCAGAGGGGTGGGGGTGGGGGAGGCGGGGACTGGGGTGAGCGAGAGCGAGAGCCCAAATCAAATAGTGGTGGAGGATGGGGTGATGAGAGAAAAGGGGGAGGAAACTCGGGTGGGAATTCGGACGTGGGTACGTGGGGGAGCTGGGACGAAACAGGCCCTCGACGTACCTGGGGAGCCGGAGGCACAGGGGGAGGAGGGAGTGCAGGAGGAGGGGGCGGGGTGGGGGGAGTTGGGGATACAGAGGGGTCCAAACCACATCAGAGTTGGACTGGAGGGAATGCTGGCGCAGGGGGAAACAAAATGCAACAGATGCCAAACAGCCAGCCGGGCTCAATCAAAGGCCAGCAGGCACCACTGCAACAGCAACAATCACAGCCCAGCAATCAGCAGCAAATGCCGGACCAAGGGGCTATGCAAGGGAGCTGGGGACGGCAGCAGCCTGCCTCCCAAGCCCAGAATCAGAACCAAAGCTCAGGCTGGACCTCCGGGCCCACCTCCGGGCCCACCCCCGGAGGAGGGGGAGGTGGTTGTAGCGGATCAGAGGCGAGCGGTTGGGAAGAACCCTCACCGCAGTCCATAAGCAGAAAGAACGAGATTGATGATGGAACGTCAGCGTGGGGAGACCCAACTAATTACAGCAACAAGCAGGTAAACTTGTGGGATAAGACCGGCGCCCCCACCGGCCAACAGACGCCTGCGCAAAGCCAGCAAGGACAGGCACCACCACCACCACCACCACCGCAGCAACAGCAACAACCGCAGCAGCAGCAGCAGCACCACCAACAGCAACAACAACAGCACCAACAACAACAGCACCAACAGCAGCAGCAGCACCAACAGCAGCACCAACAACAGCAGCAGCAGCAGCAGCACCACCAACAGCAGCAGCAGCAGCAACAGCATGGGCCTCCAGTTCAGCAACAGCCCAGTAGACAGTCATCAGTTCTTGTGGGGAACAGGGACATTAACACTGGGAAAGCATCAGCTATGGGTAAGAGAAAACTTTGTGTACAATTAATTTTATCTTGAAAGCAGCTACAGGCTGGGTGGGTATGGGTATGTTAATGTAGTTAAATCTAGAATAAACTTTTGAGTTCTTAAAGGAAGCACTTTTCACCTAGAATAAAATATTATGTACTACACGGCAACATGCTATCTGCTCTATTGCTGGTTGCTTAGGTTAGAACCCGCCGCAGTGGTGTCCATAGAAGTGCAACTAACACAAATAAAGAAGGCAGCAGCAAACGCATGGTTCCTTGTGGAAACGCAACTCAGTCTGCATTCTCCATGGTTACATGCAGGTTCATCTGGCTGGGGCGCAACCTCTCCCACCAGTCCCACCAACACTAACACTATGGTGGACAATGGGACAGCAGCCTGGGGAAAGTCCACCGAGACACCACCTACCAGCTGGGCAGATCCTGATGAAGCTGCAGGGAAGCCCTCAGGTTGGGGGAACCCGTCTCCCAATCCCATAAAATCTGGTGAGAATTTTGTAGGTTGAGCTTTTCCTTAAGTTGGATCAACTTCTAAACATTAGTCAATAAAGCTTTTTATTGGGAGCCCTGTAAACATAATTATTGACACTGTGGGTACAGGCTTGAGTGGTCACCCCAGCGTGGCGGTGTTATGGTGAAATTGGTGACCTACTGAAATATGTGACAACCGCGTAGACATCACATAACCTCAGTGTCCGAACGTAAATCATTGCGGTTTGTTAGCAGAGTTCAACCTAGCTGTATTTAGGCCACATAATTAAAGACATCTGTGTAAGTTATGTGAAGTCCACAAGATGGTTACATATTTCGGCAGGTTCCCAATGCAGCTACTCCCAAATATGAAGTATTTAGGCATTTAGCAGACGCTCTTTTATTATTATTACTTTATTTTAATTAAAGGGAACAAACCAACCAAGGGTTTCATCAAGACAAATACAAATAACAGAAATCTGCTGGTTGACCATTTAACACTTTCCCTCCCATTCACGAGTTACACGAGTTAATTGATGTAGAACAGCTTCCCTCCCATTCACAAGTTACATGAGTTATGTTTTCATGAGCCGTCATGGGATGCCCATATAATATATGGGCATATACTGATGACACCAGTGATCTCCATATATGGTCAGGTCATTAAAGGGACAAGGCCTGATACATATCTGTAACTGACCTCCATATATGGCACCCGTTTCGACTGTTATCAATAGACAAGACCGCAGTGATCACTTAGGATCAGTACGATTGTTTTCGACGAGTATGGGCATGCTCTGCCCACTGATAAAAAAAACCCGACAGGATTAAGGTTGGCAAACATGCGTTAATATTAGGACCGCGCTGCGACATGCTTGCGGTTAAGTTTAGGGGAGGGTATGAGGAGGCTTGTCGTTTTTAGTAGTAGGCAGTAGACCAAAATGACAGGATTAAGGTTGGTGAACATGCGTTAATATTAGCACCGCGCTGCGACATGCTTGCGGTTAAGTTTAGGGGAGGGTATGAGGAGGATTGTCATTTTCAGTAGGCTCCCAGCATGTCCAGTAGACCTGAGTAGACCGATACGATCGGTTAACGTGTCATCAACGCCAATCGCAGCCAGTAGGCTCCAGACTACATGCAGTAGGTCCGATCGTCTAGATAAGATCGGCGTAATAAGTAACCTACTAGGAACTATCGGTTGATTTTCGGTTGAAACGGCTCTATATGGGCACAAAAGGTACTCCTACACTGACTCAGACATATTGGTCTGGTTGGTGGTGCGACGTAGGTCTGAACCCTAGATATTTGGGCCGCTACTCTAGTTGTTGAAAATGCCCACTGCTTACATTATTTATTATAGTCTAGTGTGAATATGGCATAAGAAATACCAGGGTTAGAGGATTTATGCTACTAAAACACAACTACAACACACAAATAGATTCAGAACTGTTATTCTGCCTACTGTTTGTCCTCGGCATAATAGGTGTATTAACCAGTGTTTTTCTCCTATAGGTACAAAGTCTATGCAAGATGGCTGGGGTGAGAATGAGGCCTCCATGGCTGCCTCCCGTCACTCGAGCTGGGGGGAGGAGGAGGAAGAAGGAGGAGGAGGTGGGATGTGGAACAACACTGGGTCCCAGGGAAGCAGCTCGTCTTGGGGTCAGGGCAGCAATGGGGGCTGGGGACCGGGCCAAGTTGGGAAGAAGCCCAGCAGCAAGGTGGGTGCTATCTGAGAGATGGCATTGATTTAGCTTGGGTTGGGTTGTCTCCAAATCTTCTTCTGGTCTCTTGTTTAATCAAGGAACATGGTTTTACATGGTCACTAATGCCCTGACTACTGGGTAAAATGACTTTATGGCTATAATTCGATTGAAGAATCTACATGCATAGCATTAGTTGTGAAATTATGGCAGTAACATGGGTTTACAGTTTTACGTATGATTTCACTAGTAATAACTTCCTATATTTTGACTTGGAACCTCACGGTTTACGGCTGTTTTAAGACGTGAACATTGAGCCAAAAAGATATTTATCCCCAAATAAAGATTTCCAATTTAAATCTTCACTTTAGCCAATAATTCAAACCTTTCTTATTAGGTCATGGCGACATCTATCACAATGTATGCATTTTAAATAGTATTTATCACCCTGGAGTTAGCTTGGCATCAGTTATTTCCCACACACATGAAGATCGGCGGCGGCGCTGAGAACTATCTAGTCTCAATGCCTGAGACTATATGATAGTCTACTGACTATCGTTGAACCTGTTTTAGCCATTGGTTGTTACTGTTCTATTCTCTTATTTTATCATTTTGTTTGTATCCTTGGGTGTTTTGGGCAGTTTTAAAGTAAGTTTAGAGTATTACTGTGGAAAATTCATACATGTGAGATTTCTTCCTTGAAATAAATGTCTCACTTTCTGCCAGGGTCCTCTGAAGCCTGGTGGAGGAGACTCCTGGATGAATCCCATCAACAGGCAGTTTGCCAGCATGGGGCTACTGGTAAGACGTCTCATCAAGGCTGACTTAAATGTCTAATGTATGTACTATTGGTATCCTAGTTTTCTACAATTAGTCGAGATGATTCTCATTTTAGCCTTTTGTGTTGGACAGGGGGACGATTCCAGCAGCAGGAATATGGACATGGCCCCGGGTCTCCAGGATAAGAAGATGGAGGGAGATAAGAGAGGGATGGGCATGAATGACTACAATGGAGACATGAGAAAAGGGGGGAGAGGAGGAAGCTTGCCCTACCGGTCACCTGGTTCCAAAGAGGCGGGGTCTGGGGACGCTGCATCTTACTATGACAAGGTACTGGCCGGCTACCATCTATGGGTACTCTTTCCTGTCTGTGAGGTTACTCTTCTCTCTTGTCTACTTAACTCTGTTGTCTTCTATCTCCCTTTCCTTTTCATTTCTCCTACTTTTGCCTTTGTTTTCCTTCTTGGTCGACCCTATGTGTCCTCTCCACATCCTCCCCTCCCTTCCCCTCCTTTACATTGGGCAAATGCCATCGCCTGTTGGCGTGGACAGACCTTGTCTTTCACCAATCAGGATGGGTTCTATGGGGAGGAGGGTCCTTGCTCTCTGTACTCTCCACCCACTCTCTACAAGTCCCACCCCCTCTTCAACCACACTATCCCCTTTAGACAAGTAAGATGTTGCTCGTTTGTCATTCCACCGCTAACCCCACTAGAAAAGTTATTGGAGATCTCATTCTTTGTCTTGTAATGTCATATGTTCTGTATGTACTTCCTGTGTCAACATGTTTGTATGTTGTAGTTGTGTACGTGTGCTTTGCATATCTCTTTTGTATTCTGTTGCTCTTTCATTACTTAATGTTTTTTTAAACTGTCTTCTTCCCCCCTACCTCTGGTTTTAGGGCGGTCACAACATGTTTGGAAGCAGCAGCGGGATGGCCCAGTCAAGACACCAGCCAACTGTTCCACCCATAAACCCATCCCCAGGGATACGAGCGCAAGTGCCTCATCAGTTCCTGTCACCACAGGTGATGTACCAAAGCTTTTGCGTTCTTTCTTCCGATTTTCCTACTGCGTTCCATCCATTACAGTCATGGCCATACCGGTCAGAATTGCCTTTGTGCAGTGTTTTTGTGATCGTTGCTAATCTTCCCTTTTTACATAATCTATACTATAATTCAGTGGTTTTCAACCCGTTTCATATCGTGGCCCATTATTCAGCATTAGAGTCACGGACCACCATTTGATTGATGAGATTTATAGCCTCTCAGACCCAAAACGTAAAATGTGTTATAGTCGATGGATATGTTTTTGTAATTCCATGCTGTATTGATGTTGGTACCATAGGAGAGAGAGCAGGCAAATTATCAAAATAACAATTCTTCTACATTCTCTAATTGAGTAATGCAGATGTTTAACAATTATTACAACTCTTGAGAGCGTGAAATGAAACCAAATATACTCGTTTACACTCTCAAGAGGTAAAGATCTAAAAGGATCCATTGGTTACCAACTCTCCATTTAGCTGAGAAGCAGCTGGAACCACCTCAAGGACCACTGGTGCCTGGACCACCTTTTGAAAACCACTGCTATAATTCACAGAATCTGTGTGTGTGTGTGTGTGTGTCACTCTGTCCTACCGTTAAGTCTCAGACTTGGCGTGTGTGTCTCATAAAACCCTGAGGTGTGTCCCGTCGAATGGTAATTTAAATTGGACGGACTAAGAATTTCTGAGAATCTGTCGGCCTATGCCTGGTGTCTTAGAAAGACACACAAATTAGAAATTATCTTTGTGTTCGGGAGATTCATTATATGGCCTATCAGTTTCCCTGATAGGCCAACCCAAACTGGGCTGCTGTAGCATGTGTGTTTGTTTTCTTACCTTGTTATGAGCAAACTAGTCCATTCCATGAATTATTTCGCTCCGTTGTGCAGTTTAATAGTAAATATTAGAAATAAAAATAGGCTCTCATTGACTTCCGTTGTAATGGGGAAACGGCTCTCAAAGTCACTCTTTTAGCACATAAACGAACACAACAAAAGCTGATTCTGACAGGTTATCACATCAGGAAAACGCATGCGGTTTTATTTTCGTCTTTTAAGATAGATTTATAAAGTAACTATTTTTGTTGGAGATATACTGAAGTGGTACTGCAGCGTTCCCAACTCTTGTGGGGACATCTTGCGAGGTTTCGTTTGTAAACAAGTCGCCACGCTGTTTGAGATGCACCCAGCTGCAGCCTCGCAGACGAGCAGTCCCAGACACAGACACTTCTCCTAAAGAGTCTCCCTCAAACACGTCCATTGTGTATGTTTTTAGCGACAAGCGGATGACATCAAATACGTTTGTTTACATCCCCGTAGTAGTGTTTCAACGGCATTACAATAATACGCTTCAGGAGTGGGTGTACAGATTTTGACCAATTAGATCGTTTTTTACTCAACGCGAACAGAAGTGATTCGGTCGGCGTAGGCATACCGGATCTTCTTTCTACACAAATTAGTCAAAACAAGACAAAGTTGACATTTAAAAAAATATATATAACCGCATGAGTTTTCCTGATGTGATAACCTGTCAGAATCAGCTTTTGTTGTGTTCGTTTAGTGCTAAAAAAGTGACTTTGAGAGCTGTTTCCCCGTTACAATGGAAGTCAATGAGAGCCTATTTTTAATTATAATATTTACTATCAAACTGCACAAAGGAGCGAAATAACTTATGGAATGGACTAGTTTGCTCATAACAAGGTAAGAAAACAAACCCTCTTTCTGAGGTCCACACATGCTACAGCAAATATATGTATTGACACCGCTTAACCATTTTGACCCACATTGAAAGCTTGACCAGGATCCTTACTTAGTAACAGTCGCTAACGTGGTATTGGCCAAGAACAGGCTTGGGTGGGACTTGGCGAACGGCTAATTCTGTGAAACGCATGTTGCGATCCATTTCACTCACTCACTACAACAGCCGGACAGCCAGTTGTTAATGTCAGCTAACACAGTTGATTGAAATAAGAACCCTCCACTATGGAGAGGAAATCAAAGGGAATCAATAAAGCGCTTTGTGAGACAGATTCATACTGGCGTGTTCCCTGCGGTTACAGCAGAGGTATTCTGTGTTCCCATAGTGATGGGCGTGTGCCGCCATTTGTTGTAGAGCTACACAATATATCGCAGTCAAAATCGTACTATTATCTTGTGTAGTGTACAGGTTGCAAGAGGCTGAATGTCTAGAATATTTTCATTCAAGAAACAAAGTATTGTGCCACTGCACCTAATTTCAGGCCTGAGGAAATCGTGCATTACTAGAATCTCTCGCGTCTGCGGCTCGCTCGAGTCTGAACGCCACGCGGTCCGTGTTGTTGTTGTTGTTGTTTCTCTGTGCCACACCTGTGTGTCGCGCTACGATCAGAGTGCGTGTCTTTGGCCACTGACGTGTGTTTTCCGTGCTGGGCAGGTTGTGTGTTGTTGTACAGAGGTGTTGTTTCTCCATGAATATCGTGTGTCCGCTGCCACGTGTTTCTCCGCGCTGCCACGTGTTTCTCCGTGAATATCATGTGTCCGCTGCCACGTGTTTCTCCGTGAATATCATGTGTCCGCTGCCACGTGTTTTCCGTGCTGGGAAGGTTGTTGTTGTGGTGTTGTTGTTGTTCCGTGTTGTTTCTCCGTGAATGTCGTGTGTCCGGCTGTCCGCTGTCCATGTATATTCTCGGGCCAGCACATCACAGAAAGGGAAACCACGGCACTTCAGCATGTGTCACCAGTCTATTACTTGCCAAACTGAACTGCGGCCGAAGTGTGCGCACACAACTTGTACCATCACCCTCTTCCCAGAGTTTTGGAGGAAAACAAATGTGCAGAGAGAAATGGCAATAGGATTATTTTGTTATTAATTTGTCTGTGTGGGTTCAGGTGCCCGGGTCCATGCTGAAGCAGATGCCCCCTCCCAGCGGGAGCGTGGGGAGTGTCGGGGGAGTAGGCGGGGTGGCGGGTGTCGGAGGAGGTGTGTTCCCCCCGCAGCTGTCCCCCCAGCACATTGCTATGCTCAGCAGCATCTATCCACCACACATCCAGTTCCAGCTGGTGAGTTGCTGCCTGGGAATTTCACCAGCACTCGCTATCTGTTAGCCGCTTGCTTTATTTATTTCTTTTCCCACGCCTACCATGGAAAAATGAGTGGAAGTAAAGTTCACCTCCGGAGATAAATATTTTGCCAACTCAAGAAGTAATCTATCCTTATACCGTTTACATCTCGCCCCCCCCCCCCCCCCATTTTTTCACATAATGTTGTGGACTATTATTCAGTCAACTTCTGGTGTGCATAAAAGTCATTGTCCTCTGTCATGCCCCACCCCCCCCCCCCCCTTTCATCCCTTTCCCCTTCTTTCTCTCCTTTCCTCCTTTCTTTCCTTCCCTCTCACTTTCTCTTTAGGCCTGTCAGCTTCTTCTCCAGCAGCAGCAGCAGCAGCAACAGCAGCCTCAAACGCAGCAGCAACAGCTGCTGCAGAACCAGAGGAAGTTCACCCCGAATGTACGCCAGCAGGCTGACCCACAGCAGGTGAACATGCACACCCCGTGCACGCACGCGCACACACACACACACACACACACACACACACACACACACACACACACACACACACACACACACACACACACACACACACACACACACACACACAGTGTGTGTGTGACAGCACCCTTAGACAGCACTTCTTAGACTTATATAGCATTTGAAACAGACTTATAGCATGTCATGTAGACAGCACAATAAGTGCATTGTATGTAGTCATAGCACTTCATAGTATATATGTACAGCATAGTATAGCATATATGTATAGTTTATATGTATAGTGTCATTATATAGATATGTTTTAGTTATAGTTTATATGTATAGTGTCATTATATAGATATGTTCTAGTCACGTTCTTAGCTTACGCATGTTTCGCGATAAATGCATTTTACATATGTGATGTATTCCCATGCTTTTTGTTCTTGCTTAATGTAAGTCGCTCTGGATTAAGAGCATCTGCTAAATGCCTAAATTGTAAATTGTACAGTCACACAGTCACACACACAGTCACACATGGTAATGGAACGCAATTACAATTGACCAAACACTTACCCTTAGAATTGGTGCAGCACTAGTGCAGTATCGAGCACAAAACAAACCTGTAATTGTATACCGTGCGTGTATTATCGCAGAACCTCTTACTAACAGAGTTTGTGATTGTCATTGCGGTCTTTTCATGTCCTCAGCTGGCTAGGATCATGGCAGTACTCCAGCAGCAGAGGCAGCAGCAGCAGCTGGGGGCTGTTGGAGGAGGAGCGGGGGGTATCGGAGGAGGCTCTAAACTCTCCCCGTCCCACCTGGGTGGAGGAGTCGGGGTACAAAAGCTGCCCGGGGCCGACTCCCTGCCCCACCCTGGCCTAGGGAGCTCTGTGGCCGACCTGCACCAGAAAACACACTTGGGCTACTCTGGTGAGTCTTAAGAACACTGGTCTCCAGTCAGGTTCCATGACTAAATACAAGATTTCCTTAATTTCTCCATTATGCCAGTATCACAAAAGTGCTAGAAAATACTCCTCAAGACACACACAGAATAACTCTTCCTACTTCCGGCCGCTTCCCTACTTCCTTGTGTTACTGATGATACAAATACAGTTAGTTCCATAGTTCCATTTAGTGTGCATTGGTTCTCACACTTTTTAATTTCAAGGACTCCAATAACTCTGAGAGTGTATAAATGGAACAAATTTGGTTACATTTGTACTCCCAGTGTTACACACCCGTACGGAGCCATTTGGAACACACTCAAGGACACTTTGAGACCCACTGGTGTAGCAGAGTGTTTCCAGTGAGCGAACACGTACAATAGCAGCACCTTGACTCTGTTTAACCAGAATGGAGCAGAGCCTTCATTAGTATCAGTGGTAACACCACTTCATTAGTATCAGTGGTAACACCGCTTCATTAGTATCAGTGGTAACACCGCTTCATTAGTATCAGTGGTAACACCACTTCATTAGTATCGGTGGTAACACCACTTCATTAGTATCAGTGGTAACACCGCTTCATTAGTATCAGTGGTAACACCGCTTCATTAGTATCAGTGGTAACACCGCTTCATTAGTGTCAGTGGTAACACCGCTTCATTAGTATCAGTGGTAACACCGCTTCATTAGTATCAGTGGTAACACCGCTTCATTAGTATCAGTGGTAACACCACTTCATTAGTATCAGTGGTAACACCGCTTCATTAGTATCAGTGGTAACACCGCTTCATTAGTGTCAGTGGTAACACCGCTTCATTAGTATCAGTGGTAACACCGCTTCATTAGTATCAGTGGTAACACCGCTTCATTAGTATCAGTGGTAACACCGCTTCATTAGTATCAGTGGTAACACCGCTTCATTAGTATCAGGTAACACCACTTCATTAGTATCAGTGGTAACACCGCTTCATTAGTATCAGTGGTAACACCGCTTCATTAGTATCAGTGGTAACACCGCTTCATTAGTATCAGTGGTAACACCACTTCATTAGTATCAGTGGTAACACCACTTCATTAGTATCAGTGGTAACACCGCTTCATTAGTATCAGTGGTAACACCGCTTCATTAGTATCAGTGGTAACACCTCTTCATTAGTATCAGTGGTAACACCACTTCATTAGTATCAGTGGTAACACTGCTTCATTAGTATCAGTGGTAACACTGCTTCATTAGTATCAGTGGTAACACCGCTTCATTAGTATCAGTGGTAACACCGCTTCATTAGTATCAGTGGTAACACCGCTTCATTAGTATCAGTGGTAACACCGCTTCATTAGTATCAGTGGTAACACCGCTTCATTAGTATCAGTGGTAACACCTCTTCATTAGTATCAGTGGTAACACTGCTTCATTAGTATCAGTGGTAACACTGCTTCATTAGTATCAGTGGTAACACCGCTTCATTAGTATCAGTGGTAACACCGCTTCATTAGTATCAGTGGTAACACCGCTTCATTAGTATCAGTGGTAACACCGCTTCCCAATGAAGTAGGGAATGGGCCCATGCTGTGTGTGCATAGAGCCCATTGGGATGATCATTTTGGCCAAAATTGTCCGTTAGTACAGTTAAGTACAGTACTACTTTTCATATCTTTGACAATTTTCCCCTCTCATTCCATCTGCCCCTTCTCTGGGGAGAACAGGTTATAATTCTGGAAGCAGCATGTCAGGTCTGGACCTGGGGGGCCCCGGGGGCCTGAAGGACCTGGGAGGCCAGCAGTCTCGCTTCAAATGGATGATGGAGCAGGCACACTCGCCACCTGACCCTCTCACACCGGACAATGGTATCCACAAAAATGGTGAGTGAAAGCAGTTGTTTTATAACTTATATGTCTTAGTTTCCTACTTTATGTTCAGCGTGCATGGGTTTTGGTACCCATTGGCCAGGTTATTGGGAGGGTGAAATAGCCACATTCCAATACTCAAATGTATGCCTCCTCTGTCCTCCAGCATGGTAAAGTTGGGGGTGAAATTGGTGACCTGCCGAAATATGTAACCATCTTGTGGATTTCACTTAATGTCAATGTCCGACGTAAATCACTTGTTTATTAACAGAGTTATGGTTCTCTCGCTCTCTTGTTCTGATCGAGGTGTTCCTCTCTCCTTCCTGCTCTCTCCCTCCCCCTTGCGCTGACATTGGCAGCATTGGCCAGGTTATTGGGCAACCTGCTATTAACTAGAAACACAGATTTACTGTGATGGCAGTCATGTCCAGTCCGTATATGGGCACATTATATGCCAATCTTTCATTGACATCGGGCGTGTCCAGTCAATTTGTGCCTATTTGTGTGCATATGGACAGACGGATACCCATTCAAACTTTCATTTCATAGTTAGAGTTAGTACTTTGGAGACTGAATACTATGTCATGTACAGTAACACAGTTCTCTTTCTCAGGTCCCATTACCCCTATGAAGATGCCCGGGGGCTCTCCTTACTCTCAGTATGACATGGGTGGAGGAGAGGGCCTGGGAGACAACTGGCACCGCACCCCTGGCAACAAGATGGCTTCCAAGCCCACCGTTGCTACTCCCAGCTGGCCCCCTGGTAAGCGTGATGTTCAGGATAACTCGCTCACATGAAAGGGAAAGTTCAATTTGAATTTGACTCTTATCCAACTATACAGGTGGGGAAGTCTATTAAGAACATGTTTCTCTTTTGCGGGGGCACAGTGGGGCAGTCGGTAGCGCTGTTGCATCACAGCTAGAAGGTCCTGGGTTCGATTCCCGCTGGGGACGCTGTGGGCATTGGGGGTGTGTTCTCTCCTCCGCATCATCAGTGCCCATACCCTAGGTGGGGTTGGCAAAAGAGCCTTTCTGTGTGGAGTTTGCATGTTCTCCCTGTGTCCCCCCCTGGCCAGCCGGACGCCTGATGTCGGGGAAAGGAACTGGTTATAATAACGTGTTCCCTCCACGCACTACGTCCAACTGTGGAACCCCCCCCCCCCCCGTCAGGTGAAAAGAAGTGGCATGGACTCCTCATGCATTGAAGGAAGCATGGGGTCAGGCTGTTGCTCTCCCCAGGTTGGCAGAGGGAGTGTAGCTCTGAGGATTACAATAGACAAGTGACACTGGGTGGAGAAAAAAAAGTTATTTTCACTATGTAGCAGATGGAATTAAAGTAAGAGTACGAGTCATTGGGTAGAGATCTCATAATGTCCCTACATGTCATGGAACGATCAGTCATGATGGAACGATCATATTCAGTGTGTAAGAAAACAAAGCAAAGAATCTACTTCCTTCGCCGTCTAAGATCCTTCGGTGCTAGTAGACGGATTCTTTTGTTTTTCACTTCTGTTATTATGAGTGTTCTTCAGTACTGTAGTACCACCTGGTATGGATGTTTGTGCTAAAGTCACAACTGCTGCAACAACTGAACATTTGTTCAAAGATTGTTGGACAACCACTTCAGAAACGTTATACATCCACGTATGATAACAGCATCCTAAGGTTAGCAAGGGATATCACCTCTAATACTAAGCATGTGTTGTATGGAGAATATAGGTTGCTACCCTCAGGAAGGAGATATGGTGTACCAGCATACAATAAGGTCAGACTAAAGAGGTCCTTTGTCCACCGGTCGACCTTGAGGCTTAATCAGGAGTTGTAGTAGCCACAGGGTAATCTAAGCGGTGTTCTGCATACTTCTGCATACAAATGTCAGTGTGAACTGACAATAAAGTACTATATCATATCATATTATCCACCATGGTGAGTGAATATAATTGTGAATATGTACAGTATGCAAAGCTTTTATTTGCCATCTATTTCTGTACACCGGCAGAGTTCCAGCCTGGCGTGCCCTGGAAGGGAATCGATCGCGTTGACCCCGAGTCGGACCCCTACATGACCCCGGGCAGCATGATGGGAAACTCGGGCTCGCCCAGCCTCAATGACACTGAGCACCAGTTGCTAAGAGATAACACTGGTAAGCCTGGCAGAGACTAACACACACTGGCTGTTTTGTTGCACAGGTGCAGTGCCTTGTCTCTCATTTCTTGTGAACGGAACACACTGCATTGGTAACCGAATACACAGAGACACCTGCGCCCAGAAATAGCCTAGCGGTTAAGTCCCCCGTATCTGAAACCACATGTAGCCCTGCTGGTCTAGAATTGCACCAACCAAAGCCGTTACCCCCGTACTGTCTGCTACTCACATTTCCTCCCATTTGAGGGCTGTAGATTCTGTATTAATAATCAAATAAATCAATTACCCAAACAAAAAGTCTGTCAGTAAAGATGGGATCACATGGCATAGGTAAAATAATTATAGAAAAAGAATATAATGAAGTTGCAGTGTTTTCCCTATGATAATAATAATAATAAAACTTTATTTGTATTGCACCTTTCATGACATGAAATGCAGCTCAAAGTGCTTTACAGGGCAATGGAGAAAATAGAGATGAAGCAATGGAGATGAAGTTGTAGCAGTGGTGCTGAATCTTGCACATTTTGTATTTGCCCTCAGCCTCAGAGATTGACAGGTGTCTCAGAGTCACGGTGGGCCAATACTGAGGCTTCTATCTTTTTGTATGGAATATCATTATTAAGATGGATCTCCCTATTTCACAGATGTTTCCTTGCACATTAAGCTTATCTCCATAAGTGTTGCTTTCTTGACAAACGAACAAATCTACTGTTGTAACTTGATTTCCGCCGTTCTGCAAATAGTCCAAATAGATCTAGTAGAAAACAGCATATACAGTATACCCTTGGGCCTTCCCACATTGCTCTGTGCCTATTCATACTCGCGCACAACCAAAACATTGTCATTCTAATTGCCTGACAGTGATGAGATGCAGAGAGGTAGGGAATGTCTCATGGCAGAGATTTGAGCACTTCTGAGTGGCCACATGTGTCCTTACTGGCCTTGCATTGATTGATTTAAATGAACCCTTAGCCAGGCTTTTATAAAGGCAGGGGTATATTGTTGTGCCTGTACCCAATACCCGTGTTGTGTTTTGGTATGCGTGTTGCAGATTCCACCCCTCCCCTGAACACCTTGCTGCCTTCACCTGGTGCCTGGCCTTACAGTGCCTCAGACAGCCCCCTCAGCAATGCACACAACTCAGGTAAGACACACACACACACACACACACACACACACACACACACACACACACACACACACACACACACACACACACACACACACACACACACACACAACTGACCATACAGACTTCCCATTGATTTCTAACCTCAAACTAACCCAAGTTCTAATGCTAAGCCTAATAGTTTAAATGTCTGTATGGGGGCATGCAGGTACTGTAGGAGAAGTCACTCTCTGAATCATATACAGTATGTCTGAATGTGCCGCCCACCTCTGCACCAATAGGCCAGGTGTAATGCTGCATGGGGGGTGGGGGGGGGGGGATCTGGGAACTGGAGGATGCTGCAATATTCTCCTTGAATATCTTCTCGCAACTGCTTCTGGCATATTGCAGGCTAGACAGCAGGGAACTATTGTATGCTTTGTGCCACAGGGACAGAGCTGCAGGTAGTAAACATATGTGGGGCTATCATCACCTTTAATTAATATATGATAGGAATATTGATTGTGTGATTGTACACACAAATTCAAGCAGTATTTCCATATAAAATGGTCACATCAGAAGAATGCTGTGTGAAGAGTGGAAGACAGATGTACTGTATTTATCTCCTTTTCACACACTCCTATGCCTTTACATGTTTTGCTTCAACCGTCACATAAAGGACGGTTGTAAAGCTCCCAATAATTATTTAACTTTTCCACAACATTTCATCCTCGATGACTGATGGTCAATGTGAATAAGATAATTAAATATTGGGAAATTATTACGCCATTGTGCCAAGGGACGATCTTTCTATAAGAATGTTTGTCTTCCCGTCTGAGTGTTTGTCCCTCCACTTACCCACCCACCCACCCATCCATCTATCCATCCACCCCTAATCTCGCAAACCACTACACCAAGCAAACCACCACACAATCAGCAATCTGTCCCATTTCCTGCCAGTAGGCCAAGGAAGTCAATCACTGAGTGAATGTGAAATAAAATGGTAATATTGAATATTTTTCACATTTTGTGAAATCATAAGCTCTACCGTCCCTCTGAATTTGGGCAAGACATCAGAGATCCACATGGAAGCCGTGCCTCTATAAGACCTTTAATGTTTTATTCTGCCCCTGGACCCAATTTTGTGTATCATCAGCAAAGTACACAGAGTACAAGAACAGCTGGCCTCCCGAGCCCATCGGACACAACAAGCCCTGGAAAGCCAGCCGCGGCATCAGCCAAAACCAACTGACCCGCCCGCCTCCGGGACTAGCCAGTCACAAACAGCCGTCACCTTCCCCTTGGTCCAGCGGAGCCCCGCGAATGTCTTCTCGGGGCTGGGGAGGAGGAGGAGGAGGAGGAGGAGGGGGCGGCAGCTCCTCGGGAGCCACCGGTAATGTACCAGCATATTTTCTCGACTTGTTCACCGTGTGCATCTGTACTGTGTGATGAAATAGTTAGGTGAAATGTTAGATGTACACAACGAGATGGAAGTGTTGGTGGGGTGTAATGTTGGGTGGTGATAAAGCTTCTAGTCCAGTTCTCTTTAGCAACCACCAAAGGGAAGTTATTCATCTCTCATTATGTTTTGAGAGGCTGTAGGCAGAGAAGAGAGGAAAAGAGATATCCATTCCATCTTCACTCAGTCAGAAAACAATCCCTCTGATTCTCCACAGGCACTACATGGAGTGATGGCAGCTCCCGTGGAAGCTGCTGGTTGGTGCTCAGCAATCTCACGCCACAGGTACACACAGTACAAAATTACATCATATAGATTTGGGGTCGGCATTCTTTCCAATTTCAGGAACGGTTTATCCAGCTCCACTTGATTGCACAAAGCAGTGGTTCTTAACTCCATTCCTTTTTGTCCATTCTTTTTTGTCCCTCTGTCCTCACTGTTGTCCATCTCGTACATCCTGCAGATTGATGGCTCCACCCTGAGGACCATCTGCATGCAACACGGTCCTCTGCTAACCTTTCACCTCGGCCTGACGCATGGCAGTGCTCTGATTCGCTACAGCACCAAACAGGAAGCAGCCAAGGCCCAGAGTGCCCTGCACATGTAAGACCCAATCATCGCACATGTCTTATCAATCTCTTGTCTCTCTTCTGTTTCTCTCCCCTCCTATCTTTTATAAAATCATTAAATTATTATATGTATATGTTTGTGTGTGTATATATATTTTGTTTATCATATGACTGATTCACCCAGTGACTGACCGTGTTCTCTGTACCAGGTGCGTTCTGGGAAACACCACCATCTTGGCTGAGTTTGTGAGTGAGGAGGAGGTGGCTCGCTACATCGCACATTCCCAGAGCGGAGGAGGAGGAGGAGGGAACACAGGGACGGCTGCCGGCTCGCCAGGCTCTGCACCCCCTGGCACCGCCTCAGTGGGGGCCAATGGCAGCGGGGGGAGCGAGAGGGTGGTTGGAGGAGAGGGAGTATCCACTGCCACAGGAGGTACAGGAAACGGAGCATTGGGGACCTCCAGTGCCGGCTGGCAGAGCCTCGACGGTACGGGCAGCTCCTCGGACCCGTCCGTTGGCCAAGGGCACGGCCTGGGGGTCTTCAACCAGTGGAGCAACAACGGGGCTGGGGTAGGAGGTGGGATGGGAGGGGGGATGGGCGGAGGAGGCGTGGAGGTCAGTAGGCAGGGTTTGTGGGGAGGGATGGGTGGAATGGGGGGCATGGGGTACCACAGTAGCAGTCTCTGGGGGTCCCCAGTGATGGACGACCGCCACCAGATGGGAAGTCCTGCAGCGCTGCTTCCAGGGGACCTGCTTGGGGGTGGGGCAGACTCCATCTGATGAGCCCCACTGACTCTCTCTCTCTCCCTCTCTCTCTCACTCACTCTCACACACATACACACACACACACACACACACACACACACACACACACACAGGTCAAACCTATATTGTAATACATATTTTCAGTCTGTATTTATTGACAACAGATGACCTACTTGTGACTACACTGGTCACTATCATACACACTGTCCATTACTGTATCACTAACTCTCTCTCTCACACACACACACACTCATTCAGTATATGCTCCACTTTATTTGCGCGCACGCACACACACACACACACACACACACACACACACAACTCGTTTTACCTTTAAATGAAGACAACAGCAAAACTTGAACCTGTAAAAAAAAAAAAAAAAAGTGAAATCCATCAGACTCTTAGGACTCAACTGGACTGCTCTTATATCTTTTTACTCCAAAATCACACCACATTTCCCATTCTGACACCCCCACACCCCTCTCACTCAGGCATGCACTGGACACAGACCCAGCCAGGGTCGTGACACAAAGATCGTCGTACAAGTTTAGCTATTGCCCTTTTAAGTTCCCCACAGATGTTTTTTTTTTTTTCCTCTGTTTTTTGTATCACTTATGTAATTGATGTTATCTTAGTCAAACTTGCAGACTGAGCCCCTCACAGACCTGGCTGACGTACTTCAGAGTTCTCAAGTTTTGTAAGCGCAAAGAGCAGTTGGGAGGAGGGCCGAGTTTGCGTAAAACGCACATTAGTGCGTGAGCAACCATGAGATGTACAAAGGGCGAGCATTTGTTTTTTTCCTAGGTACCAACATGTCTGCTGTGGTAGAAATAAAGGCACCAAAATGGCATCCAGGGTAAAAAAAAAAAAAGAATAAAAGAAAAACAAGCAACATTAGCCAAACTTGCACTATATATGGCTCTGGGTTTTGGTGACGCAACCAACAAATCCTGCCCAATTTCCTTGACAGAAGTCCACCATGTGACGCTACAACACAAAGCCCCTTGCAGGATGATGTCGATGTCAACAGCAGCCGTGGCCTTAGTTTGGTTTACACTTTCACTGGCTGCCCCGCTACACACATGTCACACCATTTTACACAGTTAAACCATTTTACAGTTAACATGCGGCTCTTGTATTTGAAATGCGAAAATTGTATCCTCGCCTATACGTACAGTACATCAGCTGTGTATTCTTATATAAAAAACAAAAGGCATACACCGAAAAGTGCGGAATATTGTGAAAATCTAGATGTCTTTTATTTTTATTTTTTTCCCTTAAAACACTGACCTCGTTATTGTATTATTTTTCGTACTTACTCAAGAAATCAAGTTGGTTATTATATATTGTCAAGGCAGTAAATAATGAGACTATGATCACCTTTTGACGAGCTGTTCAAGATGCCCTCCTGGCTGTGGGAGCGTGAAAAGAGTGACCGTATGATGACCGTTGAATATGTGACAAAGATGACGGTGATGATATTAGAAGTGTCTGTTATTGCTACAATGGTGAATGTTTTTGTGTGTTTTTGTTTTGTCTTTTCCATGAGAGATTCATGAGTAACAAGTGTTGGCTGCGTGTGTGCATACATGTATGCTTGCTTTTGAACACTTATCTGTCCCAATCAGGGAAGTGAATAAATGTTAGGCTGTCAGCTTGCATTAAGTGTGATTGACTGTGAGAGTGCGAGAGCGTGTGCTCATTTGTGTGGGTGTGTCCACTTTTGTGTCTGGACTTGTGTAGATGGAGAAAAAAAAGTTCAACATTGGCACTAATGCATTACGTCTCATATGTTGGGTTTTTTTAGCAGCATATTGTTCCTGTTTTATATATATATTTTTTGTCCAAATGCAATAAGTGAATGATTCGTTTTTTCCTTTGTTTTGTTTTAAGAAGCAAACAACTGAAGGCATTTTGTACTGAGATGCCAAATCAACCCAAACCAAGCTGAGCTGGAAACGATGTATTTTTTTCTTTTTGCAGACACGTAAGACGTTACCTGTTGTATTTGTTTTCTTTTGTTTGACAATTTATTTTTTGCTCATTTGTTTCAGTTGATATGTATTCATTTAAATTAAGTCGGTCTTTATTATCACTCCTGTTCAGGATCTTTTGTTTTATTTCAATATTTCAAATGTTACAAAAAGGAGAGGAAATTAATTTAAAGCAGAAGAGAACAACTTAATAAAGGTTGAATTGAAGTCCATAGCTGTGGGGGTTTCATTGTTTCAAATTATGGATATGCATTGTTAGTGTTTATATATTTATATATATATATAAAAATGTCATTTTCTTATGCATGCTCTATTTGATAATAGTCGAAAGGACATGTCCTAAACATCCTGCTGTATAATGATGAGGGCCCCAAGATATGTTATTGTAAACTCTCAGTCCATCATTTCGAGCATCTCTTGCCCAGTGCCCACAGTTTAGTTTGTGGATTTGTTTTCATACTGTACTTCTTCTATTGCCAGCCGTTTCCACTTGGTTAGCCTTAAATACAGTTTATCTTGTGGTGGCGTATTTCAGGGAGGCTTTCAACAAGAAGGCAATGTTAGACAGTCACATATACACTGTATTTTGTTACAGTATGTAAATTCTTTAGTGACCGCTTTTCACATCTCGGAGTTGCCACGTGCCACTCCAGCAAGGGTCAAATACCTTGCTCAAAGGCATGTCATTGTCACCAGTTGATGAAGTGAATGGAAAGTGTCTTATTCACTTCACCCCTATCTGATGTGTCTCAATTGGTCCAGGAATTCAAATTTGCAACCCTCCACATGCATATTTATATAAATATTAGTCTGCTTTTATTTAAATGTTAACGTCTGAGACATGTTTGAAATAAAGAACACGACAGTTTAAATATCAACTCCAACACTAAATCACTAATGGCCTGCCCTGGATTTATTCGCTCTTATGTAATGCATCAGTGTGTATGTGGTGTTGTTTATGTCCTTTGGACCGTGTGAGGGCAGATGTCAGTGATGAAAGTAGTAACCTATGATGACATATAGGACGTTACTGAACGGTGAAATGGGTAGACACAACACCATCACGCCGGGGGGAAAAGACTGCATGTGCTACACTGTACTATCGTACGTCATTCATACGACACACGGTGCCTTTAAGGTTAATCTACTGTCTCTTGATCCCATCATCCGGAGGGACGGTTTCGTCGCGCTGTGATTGGGTTGTTGGTTGTCAACCACAGTACACACGCGCGCACGGTCACGAACACGCGTAAATAGCTAACGGTTATATTTCTCCTATTACGTTTCTAAGATCTCCTATAAACTATCTTATTATATTACTTAGATTCTCTGATAAGTGATAATCTGCTTCCTCAACTTCTTTAGGCTATTTATCAGTCATTCAAATTATTAAATTGTCAGCGGTTGCCATGCAACCAGCTAGCCAACCACAACACGACTGTTCACTCGGAGAGTATGGGATCTAGATGATGCTAGCTAAGGTGATCCGGGCATCTGTGGGAGTCTACGGATGACATCATTGATATTGTCAATGGTGTAAACGGAGGAGGGGGGGTGTGTGTGTGTGAGAGAGAGGGACACAGAATATAGACCAGAACGGACTGGATGTCACAGTTTTTCTTCCTAAAATTGTGTCGTTTGGAAAGCAGATCATTCCCGAGTCGGTTTCCAGGTTGTATCTGGGTGTAAGAAGACACACCAAGGCATGAGCCGTCAAAAGCCGCGTGCGTCGGTCGCTGTCCATGGTCCTGTGTGAGCTCTTCTTCCAACAGCAGCAGCAGCAGCAGCAGCACCGAGGCCAGCGGCCCCCGAGGAGCCTAACATACCCGGGTGAGGAGGAGACGGGGATGCTACTGGTCCCCCCTGGGACTGACGGGGGTCGTATGGGGTAGTCGGTGGTCTGTAGGCGGACACACACGCTCGCTTATTAAAGTAGAGTCAGGGTCGAGGAATGAAAAGGGTGGTTTGCATATGACAGGTCCCATATAGAGGGTGCGGTTATGGAAATATTAACGAATATTTACAAGCGAAGGCTGGCACATAATGTGGTCGATGCCGCACTTTTCCTTTACAATAGCCTACTTCTTGCAGCAGTCCATATTGCAAATTTTATGATATGATGGCTTTGGCTTGCCTGTCATTGCTTTTGCAGCCCTGACAATAGTGGGAGTCAGTTTTGTAACAGTAGACAGATTACTGTCCACTGGTGTCCAGCAGTCACCAGCTCTATAGATCCAGATAAAACCTATGATGGTGGTGGGCCCCGTTTGGTCCTGTTTGGCTTTTATGTCACATGATCTCTAGGGTGCAGGACATTTACTGTCCGTGATGGGGACAATGTTCTTGTTATAAGTGTATCATGGTAATATCAAATAAACATATAGGCCTACTGTAAGCATTACCTTCTCAACTTCAAGACCAAAAGCATCATCCATTTCCCAATGTTTTAATATGGATAGCAGTATCTATGGATAGCATAGCAGTAACTACAACCATTGTCCGGAAGGAGGATTTGGTCAAATTGCGTGACGGCTGATGGGACAGAAGCCTGGGATTATTATTTAGTGTAAGGCTCCAGGATCCTTTGAAGTGGGTTATTGAAGCAGTGCGTGTAATTCTGAACCAACCCCCTTTGCAGACCTAAATAAATCATATCCTGCATCCACACTGTGCCTTTTATCTTGCAGTCACCCTTTTCCCTATAACACTTTATTAGCCTGTTATTTCCCTCTGCGATATTATGAGTTACTTTTGAGACTTCTGGAGGTGTGACAACAATTCGACAAATCTGTGGTGTGAGAATGTTGGAAAGTTAAATGATATGATATAGTGATATGATATTGTACTTTATTGTCAGTTGAGTTCACACTGAAATTTGTCTTGCGACCCAGCAGCCAAGTATGCAGAACACATATACACACATTTGATATAATCATATAACACAAAGAACAAGACAATTTACATACATAAAGACATGAAGACAAGAGCAATATCCACCGGCTAGATTACCCTGTGGCTACAACTCCTTATTAAGCCTCAAAGTCCACTGGTGGACAAAGGACGTCTTTAGTCTGACCTTATTGTATGCTGGTACACCATATCCCCTTCCTGAAGGCAGCAACCTATATTCTCCATACAACACATGCTTAGTATTAGAGGTAAATCAGATTCTAATAGTTACAACAATATAATAAATAAACATGTCTTTACGGTGTTCTTCAATTCTGTATACAAAGTGATTTATTGTTCCAACAGTTAAAAGAAAAACAAACAAAAATTGTTATACATTTCATTTAAACATGTAAAAACAAGGAAAGAATTGGTAAATGTCACACTAGCCTTGTGGTGAATTGACTCACTATGGGAAATAAAGAGCCTTTATCTCCCCTCAGCACTCATGGACTATACAGCAGAAACCTGACTGTTAGTTGAACTCTTAGCTAGTTAAAGGTAAACTAACTAGCTGTTAGTCACTAAGTTTGTAGTGACTAAGCGTCACTACTTTATAATGCCATGCGAGTGCTCTATCCTATGCCATGTGATGTATTTAAATTAAAGCATCCATTTCAGTTTGTGTTTTGCTGTCCCTTCTCAGCTCAGATGTCTGCTTTGGGTTTTGGAGTATTGGGTTCGAATAGGACAGCACTGCAGCACAGTGTCCTTCCCTATTGATTGTTTCTGTGATTCATGACAGCTTGTGTGCACGTGTGTGTGTGTGTGTGTGTGTGTGTGTGTGTGTGTGTGTGTGTGTGTGTGTGTGTGTGTGTGTGTGTGTGTGTGTGTGTGTGACGTGTGTGTGTGTGTGTGTGTCTGTTTTCCCCTTCAGTGAGTTGAAACAGCCACAACCATGGAGCTGAGGGTGGGAAACAAGTACCGCCTCGGGAGGAAGATAGGAAGTGGATCCTTTGGAGATATTTACCTTGGTGAGTCTTGGGTCTGTTTCACTGCTTGCCACTGGTGTAGAGCAGTGGTTTACCTTGGTGAGTCTTGGGTCTGTTGGTTTTCGACCCTTTTCATATCCAGGTCCATTATTTATTTGGCATTTGACCCACGGACCACCATTTGATGAGATTTAGCCTCTCAGACCCAAAACTTAGAATATTTTGTTATTATTGGATAAGATTCCATGCTGTATTGATGTTGGTACCATAGGAGAGATAATAGGCAAACATAGATCAAAATGACATCTACATTCTCTAATTGTATGTAGACTTCTTGTAAATGAAGTAATGCAGATTTGTAACAATAATTTAACTATTGAGAGGGTAAAATTTCATTTTATGCTCTCAAGAGTTAAAGATCTATAAGGGTCCATTTGTTACCAACTCTCCATCATATAGCTGGGGACCCCCTGGAACCCCCTCAAGGACCACTGCTCTAGTGCATCCTCGATGCTGTCTCCCTGTCAATGTTCCTGCACCGCAGAACCCTGAGGCCTCATTTAGATTCCGTAGTACAACTTTGTCCCCTGCTGAAAAGAACAGTTATTTTCGGCCAGCGTTTCTGCGATGGACTATATAAATTAAGCTTGAATGTCGGTCGATTCAACTCCAAAAGTGTAATCGACACCCAGGATTCTGTAGTGTAAAGAGGGGAGTCAACTGCACACTTTCTTTTTTAAACGAATTGAATTCTGATGTGTATCCTGAAATCAGTAAACATTGGACCAAATGCAACTCTGAAACTTAAAATTGCCCAGCTTAAATGTCTGTATTCAGAACAATATATCGCAGTCTCTCTGTCTCTCTCTCTCTCTCCCACACACACGCACGCACGCACGCATGCACGCACACACGCGCACACACACACACACACACACACACACACACACACACACACACACACACACACACACACACACACACACACACACACACACATACACACACACACACACACACACACACACACACACACACACACACACACACACACACACACACACACATATATATATATGAAGCTTAGCATTTAGCAGCATCATCTTCTTCTCCAGTTTCTGCAGGCTCCTCCTCTTCGTCTACGTTCTCCTCATCTTTATTCTATTCCTCCTCATCCTCTTCAGATATCCGTGTCTTGTTCCTTGTTTTTTTCCTCCTTCTATTTTCACTTCAGGTCATCTTGTTCCTGCTTCATCTTCTTCTCTGGATCCTTTGTGATGCCCCACGTCTCACACTGTGTACATAGACAGATATTTTTAGATTATAAATATAAACATTGACATTGTTTCATGTAATCAATTCCCAACAGATTCCCCAAACAATCAATTCCCAAACCTGTTGTTTTGGGGTGCACTGGTTTCTGTTCATTCAATGTCCTCTTGAGAGCCTTGTAGGTATGCTGTTCTGGGTCATTCTCTGCACATAACACCTTCGCACGGTGGAGCATAAATTAGGTTTGAGGGGATACAGCTGTGCGATTCAGCAGGCTTTGGTACCGTGATCGTAGGGAGTGCTCCCTGGGCGACTGGAAGTGGTGTTTTGAGAATGGCTGTAATAATTTGTTACACAAAACATAAACCAAGGTATTTATTTCAAGAGCAAGAGATTACAGTAAAATCCATCCTAAACCTTCTTCTTCCACACTGGGAGAAAAACAGCATCTGAAAGTTGCTGATTTGATGCATTGATTTGATGCATTTTTACACATGAGTGCAGTGACAACTTTTACATTGCATCTAAGGAGCGGTCGGTTTCTTTTGGCCCTGGCCTGCGCGTGTATACTGGTTCTTATCAGTTTGACGTTGTCTGGAAATGAATGCGTCTATCTATACGTAAGAAGCAATCCTCATGTATATCTTTCTCTTGCGGCTTCAGGTGCTAATATTGCTACAGGAGAGGAAGTGGCAATCAAACTGGAATGTGTGAAGACTAAACACCCGCAGCTCCACATCGAGAGCAAGTTCTACAAGATGATGCAGGGTGGAGGTGAGACGGGCGGCGATCTACATGCACATTCATACCTGTACATGCAGGTGTACAAGTACAGATCCACTATCTAATCCTAATTGTTCATTTAACCATATGGACTGGTGAATTTGTTTACTCTCTGAGTTACAATTGGATAAATGAACACTGAGGATTTGTACTGTGTACACCTATACACTCATCATTACACATTTTTACTTGGCTCTTTCATGATTTCGAGTTCGACAAAGAAGTCAAAAGGGATTTTATCGCCAGTTTATGGCAGCTGTGCGGAATTTCCCACTTCGCCCCCTGTTTACACTCACGGCGAATTCACACCATGATCGGTATGCTGTATATGGATAAAATGGAATGGTTCCAAGCACTGTCTATGTCAAGGAACGGGGGGATGGGGGGTGGGGGGGGGGGGGGGGGGGGGGGGTTGTGGAGAGACAAAGCGGCAACCAATAAGAAGTCTGATGTGGTCTGAACTAGGCGTACACCTGAAGGTAACATGGATGTTTCGGATATTTTGTAAATTAAAACCACTATTTTGGTGTAAGCTCAGCGTTATCCTCTGACATACTTAGACAGATGTCCTTTGAAAAATGTAATACATTTAATGAGACACTGGTGTACTGCAGTTATAGGCATGAGGCCGACCCCCAGTTTCAGGTTCAGTGTCTTCAGACTCCACCTTAGCCCGTAGCACTTGCCGAAGTTGCCGTAGCACTTGCCCTAGCCTCGACGACCATACAGGCGTATGCAAAGGCTCAAATTATCTAACTTAGATAGCATTGTATGTAGACATAGCACTCTATAGTGTATACGCATAGTTCCATTATATAGATATTCCACTGTTAGGTTCTTAGCTTACGTATGATTCTTGATGACTATTTATTCTATGTATTTGATGTATTACCATGTTTTTGTTCTTACTTACTGTAAATCGCTCTGGATTAAGAGCGTCTGCTAAATGCCTAAATTGTAAAATTGTAATTGTAAATTGTTCTCTCTGATTGGCCATCCCAATCTACCGGCTTCGCGGATTGCTTTTGAGTCACATCACGTTTGTGCCGCTTAGCCAGTATAAGTCCCTGATTGGCCAACCTGATCCGTCGGCTTAACTGATTGGCTGGGCTCACGTAACATTTGTGCTGCATAGCCAATGTAGGTGAGAGCGTTTGCAATGGAACAGAAAGTGAGCAAAAGCCATAATATGGAAGAATGTTGGGATGTATTGGGAGAAGGAAGGCATATTTATCAAATTCAAAGAAATGTGGGTGAGAACAGAAGGTACAGTATAGGAAGTAAGAGAGATGAGTTCATGTGAGAGAGATGTGTTCATTATTGCCACACATTATCACAACATACATGTCGAGTGTCATATTCGACATGTTTCGACAAAGCCGTTAAAACATGGTAAACTAGAACTGCACTCTGTCGAGTGCCTAATTGCTTGTTGCACACAAGTAGGCCATAAATGGCATACTAGTGCGCAAGCAGAGCGCGCAAGTAATTAACAACAATCAATTACGTAATGTTGTAATTAATACGGATGAGTGACGGCTTTCGATGGTGACGTATATGTCGATCAGTGTCGGGTGGATTAAAGGAAATGCCTCTATGTATATGTAATTTGTAAGTTGATTAGCGGTATAGAGTCCCGTCCCCTACCATGGCCCAGGAAATGATTCTCCGTTCATTTTCCTCATAGACATTTCAGAAAGTATTTATTTACAGACGTTTACGCCGCGGACAAAGCCAACTCGAGTCGTGACAAATCATGACAACAAACACAATTTTTTGGGCCGAACAAATAATTAGAAAGAAGAAAAAAACGGCAGGTTACAACACTTTTTTTGTTGTTTTTCTTCTTTGTAATTATTTTTTTGGTCCAAAATATTGTTTGTGTTGTCATGAGTTGTCACGACTCGAGTTGGCTTTATCCGCGGCGTAACCGTCTTTAAATAAATACTTTTTGAAATGTCTATGGGAAAAATGCATTGGGATTCATTTCCTGGGCCATGGTAGGGGGCGGGACTGCGGCGCTCTATACTGTAGTTACGTTGCGCCCCGTTTGATGCGTATGTATCGTAGCAGCATATGACGTCAGGGTATAACTGGTATAACTAGCTCTCAATGATGACGTAATAAAGATGTGGATTAACCCATTTTGGGCGGGAACCCCTTTTGGTGTTAGCATTATGTTATGCTTTAGCTATTGAAAAATAGCAGATCTACAAGCTCGTAGCGTGAAAAATCGAAGAACGACATAGAAACATAGCTTTTTCAGAAAACTGTCATTTTCAAACAGACATTTTTAGAATCTGATCTCAGGCCAAAATGGGTTAAAGGACCCAATGCCAGGGTGTAATTGGTTTTCGATGGTGATGTAATGACGATATGTTTTAGTGTCGGGAGGATTAAAGGTAATGCCCCTATGTATACATGTATGTAATCTGACACCACTGACATATCAAGCACAAGTAGTCATTACGTCATACGCTGGCACGGCGCATACGCAACACACATCGCCCTGGACGAAAACTATTACTTGCACGCTCTGCTTGCGCAAGTAATAAGGCGAGTGATAATCTTAGATGTGGTCTTGAGTGGTGTTATCAGGAGATATTGGCACTCATTACAATATTAACTTAATTAACTGTGGTATAGTGTAGAACCAGTCAGGAAAGATAATGTTATTGATCCAAACCCTGACCCACATCAGCTACACATGGTTATTGAAGTTGCTCTCTTTTCCCACACATGATCACATGTACAAGCAGTTTTCTTCATATAGACGGGACGAACATTTCATCAGAGACAGTTTGGTAACAGTGGGAATGAAGTGCTTCATTGACAGTGTTAACCCATTGACCAGTTCACAAATGGATGTGCCTTATTTGTGCTTAACTGGATTAAGAATACACACATGCTAAAGCTAATTTTGCATATACATAATTTATGCCCCATGTTGTAAATTGGGGGCTTTTGCAAAATATTCTTATGTCTGTGTAGTGTGTATAGTGTAAGCATTTGGGCTTAAAACTGATAACTAGCAGAGCTCTAGGGTCAGTAAGAGTCTCTAGTTTGAGAGGGATTTTGTCAGGTACTGTTTTGTGTGGTTTTGTAACCCTTTGAGTGTATGCAGTGACCTGTTGAGTGACATCCCATTCGGTTTTTTTGCCAAATGCCTACTGTAGTCTAAGGTGTACTGTTTTCATGTGGGGGTAACCTAGTTATCTTATGTTTCAGTAACCTTTTGTTTTGTTCGACCTTTAATTTGGTCTGTGCAGGTAGTCTGTTTTTCTTGGGAAGGCTGATATTTTTTTTCGTAGGTGAATAATCATGGAGTTCAAACTTGATGGTTTTGTGAGAGACCCTACATTAGAGGTTTTTCATCACTGTGCCAAAGCGCATTTGTGTTTAATTGCAGATCACTATGAGATACCTGTGAGTGCACAAGAGAGAAAGCGTGTTGTGGGTGGGCTTGAGTGATAAGGGGGTGCTTCCTGGTCCTTCTAGTCCTGAATCATCAAAGTATGTTGTTGAACTGTCTATGGAGAATCTCCTTCGGCAGAAGTAGTTAGAGCTCGAAAGGATGCGTAGTAATCTCGAGAGAAGCAGAGAGAATGCTAAACTTGAATTTGTGCGGCTTAGGGAGGAGTACACGAAGGCCATTGTTTGAGTGAATTACAGCTTGGTCTGGCTCCTCAACCTGGTGACTTTGTTGAGAGTGTGGTTCCAATACGTTCAGAAGAAACCTGTACTGAGTCTAATGTACCTGGTGGAACGTTGTTGGTGACCCCTGAGGTGGTGCCAGTCCCTATGGCACAAAGTGAACATGAGGTGGGGGTGACTGTTCCAACTGTTTTTGCCTCTTTTGATGTAAACTGTTCTGATGAGAAGCTGGTAAGCTATTATGATAAAGTTGACTTGAGTGAGAGCTTTCTTGTAGATCTAGATGGGGGTGGGACTAATGGTGCTGTTGTGGGTGGGGCCGATGTGGTTTCGGTGGAGACGCACGCACGCACGCACGCACGCACGCACGCACGCACGCACGCACGCACGCACGCACGCACGCACGCACGCACACGCACACGCACACACACACACAACCACACGCAAATTCTCTTTCTCACTCCCTGTCCCTTTTTGTCTGTTTGTTTTGTGTCTTCCTCTGCAGTGGGCATCCCATCTATAAAGTGGTGTGGAGCAGAGGGAGACTACAATGTGATGGTGATGGAGCTGTTGGGACCCAGTCTGGAGGACTTGTTCAACTTCTGCTCCCGCAAATTCAGCCTTAAGACTGTCCTGCTTCTAGCGGACCAGATGGTAAGACTGACTGATCGTTACAACTCACACAACTCCAAAAACCAAAGGTCAATCAAGAGATTCTGTGAAGATTCCCCCCCACAAGAAAACAATCACCTAAAGGCTTCCTTGAAAAAGGCCTGCTGTATGTACGATAGACAGGATTGTAGTACTGTATAGTGTATAATAATGATCACTGTTAATGAACCCTTGAGAAGGGAACCTGATGGTGCTGTGTGTGTGGGGAGTCAATGTGATTAACTGACTGACATACTGACTCCCTATTGTTAAAACACGCATGCATGCACAACAATCACTCCTGCTGCAAACAGCCAGCAATGTGCCAGCAGTATCCCATTTCCTCATTCTGCTTTCCTGGCAAACTCAACACCAAACGTTTGCATCTCCATTATCCCTCAATGAGTGATCTGCAGACATTTCATATTTTACAGGGCGAGTTCATTCAAATCAAATGGCCTATCAAATAACTGGACACACAGTTGCCAAGCTTGTCTAACAGACAACAGAGACAGGTCTTTCAAATGTGCTCATTTAATTTGATGTTGTCAAATCAACATTATTTAGGCCTGGGCCTAGTGGCCTGGGCCTAGTGGTCCGGGCACCTAGGCTGCTAATCCAGCCTGACAGCATGTTGCATGTTCGACTCCCGACCCGATGACCTTTGCTGCGTGTCACTCCCCATCTCTCTTCCCCCATTTCCTGTCAGCTTACTGTACACTATCAAATAAAGGCAGGAAAAATGATGCCACCATGGGAATTTGTACTGATTTCAATGAATGGCTGACAGCTATTTTTAGAGCAGAAATTAGTATATAATTTGAAAAATATTCTTCCCCTTACCCTCCGAAGCCTTTTTGTTTCCTGAAAGCAGACAAGGCTTAACCCTCCCACCCATGGTGTCTTCAATCACTCAGCTCCTCCGTAAAAATTATAATTTGTAATCTAGGACATACTGTAGCTCTGCAAGATAACCAAATCCCTGTCTGAGAGACCATGAGACACAGTGTTTTTTTGTGTCTCTGTAATCCTTGTGTACTATTCTGCTGTCTTGTCTTGTCTCGTCTCCTCTCCTCTACTCCTCTCCTCCTAATTTTTCCTCATCTAATCCCTCTCCATGTCTCTTTCTCCCTCTTGCAGATTAGCCGTATTGAGTACATCCACTCGAAGAACTTCATCCACAGAGACGTAAAGCCAGACAACTTCCTGATGGGCTTGGGCAAGAAGGGGAACCTGGTATACATCATTGACTTTGGCCTGGCCAAGAAGTACCGTGACGCACGCACACACCAACACATCCCCTACCGCGAGAACAAGAACCTCACAGGCACCGCCCGATACGCCTCCATCAACACACACCTGGGCATAGGTAGGTAGGGACAGAATCACATATTCACATATACCTGACGAAGGCCACAGAGGCCGAAACGTTGTCTGTTTTTTCCGCTCTGGTAAATAACGTTTTTGGGGAGCTTTTAAAACGGTGTGCAGACTTGACTGGGATGTGCGTGCACCTCCTGACCACACAGGGACAGAATCACAATCAGCTTTATTGTCCCATCACAGGTTTACAAGAGTAACATGCATGTGCACGTACCACGTAGCCTGGCATGGCCAGACTAATATCACTGCGTAGATATTCGTCAGGAATCTCTGTGTGGAGCCTGCATTTCCAAGGGGCGAATAAAAAAAATGCCTCTGGTGATAAGCCTGCCCTGTGTGTGTGTGTGCGTGCGTGTGTGCGTGCGTGCGTGCGTGCGTGCGTGCATGCATGCATGCGTGCGTGCGTGCGTGCGTGCGTGCGTGCGTGCGTGTTTGTATTGATTAGTGCTGCCTTCTCAGAATTGCTGCAGCAGGACAGTATTGACTCTCCTATCTCCAAGAAAAGCAAAGTTGAATTAGCTTTGAGTTGTGTGCTAACAGTTGCCCATCTTATCCCCCCACAGAACAGTCTAGGCGTGATGACCTGGAGTCCCTGGGTTACGTCCTCATGTACTTCAACCTGGGCTCTCTGCCCTGGCAGGGCCTCAAGGCTGCCACCAAGAGGCAGAAGTATGAACGCATCAGTGAGAAGAAAATGTCCACCCCCATCGAGGTGCTCTGCAAGGGATACCCCTGTGAGTCAATCTAGGATGTACTTTGCCCTATGACCCTTGTGATATTTTATATTTTAGGTAGAAGGTAGTGTTGGGCAGCTCTTTGGCTCTGTTCAGACTGCATTAGGACTGACTTAGATCAGATCAGAGTTTTGTATCCAGACATCATCGACCTATCTGCATTTGTTGCTGTGGTAAACGACACAACAACATAGGCACAAGTATGCTCTGTTGTATGATGGTTTCGTTCACTGAAAATAGCAGATCTACAAACTCCGTTGTTAGCTTGTATATCTGCTATTTTTGGCTGGCGACACTGTTGTACACTGAATTGTAAATCAGGTTTTGTCATCATCATTTGGTTTCTTGCGCCACCCTTATCCCTTATCCCTAAACGCATTTGCAATTTTTTACTATTTTGAAAAACATTTTAAAATAGTTCAACTAGCCGATCTACATCGAGACATAATTTGTGAGCTTGTAGATCGTCTATTTGAACTATTTTAAAAGGTAAAAGGCAAATTAGTTTAGGGTTAAGGGTTAAGGGGTGGCAAGATATAGCCCCTAGTCTTTTGAATAATTCTCATAGTTTTAGTCACATTTTAGTCATCTGGAATGTTTTAGTGTTTAAGTGTCTAGTTTTAGTCAACTAAATATCATAAGATTTTAGTCGACTAAATCTACAGTTGATTTAGTCGACTAAAAAGTATTAGCAGCTAGATCTGCTATTTTGAGCATGCACCCAAGCATAAAATGACTTGTCTTTTAGTTCTACTGGATCTCCTCTCCAGTAGTCCCTCTCTAACCTTTTAGTCTAGTTTTTATTTGTTGACGAAATTGTCTGAATATTTAGTCTTAGTTTTGGTCATCATAGCTTTTATTTTGTTTTTATTTTGTCTTCCTCCGTGAAAAAACGTAGTCGACAAACATTTTTCATCATAGTTTTAGTCAACGAAATCAACACTTGTTTAAAGTCCACTTTCCAGGCAGCAGGCACCACTGGGTTGCACAACCTAGTGTTTAGACAGAGATTGCGATTAAACCACGAGGATTGTGGTTCAAATTTGATTAACAAAAATATGATTTTTTCTGTTCAGATTTAAAACCAATCTGATTACAATCTGGATAGGCAAAACAAATCTGATTTGGTCTGCAAGTCTGAACATATAGCCTTAGGTGTGAGGCTGTGTAACTGTGTGAGTGTGCAGCCGTGCTGTCAAATAGCATCCATTCTCTGTCAGTGTTTTACACTTAAACATGTAGTTTACATTGTAAAGCTTAGTACCTGGTTCAGTCCTCAAAACTGAACTGGCAAATATGTGCCTTGTTCAAATGTTTTTTTCTTCTTTTTTTCTTTTAAAAAGATAACCCGAAAACTAAACCCGAACCCTATTATTAGTGGTACAGGATTCCATATAGGCCTGGAATGCCAAATTCAGAATGCCTCTCTTATATGTGTCTCTCAGCTGAATTCTCCACCTACCTGAACTTCTGCCGATCCCTGAGGTTTGACGATAAGCCCGACTACTCCTACCTGAGACAGCTGTTCAGGAACCTGTTCCACCGTCAGGGATTCTCCTATGACTATGTCTTTGACTGGAACATGCTCAAGTTTGTAAGTTCCTCCCGTCCGTGTCCTCTATTTGGCAACGCAATGCATGCTTATTGCTTTGCAAGAATATGTGACCAGATTTGACTGAAAGACTGCCATCGCGCAAATTCCAGCTTTTCACCAGAGTTAATAGCATAGGCAGACTCTTCACATACTAGAGCATGTCTGAAATAAGTGTCAGAGCTGAAATCGACATGTAAATATGAAATAAATGCTTAAACGTGTAGCTAGGTGTAATGTTAGAGACCACAGAAGTGAACCTTTCAAGCCTGTTTTCTCAACTCGCTGTTTTCTGCAAGACATTACTCTATAAGCCATATCTCCAAAACTGGTGGGTCAAACTGAACAACCAATATGTCAATTTGAAGCTATGATTCCCTGAAAATTAAAAAAAATCCAATGGCAGTCCCTCAGTCAAATTTAGTCACATATTACAAGCATGTGAACGACTGGTGAAGAAATCATCAACCCTATGTATACTGTAAACTGCATGAACAGTGTGCATTATCACATATATCAATTTATGTATGTAACACTTTATCGATTTATTTTATTTATCTTTTATAGCAAGGTCCAGGTCATAGCAGCAAATAGCTCATAGTTTCACATAGAATTTCATGTTGTCACGTAATGAAGTACACATAAAGTAATTTACGTATTTTTGCATGACATCATTGTAAAACAAAGTATTAAAATAACTAGTGTTGTATTAAAATACTGTATACAGATTAGTTAAATAATTGTCCATTTGGTTAGATTTGTATATGTGTACACTCTTTGTACACTGTTTGTTATTAGTATATTACCCATTAATTGGATACTCCATACTAAAAGAGCAACTGTACAATATTGAACAACTGGAAACGTATTAATATAAATACATTTATCCATATAGCTGAATCAATATATGCACATAGGCTACATGTATGGTCTCACATGAATTAGTCGGAATGGATTATTCTACTACACTTATGAATCACTGTTTCAGACACAGGTAAGCCTGTGTCAGAGCCCACAAGGAGAGAGAGAGGGTGAGAGAGATCTCTGTTCCAATGGAGCAGAAAGTTTTAAGGATGTGAGATAGTTGTATGTAATGCCAGCTACTGAATACCAGATAGCGTTAGCTATTCGTAATCGTATCTTCAATCATCTCCATTATTAACTTACTAGACCTGTACGTGCCCGACGCAGTCGGCCACCGGTCTACTTGGGAACGATGCAACTTGGGAACCTAATGACATACAGTACGTTGTCATCGATGTCAACGATGGCACTCGTTTTAACTGTCAGCCGGTGTCCCACATGGAGATCTGTGTATGTGCCTGTGTGCCTGTGTGTGAAGACTGCAAACTGAAAAGTGTACTTGGCAATCAATTCGGCCCACTGGCAGAGCCTGATTGGTTGAGCCTTGATTGGCTGAGGCAGAGGCTGGAAATTGCACAGGTGAAAGGAGTTGGCCTCAGTAGGCCCACTGGCAGAGCCTGGCCCAGGTGAAAGGAGTTGGCCTCATTAGGCCCACTGGCAGAGCCTGACCAGAGCCTTTTGTGGTGGTTCTGGAGAACCGTGGGTCCGACCGACTCGATACCTGGCACTGCACTCCCTGTGGCGGTGTGGAACGCGTGTGTCGAATGTGAAGTCGGTGGGTCAAACGGTTCTCGAGTTACGTGCATTACAACCGTACACACACGCACGCAGACACAGACAGAGCCGTGGCGCGTTTATAGTAGGATGATTAATCAGGCCAATTGATTTAGAAAATACATTTTGCATTGATTCGTTGATCACTGAGAAAATAATTAATAGTGGTGGTCCTATAAAGTACATAGAAATATATTCAATACTCTCATAACGTGCTGCTATTGGGCTTATGTTACCTTATAATGGAATAATTGGAATAATTGTATACTGCTATTAACCAAACCACTGCAAAACATTCTGTGGTTCTTCTTGTTTCAGGGGGCCAGTAGGACAACAGAGGAAGGAGAGAGAGAGAGAAGGGAGGTGAAAGAGGGGGAGGAGAGAGCAGGTGGAGGACAAAGGGTGGGAGGAGGAGGAGGAGTAGTAGGAGGAGGAGGTGGTGGAGGAGGCCGTGCCTTGCCGGCGCCGCCCGCACCAAACCCCTCGGTGCCCAACCGTGTTCGGAATGGGCCCGACGCGACGCCCCCTAACCCGTCCTCACGTGGGGTCCAGCCGTCAGGTAAGAGCATTCCAGGCAGTCACACGGTGACAGCTAGTGGATACTAGTGCATTTTCCTTGAATAATGTAAAGTGTTAACAGAGTGGGAGATAGAACCAGCTTGCTTCAAATACAGAAACTATTTAAAGTAGGTTAAAGTTTTTATTCCAATACAGATCATTACTCTAGACTAAAGTGATTGTTCAGTAACAAGGGTCTCCTCGTCTCTCAACCTCTTTAGTAAACAGAAAATACATTTTCAGGTCGAACTACAAATTTGATCAGATCAAGAAAGTGAACCTAACAACAAAGTGAACCTAACAACAAAGTGAACCCATATACCCCTCACCCCCTAATCTACCAAAAGGATCCTACCTGAAAGCCTCCCATACTCCCAAAATCTACTAGATAGCAAGCAATGTTTGTTTATTGTGTGTGTGTGTGTGTGTGTGTGTGTGTGTGTGTGTGTGTGTGTGTGTGTGTGTGTGTGTGTGTGTGTGTGTGTGTGTGTGTGTGTGTGTGTGTGTGTGTGTGTGTGTGTGTGTGTGTGTGTGTGTGTGTGTGTGTGTGTGTGTGTGTGTGTGTGTTATTGTTTATTGTTTATTACGGATCCCCATTAGTCCTCACTACAGTGAAGACTACTCTTCCTGGGGTCCAAACACTCATACAATCAATTTAAAACATAATACAATGTATTTTTTTCATTACATAGTTAAAAACAAAACAAAACAAAAATAATTTATACAACAATTTTACAAACTTAACATTGTATATCCTATTAATTGAAATCAAACACTCACCAATCTAACTAAACATTATTTCTTTCCTAATCACTGCTGCCTTCAATTTCTTTTTAAAGCTTGATTTATTCTCTATAATAATATGTGGCGGGAGCTCATTCCAATGGGCTCCTGCTCTATACATTGCTGTTCTCTTAAGTGCATTTGTTCTAGGTATCAAAGGTGGAGTGAAGTGACGACCAATGTCTGGTGGCATAGCTATGTCTAGTATTGGTGGGTTGTATCTGTAGAAACAACTGTGTAGGTTTACCAGAATGATATATATTAAACAGAAATGTCACAAGGCTACAAGCCAACCTTTGATCCACTCTCATCCATGACAGGGCAGCATGCATCCACTCAACACTAGTTCTCCCAGAACAGTGCAGAGCGAGGCGTGCTGCCCTGTTCTGAGTGAGCTGAAGTTATTCCAAATCCTTTTTTGAAGCACTAGACCAAATTGTTGGGCAGTAATCAAGACTGGACAAAACTAGTGATTGTAATACAAGTCTAACAGTTGCACTAGTCAACAGATGTGCTCCTCTTCTTATCATTGAAATGTTTCTACTCATCTTAGATACCATTTTACTAATTTGTATCGACCACGAAAGAGTTTCATCAATAATCACGCCCAACAACTTGGCGTGTGTGTGTGTGTGTGTGTGTGTGTGTGTGTGTGTGTGTGTGTGTGTGTGTGTGTGTGTGTGTGTGTGTGTGTGTGTGTGTGTGTGTGTGTGTGTGTGTGTGTGTGTGTGTGTGTGTGTGTGTGTGTGTGTGTGTGTACTGTATACTGTTTGTGTGTACAGGTAATCGGTCTCCTCAGGCAGTGTCTCGTGCTGAGAGAGAGAGGAAAGTTGCTATGAGGCTCCACCGCGGGGCTCCTGCCAATGTCTCCTCCTCTGACATCACGGCACGACTTGACCAGTCACGCATCACCGCATCACAGGTAGGACACCAGGTCGTCCTCAATAAATACAAACAAGTGGGATTTCTTTTACTTATCCAAAATTGCCTGGTTTTCTCATTCGTTTTCAGGGTGGGTGTGGTAGTAATCACCTCCTCCTTTCTGCATTTGATCCTCTTGCTTTTGTTTCTCTCTCCTATTCAGGTGAGTGTGCCATTTGAACATCTGGCAAAGTGAGCGTCCTTCAGCCTGGCCTGCTGGTCACTGGCAGGTATGGACATGTCTGACAATCACACAACATGTCTGACACTCAAACACTTTACCCTTTGACCTTACGGATCACTATTCCCATTCTTTGAGTGCAACCAGTTTCTTAACTTCTTTATTTAACCACTTTCAACCCATAGTTCCTGTTTTTTTTAAATCCTTGAAATGCGTAGCATCACAATGCATTGCAAGCTTGTAGATATTTTTCAAACATTGTTGAAAGTTCTTAGGTTGGCCTGGGCCCCAGGCCAATATATGGAGCCTGCCAGCAACTCTACGTCTGACCTCAAACCTCAAACCCTTAGATCTCCATATATGGAGCTGACCTGTTCTTACATTCCATATGTTGAACCTCCCCCACCCGTCTTTCCTCTTCGATGTCTCCCTTTCGACTGATACCTGTCCATTCAAACTCTAGACGGGCCTGCCCCAAAGTTATTAGTGCAGCCGTGCCTGGCATCCGGCGAAAACTAGAGTTCTCAGCATCCCCGAAACTTAAGGCCCGGCCCTACCTGGGCCCTCATCAAACCGTGTACACTCAAGACACTTCCCTCGCTGCCACCCTTAGTGTGGTAGTATAGGTTAAGAACCTGGGATATTTACTTGTGAACCATAAAAACAGGTCCACAACCAAGAAATGAGTCTCGACCCTATGTTTGGGAAACACTGACCCAATGTGTAGTATACTGTACCATCAGAATGTGTGTTTTGCATGTCTTATGCTGGCTTTGTCACTGACAGCTGTAACAAAGAAAAATATTTGTATGAACCTCATTCTGTGAAATATTCCGTTAAAGGTTTTGTTTTGTTTTATTTTGTGAGAAGTAATAATGTTCTCTCCGTTCTTCCCAATGGGTTTGCCAGCAGCTGCAGGGTATCAACTACCCCCTAACTTTTCAAATCGTTGGATGGAAACATGAATGAATGAATGGAGCAACAGAAGGTGGAACAAGAAATGAATCAATGAAAGCTCGAGACCTTGTGAAAAGGAGTGAACATTGTACGTTTGCCTGACAACACACCGTGTGGACATTGCACTGACCAGACGGAGGCAAGGGAAAGCTGGAAGATGAAGAGATAGGATGGATTGGATACCAGAGAGGAATACTTGAGAAATGCTTGCCTGTGACTCGTTGATAATGCTTTTTCAGACAATTGAGGGATGTTAAGTGCCGGAGATAAGACTTTAGATCCTGCCCTCTTTCACTCATTCACGTGCCCATCTTCTCAGAGGCTCAACTTGCAAAAAAAGAAGAAAGAAAATAGAAAAAAGATAGAAGCACATCAAAGTGCAAACAACTTACTGGTTGTTCCTGGACTTACTGGTTATTCTATCACTGGTTAATATGGCTACGGTGACTCTTGTCTGGATCCACGTGTTTTGACAACTGCTATATTAAAAAGAAAATACAACTTTCAACTGTCCACCTGCTATGGTTCAAGAGTTCCATCCGCTGCTTACAATGTCCTTGATTTATCAATGAATATGTAAAACAACTACTGAATATTACGCTGAGGTGTTTATAGGAGGTAGTGAAAATAATAGAAGAAGCTTTCATTGTGTTCAGGTCTAAAGAGAGGAGTTGTGGACAAAACGGAGGGGGTGGGATGGAGTGTAACCATAATGGGAAATGAGCTGAGGGAGGAGAGACTGAATGTGAGAAAGAAACCTCTCTCTGGAGAGGTGAGGCTGCTGCATTTTTGTCAATATCTGTTGTTGTTCGTCAATGTCTTGTTGTCACTAACATTAGTTTGCCCTTGCCCTTTGTTTTACCGATAGACTGACTGAAAGTGCACGGGGAAGAAGGTGTGTGGACATCATGCCTGATTTATACTTGATTGTGCATTGTGTCATGCAGCGAAAATAGCCCATCTACTAGAAGATGGAGGGATGGAGTTGGGACTGGGAGCAGAGTGCAGGGGCGGGGGGGTTACAGAGTTGGACTGTCAGCATTATTTCTCTTTGCTTTTTATATTTGCTTTGACATTATTAGATATGTCCCTGACAAAACAACAAGGGCCTTTCAATTAAGGTTAAATTAAATTATTTAGATACATAATTATTATTATTATTACCCTTATTATTATTATTATACACCTTTTTGTATCTGTCATCATAAACTTAACCATGGGAAATATTAATATTTTTAACACAATGCTATCATATCATTTGAGCACATCAGGTATTTTATCAATGTTAACATTCCCTACAGATGACCAATGACAAGGAATGATATAAATTACATGAAAGCTATATAAGCTGTTTACTATATAAGCTGTTTACTACTTTACTAGCTGACCATTGTTTTGATGGACTTCATACAACATAAGAATGGTTTGTTTGATTTACTGTAATCAAACTCGAAATAAATAAATACTAAATAAATGTGTTTACTTCAGGCATGAGGAGGAGGATTTGGAGACATTGTCATAATGCATCAGAGATAAACAAGTCTTATTCAGTTTGTTAAACTGTTTATAACTTTATTTCTGTCTTATTTTTTTAAGTTTGTTTGCTTATTTTTATATGTAATATCTGTAAATACCTTTTTCCGTGCAAAGCCAAAATGTAATACATTGTTTGAAGATGTCAGTGTGGTAGGAGATGTACTACTTAAGCCTGATTTATACTTTGCTGTACACCGGAAATAGCCAATCTACAAGCTCACAGCATGTCACATTCGCAACACATTGTGAGCTTGTAGATCAGCTATTTTTGGTCTGCGAAAACCGGTGTAATGATGGAGCATCAATTGTTTACCTCTTGATGGCAAGGGCTTTGTGGGTGGGGGCCAATTGGTATGCATCATTATCAGGCCTGGGTCAATGTAAAATGTAATGTAAAACAAACTAAACTACTTTGGGGTTTTTTCTCTTCTCTTACAAAATCATCAATAGCATGGAAAACAGATGATGAGATACTGCAAAAGCCAGGAGGTGTTTTAAGACATTTGCTGATAACATGGTTATGCTTATTTGTGGTGGAATCATGTATGTTATTGAAGAAATATTGACTGTTGAAATGCTGACAATATTGTTGAAAGCATATTGACAGAATTGTTATGTAGCATATTGGGATGAAACCTTTTATGTGAAGCATGTACACAAAACAGAGTAAGAAAAACAATCTGGTAATTTGAATACATAGATGCTGGTGTGACAAAAAACAAGTATAAATAAAATGTAAGAACAAACACTTGTGGTTGTTCACACCATTTTCAGTTTAATGTATAGGGCCTAGTTTATATAATAGATGTATGAGAAAAACAAAAAGAGGGGAAAAGGTTTAAAAACAAAATGTTTTATTACTAATACTAGTAGGCTATTACTGACCCAGGCCTGTTTAGTGCAGTTGGATAGATGTCCATCATGTCCCTGACGGGATAGGGCTGTCTGTGGACACTGGTAGTGACTTGTACATTTCTTTACCATGCTTACACTTTATTACTATGACATTCGTGTATATTTTATGAATCAATAAAGATATGCACAACTTACGTAGGCCTACTCTGTTAGTGTGTGTGTGTGTTTGTGCGCACAGCACACGAGCGCGCGCGCGTGTACTGATGGGGACCAAGTAAGACATTGGACTAGACTAGACATTCGTGTGCATCATGATAATTTTGTGTTATTGTGTGGAAGCGAGTGTATTGTCAAATCATTGATTGATTGATTCATTATAAAACAAACAAACAAACAAACAAACATAAGAAAGGTGCATTCCATTTCAAATAGCCTGCCTACTCGTATACACATACATGTCCATGAGCGATCTGTGACCTTATACCACTAATTTTACCAAAAATAGACCAGCGCGCTGCGCGCATGCTTGGTGCACCTTTTCAGTCCCGCCCACTTCCTGGTCTTTAATGGTGGTTAGCGGTGATTGGCCGAGCCTCTGGAGTCCTCCTCCTCCTACAACACTTACGACGACCCCGAAAATTGCAGACCTACAAGCTCACAACGCGTCGAGGACGCGACGCGTTGTGGGCTGGTAGGTCTGCTATTTTCGGCCGCTCGACACCGTCGTGCGACGAAGTACATACGCGGGCTACAGAGTGTCGAGTAGCAGCTGATCCACTAGTCTGTTCTGTTCTAATCCGGAGGGGATTGAGTGCGTTCGTTGTTGGTGCGAAAGAAAGCAGACTGCGGCTCATTTTGTTTCTGTATAACTTTCACCTAAAGTAATCTGCCACAACGTTTCTCAGCAGAGTTGCGGATGAACATCTACAGTTCATTTTCAAACCGAGGGAGCCCAAGTTTAGGAGTGAGTGATGGTCTGATTTTTGTTTTTGGATAGTTTCTAGGAGCAAGAGACACTGAGATTGTTGTGCAGAGTGTCTCTCCGTGGTGCTAAACATGGATGTGAGAGTTAACGCAGATCATTAAGGTCGGGTGGGTTGCTGACTGTCTGGTATTTGTGGATGTGGCGGGTTGTTCTCTCCTCCTGCTCCGACCGACGACGGCTTTGAACGCATCCACTGCACACAGGTGACGAGGTGAGGCTTTTCCCGTCACAAGCGAAGCCTAGAGAGTAAAAGAGAGAAAGTTTGAAAATCAACATTGCAGTCTAGTTACATGGGTTTTGTGTGTGTGTTTTTGTTTCATGGTTAGGTTGTAATCTTCATTTTCAAGTGGAATCTGTTTCAAAGGTGAGTCTAGTTTTGATAGATAGGCTACGTCACGAACAAATAACGGTCTTTCCTATAATAATATTGCCATGTTTAAAAGTTATTTTATTAACCTGATTGATTCTATGCACAATGGCGTAACATGTAGCATTATGATCAACAGACAGTTTCACTTCCATATATACCTGCCAGCCTACACCATTATGCAACTCCTTGCAACAAAGCCGTTTTATAGACTGTTGCAGCGTTCTGGGCTGGCTACTGTGGCTAGCCCCTTTCGGGACACTTGGTTACCTTTTCTGTCGTCCCAATTTTCTTCTTTTTTTTTTTTTTACAGAAAAGGTAACCAAGGGTACCGAAAGGGGCTACGGTCTGGCCTGATCAGTGGTTGCAAGGAGTTGCATTGGTGTGGAATTGACCTTTTAAACAGAAGTAGTAGTAAATACTCGCTACTACTAGTACTACTACTATTGTGGTTACACCAACTACTAGCAGAAGTGGTTGACCAGAATCCTTCCAGTCTGGCTGTCACTTAATTATGAGAAGATCATTTATCATGATGAGCTTTGAGCTATACCCACTCTGTCTGGCTCTGCCCTACCCCCATAACATCTGTTGCTTTATCCCCCAATTATACCATTAGCCTACATCCAGACTGGCCTTTATACACACACTCTCTCTCCCTGGGCACAACTAAATGTTTATTTTGTCATACTTGTCTCTGCCAGGCCTGTAGACTAGGTGCCAAATATCTTGTGAGTGTGTGTCTGTAGCTAATCTTGTAAACTACTACACCAATCAGCTCTAGATTTCTTGTGAACACTGCCGGTAGACCAAGACACTCAATTCCCAAATATTTTTCAAATATATCAAGTCTAGCACAACTGTTAAGGTCCTTACACACTGGTGAATTAGTGACGCCATTTGTTTGTGTGAATAATTAGCATTTTAAAAAAAATTCATAAAGTCAATGACCTTTATTATTTTGAATTGTAAAAATGGTAGTAGTCTCTTAAGTTACACCAACATTGTTTTGGTGAAGTAGTCTTGGTCTCATTGTTACAGTTTGTAAAGATCACTAAACTGTTATAACGGAAACAGTGCATTGATATGGCGCCATTCACCAAAGCTCTTCGTAGCCTATTACACATTTCACCCATTCATACATACGTTCACACACTGATGGCAGAAGCAACCACGAAAGGCACCGACCTGCTCATCAGGAGCAGTTAGAGGTTGAGTCTCTTGCTCAAGGACACAAAGCCAAGAGAAGCTGGGTATCAAAATGGGAAGCTTCAGATTTCCAAGCGGCCGCTCTACCTCCTACGCCACTCTGTCTTTCACAGACAGAGCCACACAGAAAGACCGATGTGCATGCACATGTGATTGCAAATGGATGAGAGACGCAATTCCATTAAAGCCCACATTTGATTAATAACAACATACTAAATGTGACATGTGCATCTATGGCATGTGCACATCATAGGCTGAGATTGTTGTCCTCCACTGTGTGCCTGTTCTAGTTTTCTCTGTTTACATGTGCGACCATGAATGTGCGCGTGTGTGTTTGTGTGTGTTAGTATCTGCATTGCTGATGCATTCAGTTCAGCTCCATTCCTGTGTTGAATTGCTGATCCTATGCAAACCAATACAAATGACCTACCAAGAACACACAAAAGAAACCATGTCATTCAGCCTCTTGTCAATGTAAATAAATATTATAGTCAATCTATAAGCGTAGAGGCAGCTTCACACACTTAATAAAAGCACCTAATTAATTGATCTCATAAATGGTTTAGATACCAACGTGATTTGTAATATTTGTGTTCTTTAATGTAATTACTTCAGTCATTCACTTGTCATTACCACAGAGTAAAATATTCCTTTGTAACTCTGAGAGTGTACATAACATTTACACTCTTGAGTAAAATGAAGACTAAGGATTTTACTGTGCTGTGTCTTCAGTGTCAATAAGCATGGTTTGTTTCTCTGGCAAGCCAGACATGATGAAACGTGTCCTTCATCGCTCTCTTGTCTATCGCTCTTCCTTTACCGTAATCATTTGTCTCTTGGTGTTTCTGTCACTCTCTCTTTCACCCCTTCCCTCCAATCTCTCTTGATCCTCTCTCTCCCCTTATCATCCTTTCTCTCATTGTCTCCGTCTATCTTTTTGGCCACTCTCCATTGGCAGTCTCTCTCCATCTCTGCTCTATAAAAGTCCCTTTCTTTTCCTCTTGTGATTTTGCTTAAGAATGAAATAACTGGTCATTAACACTGTTTCCAGATGGTTGTGTGCACCTCCATCTCCATCAGTGTCTTTGTGTCTGAGGATTTTATTATTATTTTTGTTGATTTTTTGGGGGGGCTTTTTCTGCCTTTATTTGAAAGTGTACACTGTACAGTAAGCTGAGGCGCCTGCTGGCCAAATGGTCCAGGCGCATGCCACATATAGGCTTTGGCCTGACAGCGTGGCGCGTGTTCGAGTACCTTTCATGACGACCTTTGCTGCATGTCTCTCCCCTTCTCTCTCTCTCTCCCTCTTTCCTGTCCATCTTCACTTGATACTATCAATAAAGGCAGAAAAGCAAAAACAAAAAAATCTTTAAAAAGAAAGTGTACAGTAAGCTGACAGGAAATGGGGGAGAGAGATGGGGAGTGACACGCAGCAACGGTCATCGGGATCGGGAGTTGAACCTGCAACATGCCCAGACCGCTAGGCTTGCCCAGACCCGTGTGTTGGTTATGTTATCTCCCTGCTGCCTAGCCTACCCACCCAGTCCCCAAAGCTTTGTCATACATGACCCGTGTCATTTGGCACACGAGAACAAACGCGCCCTGACAATGTGATTCTATGAGATTGGGGATTATAGAATGTCAAACTGATATTTACATATTGGGTCTCTCTGGCCCCTCTAGTCCACTTCATCTTCTCCTGGAGTTACGTCATGGACATGTCCATGTCCTTCATTTGTGTCTCAGCCCATGCTTGAAGCTGGTGGGGAGTTTCTTTGTTTATTTATTTGTTCAGTCCATTAGGGCCTACTAAAAGTAGGTAGGTAGGCTATTATTTTAGGTGTCCAGGCAGATCTTAATGCTGTGGTCGGGACTAGGTGGCGTAATGATGACTCTTTGACAGTTTTGTTTACCCATCTGGTGATGTAATTGTGACGCTTTTACACTCATTCCGCCAACTCGTAACCTGCACAAATACATGCCTAACCATAATCCCTGGCCTAACCCTAACCTAACACTAAACCAGCAGCTCATTCTCAATTTGAAGGATCTCTATGGAAAGTACAGTATATACACCACCTTGACTCATCAGCTGTTTATTCACAGCATTTTTCTTATCTCTCCTCTTATGGACAGAGATCACAGGATCAATATCCTGGTTGATGATTTCTGGGTGAACTATGTACCAGTGAAGTCACTGTCATGAGATCTGTGTGTGACAACAGTCTCATTTGGTTCCACACAGCACTGTGAGGTTTAAAGGTCTTGTACTGTAAAACTATGCAACATTATAATTAATTTGGGGTCTCTGTGCCTAAAAGTTAAAATTGACAACCAGTTATTCTTTTGTGGGCTGAATATGTAATACAACAAGCTTCCTCTACATCATGTAGGCTTTTCTTAATTCTCAATGTCTCCACCCATCAGGTAGCTAGAGAAATGTTTTCTTCAGACATACGCCATCATTTTCTGATGGACAGGCACATATGAAAGTTAAATTGTACAGTATTTGTAAAATAATAATAATAATAATGCATGTTTCAGCAAATATTGTTCTTGTGAAGCAGTTTGTAATTATTGGCTAAGCATCACTGGGATTCCCCAGCCAGTTTAGCCAGTTGCCTTAAGTTGCCTCAAGCCTCAATTCTACTGGGCATGGAAGCTTTGTGGAACGTAAACGGTGCAGTAACCGCTTCCGTTCCGCATCCACTCTAGACAATGCTTGTGATTTTGCCAGGAGTGCTTCTGACACATCCCAGCAGCAGCTCGCGCGGAGCGAGTAAAAATAATAAAATATGCCACATAGTTACATCTTTTTACTGCAAATATTAACCAGGAACTGCTTAAAATAACTAGGGATTCACCGAATGGGAAATTCTTGGCCAAAACCGAATACCAAATATAGGAAACAGTCGGAAACAGCCGAATATGATTACTATTATATATATATATATATATATATATATATATATATCTCTTTTGTTTATAACAGTTTTTGTACCATTGCTGTCAGAGCCGTACAGCTACCTACAGGCATGTGTGTGCGCCGTGCTTGAAGCCACGCTTTGATCACATCATCAAAACATAATGTAAAGGTAACCCCGGTTCTTTAACTATTCGGTTTCGGCTCTAAAACCAAACAAATACCGAAAATGCATTCGGCCGAATAGTTTCGGTGGCCGAATATTCGGTGCATCCCTAAAAATAACTGAAAATATGGGTCTGGACAAGGTTAGGCTCACCTGATATTCCAAATGGCATTGCTTACTTGATGTGCTTGAATTGGCAAATGGCAGTCTGGTTCTCAACTTCTTAATGATGCTCAGCATATGAGTTGGACCTGTTACTCAAGACGCAGCATTAAGTACTAAACGTGTTTAACATGCTGTAGTTACTGATTGATTGATTGATTGAAAATTTTATTAACAGTTTGCAGAATTACAGTACATTTCAAGCACAAACTCAATACAAAGGCTGTTAACTGTGAGTGGACGACCCAATTAAGCATTACACTTGTTTACAACAGGGTCCACCATGTTCAATTCATCAAAACATTTAGAGACGTACAAATAGACACTTCTATATAGACAAAGAACAGTACAGGAATTCATCATAAATAAATATTTATCATAAATTCACTCAATTATTTATGCTACAGTCGTACTTAAGCGGATGAGACTTCTTCAAGCACTCTATTCTCTAACTAAGATAATAGAACCCCATGTATGGATGACTACTTTAGACAAACTCTTTGGCTTGTTGCATACTAATCTTTTCTCTTCTAGCATGTCATCCAGCGTTAACTGACTCATCGTATTAATGATTTAAATGATGCAAATACATTTTTCTATTCTAATAATTGTTTGTCTTATGTCTCCCAGATGTCAAGGCTGTGGAGGCGAGATATGTCTCTGTCAGAGAGACTGGGGGATGGCTCTCCTCTGGGCATGGTACCCGGCCCTCTACCCACAGTTGCCCTGTCCGGGCCTAACCACTCCTGGCTCCCTGGGGCCCCTCTGCTGACGCTAGACCAGCCTACTTTCCTGATGACCCCCACCGCGCAGGCTGTTTCTGGGTTCTTTGTCTGGACTGCACTCATCATCACCTGCCACCAGGTAACAACCTAAAGGTTAATTCAACACAATTTAGTTACTAATGGGAAAATTGCCTTGCACAATACTACAGGATTGCTAGCTTACTAATGGTTACCCTATCTATTACCCAGGGCAAGTAAAAATATTCAGGTAATTGGACTCTTTTTTTTGTGGCAAGTGGGTTTTTGTTTGGGGGTGTTCTTTCTTTTGGGAAGCAACCTTCTTTTGTTTGCTATTCACACACTATGAGATATATCTGTCCATGAACTCTTGAATGTCCTTGTGCTCTGCTCAGAGCTCTCTGTCTTTCTCACTCGCTGTCTACCTCTTTATCTCTCTCTGAGACACACAAACATGCACCAGCTGCCCAAACATCCACTGTCAAAGTCGGTGTATTGTTAACAGTTTTAATGCCGTGATTAAACAATCGTGTTCCAGATCTCCCTGACGTGTTTTCACTAACCTTTGAAGAGCTACTGCGCCGACCGGCGAGTTGCTTGTCATGAAAATCCACTTTAAAACGATGGAAACAAAAATATTCCAAAGTGGCGATCACAACAACAGAGCGGAGGAGGAAAGCGCCCGCACCGCAGCACTGCCGCCATTGTAATGCATTGGGCTCAATTTCGTTAAATCGCTTCAGCTGATCAAGTACAGCCTATCTTTCATACGATCATTCATAATGATGGGCAGCATGTGGCTCAGGAGGTAGAGCAGGTCGTCCAATGACCCCTGGGTCGGCGGTTCGAATCCTGGCTCCTCGAAGTGTCCTTGGGCAAGACACTGAACCCTACATCGCCTCCAATGAGTTGGTCGGTGTGAGCTTGCCACCATTGGTGTGTGAATGTGGGAAGTGAGGACGCTGGCGTCGACTGTTCGCCGCTGTATGAATGAATGAACCATTGTTAAGTGCTTTGAGCACTTGGAAAAGTGCTTTAAAAATGCAATTCATTATAATGTTACAAGATGAATTCTTTGCTTCTCTGATATCAAGTCCAAATAATTTACCGCAACATTGAGTTAAAAGAATACAAATTTCAGTTTCTTCTTCGGTTCTGTGAGAAAAGAAGTCCAGGAAGTTAAGTGAGTGAAGTGTTACTATGGAGAAACGTATTTAACTATATCTAAAGGTTTAGTTGTGCATTGGAAATGCGTTATAGCATGGTGAAAGTAGTGGTGCAGTGGAGGGTATACAAAAGAAGGTATATGCCGTATTCCACGTATGTGCATGTGTGTTTTTTGCTGATGCATACACTTGAGCTCAATTTCCGTGTTGATTTGCTGATCCTGTGCAAACCAATACAAATGACCTACAGTATGAAGACACAGAAAATCAATCATGGCACTCAACCTCTAGTAAATCTAGATCTAAAAGCGTAGAGGCAGCCTCACGCACCACACACCACCTAATTAAATAACTCCATGTAGTCCATGTAAACAATAATTGTGGGCATTTATTGCGTAACTGCACATTTCTAGTGTACACCAACTAAAAAGTTTGTGCTGTCACAAATGGAGAATTTTCAGCACACACTAATTTTTAATATTTGAAACTGTTTCAGTACTCATTTTCTGGCCTATCAAAACCAGGAGGAAATTAAACAACCTGCATTTGTCTGTTTCTACACCAGTCCACAGTGACAAACGCACACACTGTTGCCTATATGATGCTCCTCCACCTCAGTCACAGTGCTGCACTGTGTCACCTTTGTGTGTGCGCCTAGTTCAGACAACAGCAAGAGCAAGCTACTAATTGGTCTTCTCATTTGTCTCACCGCAAACTTCACTCAGTGACACAAGTTGAACTGTCCTTTTTTTGGACCACTTTATGGTTGGCTCCTGTCGCAACGAATCGTTCCTTGCCATGCATGCAATGCTGCTTTCTCACGTGGAATCAGTATTCTGGTCATGGTGTTGTCATTGTGGGTGTTGGCTTACTCAATATGATATGTGCACAGAGCCTCTGGAAATAGGTTTGAGTGACAAATATGCTCTGGACAAAAGTCGGATATTTCTTGTACTCTTCTCTCCCGAGCATGATTTGGCTTAAACTTTGTTCCGTTCACTAGAAAACATTACAACTCAAACTACAAATTCAAAAGAAACATGCAAGACATGTAGCAAATAGTAGTATGGAAATTGTTAGAGTAAGAGGTTTTACATCATCGTGGATGTGAAGCTCTATACACACGGGAGAGTGATTTCCTGTTTGTGTGTGTCACACACACACACACACGGTTCAGTCTGTGAGGAGAGCAGGGGTTGCTTGGCAACATCACTCGGCAGGTGTTTGTGTTACAGGGCATGAGCAAACACACACACACACACACACACACACACAGAATGTGAAAGGTGAAATGCAATCTCAGGTGATGAAGGGTGTGTTTAAGTTTGGCTGCCTGAATGGAAGGGGGCTGGGGCAACAATAATGAAAGATCTGCAGGGCTGCCAGGGGACTCGGGGTGTCGGGATGGTGTATGGTTCTCTGTCATGGTGGTTGCACTCATTCATTCCTGTGAGATGATCTCAGGTTATAACATACAACATTGATTGCTGTTATCTTGGTAAAGATAAAGGAGTACACATGCTACATTGTCTCATACTGGTCATTGTGTAAATTATTTTCCAGACTCCTGCACTGTCATCATTCCTTCCCTATTGATCGTCTCTTAACCATTGAATGGCCGATAAGCCACATGGCCTGAAGGTCATTTTTCGAAATGATACAGTCTCTTGTATGTTTTATGCACTAGCACTACTCTTTGCAAAGTCAGAATACACAAGGGAATAAGATGCTCAGTTCATCATAATAATAACATGAAAAAGATCAATTACACTTCACAGAAACCTTGATAGAGCAAGGCAGAAAGAAACCTTGATAGAGCAAGGCAGAAAGAAACCTTGATAGAGCAAGGCAGAAAGAAACCTTGATAGAGCAAGGCAGAAAGAAACCTTGATAGAGCAAGGCAGAAAGAAACCTTGATGGGTGAGAACTAAAGAGCAAAGCAGACCAAAAAGCATGGAAGGGGAACAAAGTATGGAGACAGAACAGAGATATTTGTATTTGTAGCAGTATTTATTGTTCTGGAGTTTATTACAGAGCGGGAATCCCTTCAGATGATCAGTTTTAAGCCTGATTTATTATTCATTGTACAATGGACACTAAAAACGATCTACAAGCTCACAACGCATCACTAGATGAGCAGGGGTTCTCAACCTGGGGGTCGTGACCCCTGAATGGCTGGAAATGAATGGCTGGAAAATGAAAATTATGTTTACATAGCACACATATATAGGACATGCATAAACTTTCCATAATGATTATATCTGGTTTCAGTATTTATTTATGATGTATTTTCTCTATTAAGATTATTGTAGCTGTGAATTTGTATTGGGGGGGAGGGGGGTGGGGGTCACCAGCCAAACACGTTGAGAACCCCTACTATAGAGCAGCGCTTTGCGAAGGTCGACTCAGTGCCCGACGCTAACGACAAAAACATAGCCAGTACCGATTCACGTTGTCTCTGATTATATTATTAAAATCACTGTAAATCTGCAAGAATGTCGCCATTATAAATGTTATTATTACATAGTGTGGGAATTAATTTCACACTGAAATTAAAGCCTTGAGCCTGATATTTCTTTCTATATGCCTCTCGCTTCCTTAATTTCATTCATTTTTTACCTTCTCACATTCCTTTCTTCATTCTTTCCCTCCATCCTTCCTTATTTTCTTGAATTTCTTTCCTTGATTCCGTCTTCCCTGGCTTTTCCTTCCATCCCTCCTTCCTGACTCTCTCCCTCTGTCTCATGTCAGATCTACATGCACCTGCGATTCTACAACTCTCCCAAGGAGCAGCGTCACATCGTGAGGATCCTCTTCATCGTACCCATCTATGCCTTTGACTCCTGGCTAAGCCTGCTCTTCTTCACCAATGACCAGTACTATGTGTACTTTGACACCGTGCGGGACTGCTACGAAGGTGAGACGAGATGCACCGCGACCAGCTGGTCTGTTCCACTTGTTCTGTTCTCTTTGTAGCGCCACTAGCGGCGGGGCTCTAAAGCTTAGTTCAGACCAAAGATTAAGGCCCAAACCACACTAGCTGCAACTCCTTGCAACTACTCGCAACTCCTTGCAACAAAACAAACCAATTCCCCATTGGGAATAATGGTTGCAAGTAGTTGCATCTTGCAAGGAGTTCTATAACAACCCTCTGGTGTGGTTAGGGCTTTACAACGAAACAGTTTTGAGCCCCATCTTACAATGGTGTTGTGTACAGTCGGTACAACAGAGAATAAGGGTAAGGGTAAAACATAGTGATTTTCTCTCTTTACTTGTAGTAAAGTACTGCGATCGGCTGGGTATGTATGTATGTCTGTGTACTCCACCGGCCAATAAGGCGATCGGTTGGGTATGTATGTATGTCTGTGTACTCCGGCCAATAAGGGACCACTGTTCTTGATGGCGTATCTAAAGTATGTTTCAAAGTTGGTATAAGGTCAATAACGGGTCTAAAGGATTTAGAATAGCAGAGAGCTCTATGACTCAGAGCAGCAGTCGTACCCAGACAGCAGATAGCTCTAGGACTCAGAGCAGCAGCAGTCGTACCCAGACAAACAGCAGAGAGCTCTAGGACTCAGAGCAGCAGTCGTACCCAGGCAGCAGCAGAGAGCTTTAGGACTCAGAGCAGCAGTCGTAACAGCAGTGGTGAGCGCACTTCATGGTGCACTCTGCTTGCGCACAAGTGTGCAAGGTGCAAGTTGGAGAGAGTGCATTTCTAGTTCCTCATGTTTCCTGCTCATCTCTTTTTTTACTGCTCACTCTCCCCTCTCTACCTCTGCTGTTCTATACTAATCATCCACTCCCCCAACTCTTTATAACAAATGTATTAGTCCTTTACCACATCCAGTCTGCTCCTCCCACTTCCTCTACCTCTTGTTAGCTTTTCCTCCTAATGTTTCACCTCCTTGTTTTTCTTCTGTCTTGCTCCCACTCCTCCTCCTCCTCCCTCTCTCCTCATTGTCTTTGTCACTTCCTCCTGTCCTCTTACTTGTTTACATCCTCTCTCCTGCCCTTTCTCTAATCCTCTGTCTCTCCTCATCTCTCTTTGACCTTTGGTCTCCCTGCCTGTCCACCTCGCCACTGTTCTCTCCTCCTCAACTTCTGTCCCTCCCAGCCTTTTCCAAATATTCTAAGCTGTTGCATAGCAACCACACTTAATCACTATCCTCCCAGGCAATCAAACACTCAATGCTCAATGCTGGGGGATGTAAAATAATGACTCCTGTCTCTCTCAACCAAACTTGTATGCATGTATGTATGCAACCAGCAGTATAGATGTATCCTACTGTATCACCATAGCAACGGCTGCTGCTGAAGAATGAGATCTCAGGAGGAACTGTGCATCACACACACACACACACACACACACACACACACACACACACACACACACACACACAATATGCTACATACAGTGTTATCCCTGAACACGTTCACGAACGGTGAACTGAACATACTGTATTTCTGCTTGATGAACGTTAATTGTGAACTCGTTCCATAGAGCCTTCTAGGCGAAAACCCAGCTAAAACACCCCCTAAACAGCGGAAAACCCACCAATAAGCACAAAACCAATTTAACTAATCTTTATCAGCCGTGCAATTACTCTGGAGCGTGCAGCACGCATCTTACAACTGCATGATGATGTGTGCTGGCGCTGATGCACGCAGACACGGAACATGTCCGGACCCAAACACTGAAGTAAACTCGTTGTTTGATTAAACATAATCTCCCACAGTAGAAGCCTGATTTATTCTTCATCGTACGACATGTTGCATGCTGAAAATAGCTGATCTGCAAGCTCACAGCGTGTCGCGGACGTCACAAAGTTGGGGCTTCATTTTCACATAGCCCATATAAAGACAAAAGCAAAGACAGAACTAAAAATAACTAAAATAGTTAGATGAACTATGAACTGAACAAGGTCTTTTTTTAATTTGTGAACTGAATTGAACTAGTTCATGTAGAAAGTGAACTTTCCCAACAATGACTATACATACGTGTTCCAGTTAATACATTCCAAGCTTTATAGTATAATTGACAAGATACCGTGACTGCCGGGTTTGTTTAATTACCTTTTTCAGCATACGCCGAAATATTTGCGCCTTTGATCCATGAAAATCCGCTTGAAAACAGTCCCATGATTTGTTATTGAACGCGGGTTATGGACATACAGTACAGACAGAGGATAGATAGAAAACCAATCATAGGCAGGGGATTTCTCTCTCTCTCTGTGCTGGAAATGTATTGGTGACAGAGCTCTCTCTCTCTGCTGGGAATGTATTGGTGAGAGAGAGCTGGCATAACAGGTGCTGCTGCCAGTGGTTCAGCTGACACATGGGAACTCATGCACACACGTGCAGTACAGTACCCCCACAGGAGTGGGTGTGTATATTACACACACAAAAAAGTACAGCCTTTGAATGAATGAATCAAAGGCATGAATTCACAGTCACACTCACCTTATTGTCTCCACCAGGCCGAAGGCATGGGGAGAGAGTATGTTTTGCACTCCGTCCGTGTGTGTGTGTGTGTGTGTGTCCGTCCTTCCGTCCGTCCGTTATCAGCTAATCTCCGGCACCGTTGGCCCGATCCATGCCAAACTTTGCACACACACTCCCTGGATGCCAACACCGAACCTCTGCCCCAAATATTCCTCAACGGCCTGTGATAGCGCCACCATGAGGCCGATTTAGGCAAAACACATTTCTGTAGATAACTCGTAAACATTTTATCCATACATCACACAATTCGGTATACACTATCTCCATAGTCATGTGATCAACACAGATCTGCACAATTTCCCATCTTCCATCCTGTTTGGCTAAGATTGGCTTCCAAAGATCACATGATTGGTCTGTTTCGAACAAAATGCCACAAATCACAAACACAGTGTCCAATTTCCATGAAATTATACACGCACATTTCCACTAGGCCGAGGACGACATGCCACTATTTTTTTTCCCAAATCAGCCTCACGGTGGCGCTATAACAGGCCAATTTCTGTTTTTACCTATAACTGCATCGACAACTTATGTATGTGCACTCCCTAGAGGCCATGGAAAACATTTTCCCTGCATCCCTCCACATCTGCCGGTTATAGCGCCACCATGAGGCCGATTTCTGCAAAACCCATTGTTTATGTAGTCGCACAGATTTCATCCAAATCTCACGCAAATCGGTACACATGATCTCTGTAGTCATGTGATCAAGACGAGCCTGTTGGATTTCTCAGATTCTACACTGATTAGCTAAGATTGCCTTCCAAAGTTTTCAGGAGTAGCCCGTTTTGTACAAAATGCTGCACATGTCCTGCTCATCCAGAATTCTATCCTCAGAGATGCTATGAGTGATCTGGCTCTGCATTTCCTCAACAAAATGAAGACAATTGTTGCAAGAAACAAACAAACAAAAAAACATTTATATTACTCCTAAACATTTTGCCATACATCACACACACTCCTATCCTCCTGGTGGAGACCTGTGCCCAGAAGGGCACTTTTTCTAGTTTAATGTATCATTCTCTCTCTCTAAAAACGCCGGGACAACGCTCCACACGTCCCAAATTCTCTGTTCTGGCTCCAAAACTATGGAATGCACTTCCCATTACAATCAGAACTGCAGCCTTGCTCCTAACCTTCCGCCGTAGTCTGAAAACCCACCTCTTCAGACTCCATGTAGATTGCAAAATCCATCAGTCCAAATCTGAGCATGACAAATCTACGCAGGGAGAATGATGGATGAAATAGAGGCTAATTTATGCTTTGTTGCATGGTTATGAATGCTTTGGGAGTTGTGTTCTGGGCTGATGAGCAAAAGAATGACTGTAGAAGCACAAACAATGGAGTAATGACATATTCACCTTTTTTATTCATACTCCCAACCTACAATGTACAATCAGGCTACTAAATGGTAAATGGTGCATTTATATAGCGCCTTTATCCAAGGCGCTTTACATAGATGCATTACATTCACCCATTCACACACACATTCATACACCGATTGCGGCGGAAGCCATGCAAGGTACCAACCAGCACATCGGGAGCAATTTGGGGTTCAGTGTCTTGCCCAAGGACACGTCGACATGTAGCCAGGAGGAGCCGGGATTCGAACCGCCGACCCATGGATCATTGGACGACCTGCTCTACCTCTTGAGCCACATCTGTAGGAGGCTACTCCTACAGATATGTGATGTGAGTGGGTGTGGATGATTGTTAAACCTGGATGTTTGACATAGCTATGCCTTATTGTCTGGGTATGAAATCAGCCTATGATCATTTGTGTGATCCACTGTTCAGTATATGTGTGGTCCACTATTCAGTATATGTGTGGTCCACTGTTTTTTCTAAGCTAATTTCCTTGTATAATAACTTAATCATATCTGCCCTGTGGAAATGTCAATGTTGTATGACAATTAATCTTAGAGTACATTTTCATCATCTTGACAGCATTAGCTCACTTGAAGTCACCAACTCATTATACACTATACTCATGCATGTGTGCAAGTTAGCTTGTACATTAGCTCATGGATCAAATGCATTTGTTCTACTGTTATTAGTTGGACAAACCACTACTTGTTGTTACTGTGCAACAGGAAGCGGTTAAGTGCATGTGCACTGCATGACTGCATGTGTGGTGCTGGAAGATGTAGTTCACACCTTCTTTCCATTTCATGTTTATTGCTGCTAAAATGAAAACATGTAAACCTGTTTGCTCATGCGTGCCGCTTACAAGCTAAAATATAGGGGAAATGAGAAACATTTTGTGATAATTAGAGACACATGTAAAGGTGCAAAAGTAAATGGTTGCCTAGACCAGGGGTTCTCAACCCGTGAATGGCTGTAAAGTGGAAATGAAGAGTTTACATATAGTACACATAGTACATGCATACACCTTCCCTAATGATTATGGTTTCAGTATTTATTTATGGTGTATTGTCTCTATTATTAAGGTTATTGTAGCAGTCAATTTATATTGGGGGTCAGGAGGGGGCGGGGCGGGGGTCCCGAGACGTTGCCAAAGCATTTTCGGGGGTCCCCGGCCAAAAAGGTTGAGAACCCCTGGCCTAGCCAGAGCCATGATCGCTTTTTTGTAGCAAATTCTTAGACAATTGCCATTTGCCTATCGGACAACTGCTTTGCTCTGAGTTTGTAGTGTGCATATTTACAGGCTGGCTGTGCCGGGCTTCAATTAGATCAAGATGCCACAGCATATGTCCCTGTTGACATGAGAGTCTTTTTGTGTCTTACAATGCTTTTTAGGAATGGTTTCATTCAGAGTAATTGTGATTCTGAATCCCTTTTGGAGAATTTCCCATAAAAGAGATTATTCCTTCCTCAAACTATATATTTAGGAACAATGTCCTTGAGTGATTTCATGCTTCTTTTTCTAATGCTAAGTTTTCAACCTCATCTGGTTCAACTTGGAACATGCTCTTAAACGTCCTGGTCCAGTTACAGTATCATACGAAGAATGACTTTTACTGTAATTGTTTGGGTATAAAGACTCCATTGTTGGAAGGATATGCTACGGTATGCCCACCCACACATAACCACCAGCCCTGTCATTCTACCAACCTGCCAGCTCTCAACAAATATGTTTTGCTGCTTTTCTGTCCCCAGCGTTTGTCATCTACAACTTCCTGAGTCTGTGTTACGAGTACCTTGGAGGAGAGAGTGCCATCATGGCTGAGATCAGAGGAAAGCCCATTGAGTAAGCACCTGATAATACAATAATTCAAATTCTTATGATGCATCTGTTATGCATTTTCCTGCAAAGTTTAATGAGTTTTTCTGCCTGTGCAAAGTGCCAATACAAATCAAATTTGACTTTTTGTGTTTCACTGTTCTATTTGAGAACAGTGGTTCTCAAACGTTGTCATGTCAAGGACCCCCAAATTAAATATTTGGCCGCAGGCTCCCATCTGAAAATATTTTTGTCCAGGGACCGCCATACAAGATTTGTATTTGAAATGTTTCAAAACTATTGCGTATCTTTCAAAAAAGAATCAAGATTTTTGACGTACAAGCTTGGCTTGTAGATTTTTCTACTCCCATTACACTTAAAACAGGCAGCCTCTTCACTCTTGCTTTTAGTTTTTTAATTATCTGTGTTGTTGTTCATGTCGTCATTGTTTTGCCGTATTCATTGCCTTTTTTTTGCTATTTTAATGTTTTATACGTTTGCTTTTCTTTTTTCTTTATTTCTATGTAAAGCACTTTGAACTGCATTTCATGTCATGAAAGGTGCTATACAAATTCTGCCATTTTGGCAGTTCTGTGCTATAATTTTCTCAGGAACTGAAGCTCACATTCATTCGTCAAAAGACCTTTGACCTTTAGATCTCTCGATGATTAAATTGTTATGATTTGCTCTAACCACTTTTCAGCCTTTTTTTGGCCATGTCACCTAGGGCCTGGGTAGAATCTAATTAAAACCTACATGGGCAAGCCCATTTGTGATGATTTGATTGGCTGAGCAGCACGGAATGTGATGATGAATGATGATAAGAGCGCCCCTCACTTCACACAAGTGTGATCTTTATTAATATTTATTACTTGTCAAATAATTTCAGACTTCATCAATGTTTATATAGCTCATTGTGCTTTTATTCTTTTTGGGCTTGACCCCATCTTATAGCTGTTTGCTGCTATTATTATTATTACCCTTATTATTATTATTATTATTATTATTATTATTATTATTATTGCTGGGGTCCCCCTGGACTAGGCCCCTCTAAGCATGAAATAACCCCTGTTTGTGTCTGCTCCATGCAGGTCGAGCTGCTTTTTCGGTACATGCTGTCTGTGGGGGAGATCCTACTCCATCGGCTTCCTTCGGTTCTGCAAGCAGGCAACGCTGCAGTTCTGTGTGGTCAAACCGCTCATGGCCGCCATCACCGTAATCCTGCAGGCCTACGGCAAATACAAAGATGGCGACTTCAAGTAAGTGCTGCACTGTGTACAAGTCAAGTACTGTACACTCACTGCATTCACTGCACCAACCACTGCAGTGCAGTCAAACTCCAAATTCAAATATTTCACTTGACACTGAACAGTCAAGGTTTTAGAATGTTCATGCATGATCCTATTTTTAGGTCCATGACCCCATTTTTTTTTCCCAGTTAGATTAGCGGAGTCGTTAGGTTGATTCCCCGCCCCCAACACACACGCATGCGCACGCACGCACGCATACACACACAGTCACACACAGTCATACACACACACACACACAGTCACACACACACAGTCACACACAAAATGAAAGAACAGAACATTTGAATACAGGACACACAAAAATGTATCTAATAGAAAATACTAATCGGAATAACAATGATCCCTTTCTCTGTCTCCAGTGTTGCCCGTGGTTACCTGTATGTGACCATCATCAACAACGTGTCGGTCAGCCTGTCCCTGTACGCACTCTTCCTATTCTACTTTTCCACCAGGACGCTACTCAGCCCCTACAGCCCCATGCTCAAGTTCCTTATGGTCAAGTCCGTCATCTTCCTCTCTTTCTGGCAGGGTGAGGAGGAACACACACACAGATTAAACTATTTATTAAAGATTTCAAATCCGGAGACTAATCTCCTTTAAAATGTTCCATCAGGCATGTTGCTGGCCATCCTTGAGAAGTGCGGGGCCATCCCTCGGATTAATTCTGAGGAAGTGACAGTTGGGGAAGGGACAGTCGCCGCTGGTTACCAGAACTTCATCATCTGCATAGAGATGTTCTTCGCTGCCCTGGGCCTGCACCTCGCCTTCACATACAATGTCTACATGGACAAACGGCTGGACTCTCAGGGTAAGAACAGATGAGGAAAAAGATACAGAATTAATACAGGGTAACCTTTAAACTTATATTGCAGTGTTTGTTTGTCTATGCAAGTATGCAGTATGCGCTTGTTTGACTGTTCTGTTTGACATTCTCGTGTGTGTGTGTGTGTGTGTGTGTGTGTGTGTGTGTGTGTGTGTGTGTGTGTGTGTGTGTGTGTGTGTGTGTGTGTGCAACGGTACCTCGCTCTTCCATTCTGGACATGTGGTGTGGTTCAAATTATTAATAATTGCGGTGCAATTATGGTGAACAAGTGGCCTCACATTGACGCGAGTGCCATTGATGCTTTCTATCTCCCAGGCCCAAGAGACTATGTACACTTTGTACAGAATTATCTTTTTAGCTGAAAATATGTCTTTGATCATAGTACTGTTAAGAAACTACCATATAAATTGATTGATTGTAAACATCAAGCTTGTTTGGCTGTGGTGACTTTGCCACAGTGTCTGACCAGCTGTTTATCCTTTTGAAAGAATTGATTGCGTAGGCCCTGACATGACACTTGCGTCAGTATTGCGCAAGTAGCATCATTATGGGAGCTTTTTTTTTTCATGGATTGTTACATTCTATCATTCCTTCTTGACTTTATCTTCATCTATCGTCATCATTCAATGTCCAAAATGTCCCACATCTTCCATTTAATTTTTTAAAATGGAAGCATTAAGCATACATTTGGAATGTAGGACTCGTCACTTCTTTTCCTTTCTTTTGTTTCTGGTACTTTTACACCCAGTGTTCATTTTCCCCCGTGCTCGACAGGGTCACTTTTCCTGTTTCTACTTATTCTTTTCTTCCCTCTTTCTCTCTTTGTCTCTTGATATTTTTCTCTCTACTGCAATACAAAGGAACCCTTCCTACAGATGGAGAGTTTGGTAGGTCAAATGCTAGTCCTCTTTACACCACAGTCCCCTCTTCTTCCCAGTTCCTTTTTATCTGCTTGTCTTTATTTCTACCTGGCTGTGTTTGGCTGATCCCTATTTGTGTTTTGTCAACCTGCTACGCTTGTTTTCTTGTGAATCAGATTGTAGTTTGGTGAATTTAGCTGTAAATGCTGTGTATTCATGGGGGTTTATTATTATTTTCTTGTTTGTTGTACAGCTGTAATTCTCGTATTCTCCACTTGTCTTAGAATGATTTATTCTCTTGTCCGTCCCATCCTCCCCTCTCCCCAGGACGCAGTGCTCCCATGAAGAGCATCTCCAGCAGCTTGAAGGAGACCATGAACCCCGGGGACATGGTCCAAGACGCCATCATTAATTTCTCGCCGGCCTACCAGCAGTACACCCAGCAGTCAACACGCGAGCAGGGCAACAAGCGGCCCTCGCCCGTTGCCCGCACCAACAGCACAGTGGGCTCCCGAGCAGGAGTGGGGGTCTGCACTGGAGCAGACACAGAGAAAACATTTCTCCTCAGCTCTGATGATGAGTTCTAGAGAGAGAAGACTCAACTTGAATTTCTTCAACTTCATCTTCACTCGGCATAGAGTAATTATGGCAGAGCTACAGTGCTATGGTGGTTCAGGTGACTTCCTTAGAGACATTGAAGGGAGCAGGGAGTATGGTACTGGCTGAGCTGATGCCTGCTTTAGACTGAACTTAAATTAGAGGATCTCGACACGAAAATGCTGGACAAGCATGCATAAACATACAGTATACACAGGCACTATAAATTACATTGTTAAGGAACTCTTTTGTCTCAGATTTAGCAGGGACATTTTAAGATATTTTTTTTATCACTGAAGTCAGTGTCTTGACATTACAGTGGTCATAGGAAGGTTTTTTGTGTGCAAATTTCTATGAATTGTACAGTTTTTTTTAATACAGTACTTGACTTTTGAGTCCATTTCATGATGGAGCTTCATTTTACATTGTCTCGCCTAGTATAATATTTTGTTCAGCAAAACATAGATATTTTTTACGCTAATTTAACCAGGCAGACAAATAAAGGAGCTCAAACATTCAGGGTAATAACAAATAAAAACAAAACAATGGTAGTAGTACTGTCTAAAGTCAGATATGGAGATACAATCAAGGGTTTGTTCTGTCACCAGATACAGCTATTTTAAGGCTGCCAATCTTAGTGGAATCAGGTACCTGCTGCTGAGGAATTATTTAGCAATTATAGATGGATGCTCACAAAGACCACGTTCACGGGATGGTGACATCTCCATGTTCACATACCGTATTGCTTTACTTCAGAAAGTTAGCTCGGCTTCTTTTTATGGCCTAGTTATGAGCTTTTGTTGTGATGTCAGATTGGTCACAAAGACATTAGGGCTCTGAAGGTAATGTTGGTTTCAGGTGGTTGGATTGAGAGCCGTATCATATATATATATATATATATATATATATATATATATATATATATCATCTGTGTGATTCTGTAGTTTTGACAGGTATCTGGTGATTTCAGTAAGATGGGCTTTAAATTGCTCTTTAAACTGGGTCAGCTTTCCAGACATCTCCTGGGTCTTGAAGATGGAGAGCTTGCCACATCCTCTTGTCTGGACTGTCTGACATAAATCATCTTGAGATTGGCAATGCTGTTTTACAGAAAAAGCCACTTTTTTCAGAGATCCAGCAGATTTCCAATGTCAATCGAGCTCACTTGTCCAATGTTGTGTTCAGCTTTTGCTGGGGGGGGGGGGGGGGGGGGTTAATCTTGTGAGCTGTTGTAATAAGCAATTTGTGGAATTATCTATGATTTCCAAAAGATATTTACTCCCAATAACGTATTTTAAGAACGGCTTTCTAAACTGCTAAGCTATGAGACTGAAGCTATGATTACATACTTGATAATATTATTTTGCTGCTATCTGTCTGGATTCTCTTTTTCCGACTTTGCCTAGCATTGTGTATTTTCAGATCTCCCAACATGACAAGTGTTTGTAATTGGACTTTTAAAAGGGACAGTGTTTGGAGCAGGATGGAATATATTTATAGTTGCTGCTGTGGCCAGTGAATTGTATGCTGTAGGATTGTGTTACTATTATATCTGGAGGCATTGGGGAGGAATGGAACCGTGGTGGTGGTAGAGGCCACCTGACCCTACTGGATCAGAGTATGCCGAAAGACCCACCAAAGTGCTAGCATAGTGGGCTAGCCAGTGTGCTGGAGACACCAGCGCTACTGGAGATTACACCGATGTAATTGAGGCATTATTCGTATATGCTGGGGGATTAAGGCACACTCAGGGCACACTGCCGATGTAGGTTAACGGGATCTAACGCTCTCTATTTATAGGCCAGTTGAGGAATATGGATTCAAGCTGCATTTTGATATATTTGATGTTGTAGCATTCTTAAAATACTGTATTTATACCAAATGCATTTACAGCATAACGCATCTTCAAGATAGCTGTTTAAAGAAATGAACATCTGATGGAGCCTGAACTAATGACACGTGGCTAATTTTACTCTTACATCATTGGTGAGGCTTCCATGAGAATAGTCCTATGTAGCTGTACAGCAGAAGCAGATATTTTCATTAGTCAGAGCTGGTCATTTCATTACATATAATTTGGGTTCTTGTGTCATCTGAGTGACTCATACTTGTAGAGAACCTGACATTAACTTTTACTGTAACATGCAAAAGCACTGAGTCACCACTCTGTGATTGCCGTGTTGGAACAGTAGAGGGCACAATTCACTCTCCCGCACACACACACATACAACCCCCCCCCCCCCCTATAAAACTGGCAGGCAGGGCCCTTATCAGACTTTATGCACTGTACACACGTAACAGAAGAAGAATGCTTTGTCTTCAGCACCAGTATGCAGCCTCTGCCCTACAAAGCTCTCTTCTTCACCGTTTGTGTTAGCGTGCGGGTGCAGATGCATGTGTGTTTGTAACCGAACAGAAGCATGCCCTTGTCCCTGTAGGGTTTCTCACACAATGGTCTCAGCTCTTTTTCACATTTCCTGCCTAATATGTTTGTGTTCTGAATAGGAGCGTTTGCAGAATAGATGCAACATTATAGCACCCCAGGATCAATAGGCAGCTTCGCGCTTCACTTGTGTCTGTTTTATGTGGGTCATTGTGTTTTGACTTTAGCAAAAAGCATCTTGTGTTTTGTAATTATGGACAGCTTATGACAGCTTGTGTCCTCGAACTTTTAGTTTTAAAAAGGCAACTACAGAATCTGTTTTCTTTTATTTCATTATTTTCATTTTAGCTTGTTGCAATCTTGGGACATTGTCCTTGCACATCATTTCATTTTTGAGTGGTGCAACCACTCCCTTACGGAGCCGTGTGTGGGTGGGTGGGTGGGTGGGTGGGTGGCTGGCTGGGTGGGTGCGTCCGAGCACGAAAACAGCATGGTTGTTTTTCACCACCTGTGCGCAACCTAACACACACACACACACACACACAAGCACATATTAACTGTATATGATGATTTCAGGTGTGCCAGTACAGTACAGTACAGTACAGTACAGTACAGTACAGTACAGTACAGTACAGTACAGTACAGTATAGGGACCCCCACATGGTAACTCTGTCATTTCTCAACCGTTTCGGACGCAGGGCGGCTCGCCAGAACCGGCCCGGCCCCCTGGGCACGTTCCCGGGGGTCTGGATATTCCGGGGACTCCCCGGGGACCCCCACACGGTAACAGAATCGCCAGAATCGGGCCGGCACCCTGGGTGCGTTCCTGTGCGTCCCCCCCTCCCCCTGGCAACCCCCACGTGGAGTTGCACCACTCACTAAACATGGGTGTGATTTTTCTTTTTTGTAAGCCAATCAAAGTATTTTATTGCTTATACATTTGAAGAACTCGACTGATTCAACTAAACAGGATCAAAGCACTGTGTAATCAGACGCTGTGTAATAAACATGCACAGCATCACTCATTAAAACACCTGTATAGTGTGATCTGAATATTATTGGGTGTTTCCAGAACATTACATTTAAATTCAGGCAATAACAGTTAATGTCCCACTCTTGGTTCCTGGCCCACTACTTGGGAAACAGCTCACAAGCTTGTTTTTTTGTTTTTAGGGGGAAATATAACTTATGTTGAATTATTTTGATTTAAGTCTCAAGATGAGAGAAACCACATCATTATGTCATCTCTTGCTATTGTGTTTGGCATGTATGCTGTAATTTTAATGTATGCCATAAGCTTGAGTGAATGGATAAAAAAAACCTGTTCCAAACATCAACGTCACCAAATATGTATTTGGTGTACAAATACTACTACATGTACAAATATTACTGGCAGAACATAGGATTTATGTTGTAAATAAATATTTGAGAGTTTAGACATGTATGCTGTAATTTTAATGTATGCCATAAGCTTGAGTGAATGGATAAAAAAACGTTTTGTATCATTACTATATACTGTAACTGTCTATCATTTTAACTATGTATTCTTTGTTTCCACTTTTGTTATTATACTTTATTTTTCCAAAGCTGCTCTTATGATGCTTGTATTTTATGTCAATGTTAAACTCAAATAGAAATATGGAGAAATAAAGATATTTAGTTTTGTTGAAATTAAATGACTCATTTTTTTCAATTAGGTCTTGCACACAATTCATGTGGAGGAAAAACATGAAAATGCTGTTATTGTTTTCTTAAATGAGTCAGATTTGGACATTTCCATGCAATGAATCAGACCACGGTCAACGGTTCACACAAGGAGTTGGTAAGTTGGGTGCTGCCTTTTTCTCAAACACTTCACCATGGCATGCATGTATACAGTTTGGTGGGTATCCACACAGAGGAGGCTGGTTAACTTGATCACTCTGCATTAGTGTCTACACTGCAGAGCACCTCCTACATGTGCTTCTCTCTCTCTTTAACTGTTTTATGGTTCTTCTTTCTAGTTCCTCATATGAAACCCACCAGTGGGAAAACAGTTTACTTTACGATAACCGTAAGCATTTCTGTCACAGCTTGCCTTTGTATTAAGACAATTGCCACTTCCTCTTTTTAAGTTTGCAGGATGAATAAGCAAAAGTGGCCATGTATAATCAGTGGATATACAGTAGGCCTATACTATATATATTTTTTACATTTTAGGTATTTTTAGCTGATGCTGTAATACATGTAGTGACGAAAGCCTGATTTATACTTCGTCATGCAATGGTGTTGCAAGGTGGAAATTGCTCATCTACAAGCTAAAAATGCAGTCGATTGGTAAAATATATTTGCGGAAGAAAAGAAAAAGTAAAATAGAAAATTTGGAAAATGTTTGCCTATAATAACATGCCCAAAATAGGGACACCAGATTGAAAGCGGTTAAAGGGCAGTCACAAGGCCACCAGAAGGTTGTGGGAGGCCAGCTCATGTACAATGAGTCAGTCAACTGGAAACTAAATCTAGCCCACAAGAGAAAGTGGAAACTGAATTTATATTTGTATTTTCTGTTATACAACAAAGCATAGGCTAAATTAGCTTCTGACGATGTCGGAATATTAACTTCACATTCACATTGTAGGAAGTAATTTTAAGTTTTTGAGTGAACTTGTAGCAATAGCGGCTACCGGCTATGTCTTGTGTAAAACATGGGGGTGTTTGCAACATATTTCAGTGGTATCTTGACAGGTATCTTGACAGCAGATAGTTCCACTTAAAGTAAAATAACTGTATTTTCTGCTTTTTCCCCCAATTGTGAGCTTAACAAACTCAACTGATATCCCAGTACTTAACATGATCCAGCACATCTCATGACAAGCACACAATTTTATGTACAATATATACAACATTTATTTTAATTATTAATATATATAAAATAGACAATGTACTTAAATTTTCACCATAGAAAAAATACAATAAATACAAAGACCATTTGTTTTGTAGTAGTACAAAACATCCAGCACAAATTTGACAGATCTGAGACGTTAAAATATTACTGAATAATTGCTATGCAACATTGATACTGATATAGCTAAATATAGTAACCCTATGATATCTCAAGGAGTATTTATCAACACAATATAATGTGTTATAATGCCTGCTTAAAAAAAATCATATTGCTATTTGAGGTCTGGTTCCCCCCACTGAAACCCAGCATACTGAAGTCTAGTTAGCATAGTTTGCATGAAATACAGTTTAAGATTTTTAAGTTAATCACACTTCGCATGAACTCTTAATTCCACCCTCTTCACTCACATAACCCTCACTTCCTTTAGCCATCTTTCTCCAACTATACTACATTTGTAGTATGTACTTTCTTCCATTCTTATTCCATCTATCTTCCTGTTCCAATCAATTCTCATTACCGTCACCTCTCTGATCTCACTTATGCCAATTCTGAAATAACCTTGATTTTTTATTACCATAAATAAACTCACACCATCACCTTGGTACTTCATAGAAAAATAAGAATATCCCTACAAGCCACTATGAAATTAGTACAAACAAGGCAAACACGCATACGGAAAATCATCATACAGCAATATGGCCATTGAATTTAGCATATTTCTAAAACAGCTCATAACGACAGTTAACATTTTTTCAAAATAATAATCGTCACTCAAGTACAATAATTAGACGTGGGAATAATCCCAAAACTAGTCATATACAAGTACTTTTTGGAAAAAGAAAACCAAACCAAAAACATAACATCACAGCACTCGTTAGCTTTCTTTTCGTAATATCTATCTTTAAATACAAATAAAATATAGAATATAGCTCTGATAAATGTCGCTCAACATTTTCGTCTTTCATCGTACGTACAAACATTACAAAAGACAACAGATAAAAAGGAATGTATGAATAGAATTTGCATTGACGGAGCATAATTCCTACCAGATGTAGTCCCATGGTTTTTTTCTTTTTTTTTTAACATGTTCCAGCAAAATGACCAACATCTGTCGTTGGGGAGTCTAGTAGATATACAAAGCTTTGCTTTTTTAATACAAAATCACAACAGACTAACACATTAAAGCACAGTAATATCTACGGACAACGAAAATAGCTTGGTGAATTATTGGACGAGGATTTCGTAATTAATTGTGTAATTGCATACAGCAATTTAGCTTCTACAATTAATCGTGGTATATTTGGTTCACCGCAACATAGACACCAATAATCAGATCACGTCATCTCCGAAAATAATTTAGAATTACAACTTCAACTATAGTTGTGCAGCCCTACATTCAGACAATGCTATCCTCTGGTAATATAAAACTAGCAAAAGAATGTGTGCCCATAAATTCTAAAGGAGCTGTAGCATTCCACTGTTTAACCTTTCCCACCAAAGTATTCTTTCACTCCCCTCATACACTTAAAGGCATTGAGTTAATGTAAGAAAGTCTTACGCCAGCCCTACACCTCCAAAATCCATTCACAAGGAGTGAACAAATAAACTCTAGGTGGAAAGATAGAAAATATAGGCTTGTGTTTTCTTTTTAAAAAAAACACATCAGTTGCTAACACAGTACATGGTTGGTTGGTTGGTTTCAATCTACAGTTTCCTTAAAGATGAGACAAGATTGATTAACCAAAACATATTGCTTGGAATCCTATTAAACGGGTAAAGAAAACAAAACAAACACGCAGAGACGCGTTGCTCCTTCAAAGCAGAAATGACTAAATGATCGTCCTACTGTATGTGTGCTGCGAGAGGAATGCAGACATTGTTGAGTTGGAGGAAGCAGAACATACTGTATATGCCTGGTCCAACTTTGGAATTTTGCAGTTGGTCAGATGCCATGTTACTGGAGCAGTCACTAGCAGAGTCAAAGAGCACCAGCTGTACGGCTGGCTTTGTCGATGGTTGGCCTCGAGGATACGCACACCTTGCCGGTCACTTTATGCTTCAGTCAGATTCTTCAGTCAGCCACTGTCCATGTCTGTATGTGTATGTGTGTGTGTTTGTGTGTCAAAAGTATGAGTGAGTGAGTTTGGTGCTTTAGGTCTGTTGTGGTTAGGTGTGTTGAGCAGGCCTGAAAAGTATTATGACCAACTCTGAACTCATCAGTCTTGTGTGCGTTCATGCACGTGTGTGTGTAACACAGATGAGCATTTAGTAAGTGCCTATGTCTATAGAGCTCAACGGTGACTGCTCACTTTTTGAACAGCTCCATTTTCCGGTGTTAATTTCTCATTAATTTACACCAGGAACATTTCACGAAATCCTCACAATCAAAACATTTAATTTGGTGCAACAACAACAAAAAAAAGGGTCAACGAACAGTACTAAACTAAAGAAATGTTAGAGTGAATTTACTATTCACCCCATAAATATTGTGAATGATACATTTCCAATGAAACAATAGTTTCATTGACACGGTTCAGTGCTTCGTTTACTAATCTAAATCCTCCATTCAGAATATGAATTGAATTTTTTACTTCCGGAACGTCACTGTTGAGCTCTACATATTATGTTCCTTGTCCTTACTCTCCTGTGTGTGTACAGTCATGTCCGTGTGCATGTGGCATGTATATGTGTGTTTGCATTGCAGGTCATGTATCCCACCCCAGTCCAGGTATCCCCTCTGTTCTCCTATGAGTTGGATCCCTGCTCTCTCTGTGGTTGTGAGGGAGTCTTGACAATGGTGATGACTGAGGCAGTGTTGAGGCGGGGGGCTGTGGCCAGGAGGCTGCCTCCTCCGGACTCAAGGCCCCGGGCGAACCTCTGCAAAGCGGCCAGGCGGGCCCCGAGGCCTTCGAGCTCCCTCCGCATGCCAGCGTTCTCCACGCCCAGCCTCTCCACCTCGCGCTGGAGCTCCTTCTTCTGCTGTTCGAGGGCCTCGCGCTGTGACACCCGCTTGACACGGCAGCTGGCGGCATAACCCCGGTTCTTCAGTGTACGCCGGCGTTGCTTCAGCTTCTGCACCTCCTCGCGGGAGAGGCCCCGCAGGTGCAGGTTGAGCTCTCGCACCGACAGCGACATGAGCTCGCTGTCTGACAGGATGGGCACATTCTCGCCGCACTCCCTCTTCACCTGACAGGACGCAATAGGATCAGTTTAGCTTTGCTCACTCACACGTTGGTTATTAATGCAAAGTAAAAAAGTACATTAAAATAAGTTAAAGGAGAAATAAAAATAGAAACAAAGGCTCATTAAAAGAATATTGGAGAGTTGGGGAAAAGGAAGGGAGGTAATGGAATAGAAGGAAATGAAAGAAGAAAGGGCAAACATGGTAGAAGGCAACAGCAGACTGGATACGAAAAAAAGAATAGTCAACAATGGGAGGACATTAAGAATTTGTATCGATGCTGACGTCTTTCCTTCTACAGAAATAGTTGAGGCTGCCAACATAAGTCATTGTTATGGAAATAAACTTGTCTTACTGTACCTTCAGGGCTTTGCTGTTTCTTTCTGATGTCATGGTCTGACTTTGTTTGTTCTTCTTCCCCAGGCACCAGGCAACACGGATTTAGACACTCTGGAAGAATAAACCAAAGAACATACTATAAATTAGGGCTGCACAATATTAACAAAAATAAAACTATATTCTGCAAAACAATGGAATCTCTTAACGCATTTAGACCGTACGATGTGTGGGAACGTCATAACTAATCCAACCGACTGGTTGCTAGGACGCGTGTACGTTTGATATCAATGAAAATGCGCTAGGACGTGTGTACACTGTACACACGTCATAGCGCATTTTCATTGATATCAAACGAGAGAAAAATATTCTGAATTTCTCTTTTAGTTGGCCTCTCCTTCTGCGTGCGTAATCTAAGGAGCTCTCCGTGGTTTTGACTAGATGGATATACTAAGCTCTTCATTTCTGACTTCAACATGCCATGCATGTCAAAATATGAAGCAAGCGATCATCAACGACTTATATCGCAATCTTAGCGAGGTAAGCAAGCAAAAACATGTCTCTCGGTTTTTGTCCGGAACGGAAGGGGTGCTTCCAGAGTAAAAGCGGCCATATCTTCCCGGCACCCCGAGCTTCTATTTTGGAAGAAATCCCGGTGCTGATTGTGTTAAGATGCCATCTGGGGCCAAACAAACCTAGCATCATGTTATCTGGGAATTTAAGTAATCCTTTTTTTATGATTAAATATTCAGCCCCCCCCCCACAAAAAAAGCATTATTACATGTGATTCAGAACATCATGCCGTTTTGTTCTCCATTTAGTCTGACATTCACAATGTGCTCACAAGATGGCCAGTCATGTGCGAATCAAAAAAAAGGAGAAGAAGCCAGTATTCTGAGCTTTTCCAAATGTTGCCTTTTATTTTAATCAGTGGTTTGATATGAAAAGAAGGGCTTCCAAGTGGTGTGCTTGTACTTTCTCTGTTGACGTCTAAGGGAGGGATCATGTGTCCACCCCCTCCTTGCTCAAAGCAGGTGTCTCCGAAATCTAACCAAAACCCACCACACTTCCCCTTACCAACCGTCATGACACAGAGGGGCCGGACAGAACTTTCAGGTCCTTTTCACTCTCCCCACTGTGGTGACATGGATTCTGTAGTATTGTACTACAGTACTTTTTATCTACAGTACAGTGTCAGTGAGTGCATTGCACTGACAAGAACACCTATACAAATAATTCAGCAAAAATAACAAAACTATATTCCATTATTTTAAATCAACAAATATGACTACCAAGACACTGTCAATGAAAGCAATATATTTCAGTTGTGCTAACCCTGCTGTCACTGTAAATACACCATTCCAAACCTCCTCATACACGTGTGTGGAATGAAAACTATCCTTAAACACCAGGCCTGGTTTGATTGCATTTCCCGTAAAGCGTGGGAAGTTTTGGTTGTGTGTGTCGAACCACCAGACGTGACCGTTTCATAAAGTCAGGGTGATTCAGCAAGAAACTGCCTTGCCTGGCTGGTCCACTGTCCACAGCTCCGCCAGCACACACACACACACACACACACACTCTGTGCTGAACAACAGCACATATAAGGTCACATGGGTAGATTTCCACAGACATAACGGCGTAGTGCTTGGGTATTACCAAATATAATGTTACATTATAGATGGTATATTCAATGACGACTATCCCAAAGTATTGCGTTACTGGCCAACCACAACACGTTAACCCTTTACCCCCTTATTAAATAAGCAGAGGGAATGGGATGACATAAGATGAGTTAAATTCCACATTCCACACATGAAACAGGGTCGTATGCCCCCTCCCCCCAACAACAATCCTCCCGTTTCATATTCAGACACTGCTGGCTGGCATGGTGCTAAAAGCAGCCTGCTCTAGTAAACAGCCATCACAAGTGCGCACGCCATCCATCTTAGCAAGGCTTTAAATGCTAAACAAATGGCTTTAAACATTGTAGGTACTTAAATGTGCGTCCAAAACACTGTCCAGTAATGTCATTATGTGCCCACCGCGTTACCTCGAGACCAATAAGGCCTAAACAATCCGTCAGAAATCGAAGCATTTGTGCTTCAGGGTGGCTCGAAAACATGCTAGCAGCACGTTAGCATGGAGGGCTAAAAGAAGCACATTAAAGCAAACAGCTGCCTACTCACTTGTCCTTGGTGTGTCTGTCAGTCGCGGTGGAAAACCAGTCCTCGTCGGTTGGTGTGTTCGGTGATAACAGAAAACGGAACGTCTTCACGGTCAAGGAACGGTTGGATTTATATGTCTGCTCTCGTCGGTCGAGGAGAGGCGAGGAGAGTGTCTGGCGACAAAATGTCAGTCCGCCTTTTCCCGGAATTACTCTCTGCTGTTTGAGGTTGGATTCTTTCATTCATAAAAAACACACCAACAATGACGTCAGGCCAGAGGAATGAGGGCGGAGCCTCCCCCCGCCCCCACAGCGTACTGTGAAAGATGTAAACAACATGGAAAGGAAAGCCCAAATCCCAACTTTTCCATTGCCCTGTTCCCTGGATTTCTTCTTGCATTTTCCTTATTATTTTTCAATATATAGACTAAATAATACATTGTTACATTACACACACACACACACACACATAATGAACAAATGGAATAATACAAAAACAAAATGTATTACATTGTCCATGTTCATCTCACACCATATAATCAGGCAAGTTACTTAGGCCTTTATTATGCTGTGCAAATGAGTTGCGAATGAGTTATAAATGGGTAAATTAACTAAATTGATTTTACTGTGACTGTTACGAAGGCTTTCACTTAGAGCTCCATATATGGGGATAACCTATAGTCCCATATATGGAGACAACGGCGATATCCAGCGCTGACATCATATTAACGTAGAAACCCCAAGGATGGATATACACAGTGGTGACATCATCATGACACTAGACTTGCACATCATAAAAGGAAGATCCCAGCTTCTAAACCTCAGATACCAACCAACGCACTCGGTATCTCCAACGATCCCAAATCCACGGTCTACTGGACCCAAGCAAGACACAAGATACAGAACATAGGACAGAAGACACAAGACACAAGATTCAAGACACAAGACACAAGACACAAGACACAAGATACAAGACACAAGACTCAAGACACAAGATTCAAGCATCGAGACCACCTCAACACATACGAACCAAGGTGTCTGGCCTTACAACCCAGACCCCTTCGTACCGTATACTACTCCTACGCTCTGAGGTATCTGGCTTTACACCATTCCAATTACACCTGTTAAACATCCCGGTTTAAGTTCTAATCGGACACCACTGAGGCGATCTCTAAACCTAACCTTTGAATAACAGTCCCTATCAATCCTATTTAACAGTGACATCACATCACCCACCCTTATTTACAACACATCAGGGCCGTAATACAATATATTAAAATATGTTAATCCAGTCTATCATTCATCAGATTTTTTGAAAGAAAGACCCTTGATCATTAGTTTGTAGATGATACACTGATGAACAGGTTTGAAGATCTCATTTTACACAATGTCATGCTCATGGTGTTGACGAAACAAACCTGTCATTAGACAGTCCGGACGACAGGGGGAGACGTTCGTTTGAGCGAATTGAACGAATCCAGGAAGTGACCCCTTTTCCCGTCATCCAACGCGCACATGCACGCTTTACTGAATGACCTCAGACTGTCGCAGGACCGGTGCTGCACCCTCCTCGTCTGCCTAAAATTCACGCAAGCCCTTTGAGAAAGAAATATAATAATCTCCTCCTTTCTCTGTGATTAGCGACCAAGACCAGGTCTCTGCTGATTTGATCAGACAGACTGTCGGAGACGGGCTTGTAAATAGATCACCATGCCCGGAATTGAAGAGCTGCCCCCCACTGCGGGCCCCATCTCTGTCCGGCCCCCTGAAGACGAGATTGAAGATGATGATGATGACGACGATGATGATGAGGTATGGATTTATTATAAACACATTAAGTCAAATAAATCCATTAACAATCACACTGCAGCCTTGCCTGGATTTAAGCGGCAGCTAGCTTCTGAACATACAGACCCTAGCTTGCTAAAATAACCCTTCGATTTCTCTCGGAATTAATGCTGGCAGTCGTTAGGTAATGTAATTTGACTTTTAGTTGTTTTGTTGTCTTGTCGCACTAATGCACAATCATCATGGACATTGCAGGTGAACTTTGGACCATAATTTCCAACCCTATGATGACTTACTTTACATAGATTGGAATGCAGCTGTCATTTGATTTTAGTGACTGTTCCTACAGTGTAGAAACAGTGAAACACTGTTTCACTGTTTCTACACTGTAGCTATAGGTAGTTGAGCCATCCTTTGTGGCCGAAACCCTGAGAATTGAGGTCAAGTAGACCTCAGAATTGTTGTACATGCCCCAGAGCATATGATTGTAGGATGTTATCACACAGTACACCTGTATTTGTTATGTTTCTTTCTGCACTCATTTATTCAGGGGTTTTCCTTTGATTTGTCATGTGTGTGTGTATATGTACGATGGATGGATGGATGGATGGATGGATGGATGGATAGATTGATTGATAGATATGAATAATCCATTGCACACCATAGAGCAGTATTTATTTGAAGACTTGAAACAGTGAACAATGTGTTTTTGTTTTCTGTCTGTCAGTTGGATGAGACATTAGGGGAGAGGCTCTGGGGTTTGACAGAGATGTTCCCTGACACAGTGCGCAGCGCTGCAGAGGTGTCCGCAAATTGTTCTGTGTCTCTTGCCAAGCAGTTCTACAGGTACGTAACGTCAATAGTACTGTATGTCTCTTCCACATTGAGAGATCCACACTTCCCTGAAATAAAGTGAAAAGTAGTGAATTGGCCTGGGCCATGGCTCAGTGGTCCAGGCACCTTGGCCGGTAGTCCAAGTCTGGCAGTGTGCCGCGGGTTCGACTCCCGATCCCGACAGCCTTTACTGCATGTCTCTCCCCCATTTCCTGTCAGCCTACTGTCTGTCCTATAAAATAAAGGTGAAAGCCGCAAAAAAAAAACATAAAAAGAAAAGTAGTGAATTGATTACTCTTGATGCTGAAATGATGTAGTGTTCTTATGTAACATGATGGTGTAGGTTAGCTGCCTGCAAGTAACTCTTAGATCCTATTTTTAATATCTGGAATCTAGAGTTGTAATACCAACCCTTGACAGGCCATACATCGAAAAACTGAAAAGTCCTATCTGATTGTATTTATTTAACAACATTAAACTCACCAACACTGTAGCTGTACGGAAAGCTTGAATTATCCTCTTTTTTTATCCTCAAGTTTTTGTTGAATAAAAATCCACGTTATGAGCTACTTTCTAGCATTAAATTCTGTGCATGTGATTATTTTACTAAGTGTTGGAGTTTGGAAGTGCACATTTTCAATAACGCAACGTCCTGCTGCCTCCTGCATTGTGTTTTATTTTTTATTTTATTTTATTGAGATGGTACGCACAACGCAGGACATGACCGTTGAGTGATTTCCAACTAGCACTTCTAAACTCCAACACTTATAATAAAAAATAATAAATATAATCACCTGCACAGAATTTATTGACAGAAAGTAGCTCATAACATGCCTATGGTGGATATTTATGAAACAAAAACATTGCAATGGAAAGAGCATTATTTAAGCTTTCCGTACAGCTGCAGAGTTTAACGTTGTTTAATACAATCAGATATGATCAGGAACGAGTACATTCAGAACTAAGGACAGCGCATGTAAGATGTTTTGGAGATAAAGCCAGAGAGCCCAGACTAAGATGGTTTCGACATGTGCAGAGGAGGGATAGTGAGTATATCAGTAGAAGGATGTTGAGGTTGGAACTGCCAGGCAGGAGGCCTAAAGGAAGACCAAAGCGAAGATTTATGGATGTAGTGAAAGAGGACATGAAGTTTGTTGGTGTGAGAGAAAAGGAGGCAGAGGACGGGGTGAGAATGGAGGCAGATGATTCACTGTGGCGACCCCTGAAGGGAAAAGCAGAATACGACTTTTCTGTTTGATATATGGCCTGTCAATAGTTGTTATTGCAACTCTAGATTCCAGATATTACAAATCGTATCTAAGAGTTGCTTGTGGTGTAGGTGTACCGTTAAATTATACAATTCAAGCCCTATCATATTTCACTTTCTTCTAGCTTGTAAAATGTTGCTAGCTAATTATTGTGTTGCTTTGTACGGCAACACACTTACTGGAGCTGACTTCTGCCACTTTTGATGTTTTGTGACCGCTGACCACAGTCCACACATCACATAGTCATAAATGAATGTATACAACAAGATATAAAATAAATAACATACCGGTGTGTGTGTGTGTGTGTGTGTATATATAAAATAAATTATATATATATATGTTTTAAATATATATCTGCCCAATATGTCCCTCTTGCCCATATCCTAAAGCTATTACTCATGTTTATCTTAGACATTTCATCCCTCTTATCTTTTCCTTTTTATGTTTGTGTATGTATGTGCAATGTAGTTTCTCCCGCGCAGCACTCTGGGTTGGCACCACTTCCTTTATGATCCTGGTGCTTCCTGTAGTGTTTGAGACAGAAAGACTACAACTGGAGCAGCAACAGTTACAACAGCAGAGACAGGTGTGTGTTTGTGTGCAAACGTATAATTTCTGCACAGACCACAGCTTTAAATAAACTTGTATAGCTTGTTTCACATTTTGTCATTGTTCTTTAAACCTTTTGGAAACGTGTTTTGGATCTATGGGCATACCCAGCACAGGTGAAGACTGATCATATCCACCTCTCCATTTAGATCCTTCTCGGTCCCAACACTGGCATGTCTGGAGGGATGCCTGGCATGATGCCACCTGTACCTGGCAAAATGTGACGAAGATGTCCCTACACAAATGTGAGACCTGCCGCTAACAGCGGAGAGGGACAGCCCAGAAAAGAGGCAGCGAAGAAGATGATGAAGACCAGAAGAATTGATGGAACTGTGAAAGCTTTATCCTGATGATGCTTATTTCAATATCCAGGACTGGCCAATCGGATGGGCCGTTGAAGAGGAGGATTGCCATTTCCTGGGTGTTGCAGTCTAATGTGTCCCCCTCTCTCACTGTCTCTCTTTTTTCAAACACCTCACAGAGACTGACTTCATGGGGCAATATCTGTCTATTTTGTTTTTATACATTATACATACAGTATATATATATGTATATATATATAATGTACTTCTAGTGATTTAAGTGAGGTATGTTCCCTACGGACAACAGGTGAAGGTGGTTTATTACAAAAAAAAAAGGGTGTGTGAAAGATCCAAAGTACTTCTAGAGCCTTGTTAACTGGTGGTTTTTGTTCAAACTGAAACATGAAACACTGGCATAATGTGGTGGACCAAGAACAGAGACAAGAGAATATTCTGTTATTGATTATATTTGGTTGTGGAGGGGTCATAGAGAAGGTAAAATTTGGGTCCTGAGTAAAGCCAGCAGTGAGCCATTGTTGTCTGTGTTTTCAGTCTGAGCAATGTCCATGTGGGCGTGATACTTGTAATGACATTCTGCCCTTTGAAGCGATTGAAAACGTCTGTTTGGTATTTGATATATTTATTGGTTCCATCTGTATGTGGAGAATCAATGGGTAGTACATGCCGACTAAAAGCAATGCGGCACAACTGGAGTGCATTCCAAGATGTGGAACATGCATACTATGTAGCTGAAATATGATTCATAACTCTGCTGCAGTGGTTCCCAATCCCAACCTCAGTTCTGGAGGCCTGTACTTGTCTTGTTTGTCCATACTATTTTCTTCCACTAGCTAGTTGTAAACCTGGTATGAGTAAATTAGTGTGTGATTACAGGAAAGCCCGTTAGTACTCTTTATCCCCAACACTGGATTTGTGAACTGTTAATCTAAGTCAGTAGTTCCCATCTCCAGTCCTGGGGATCAGACTAGAACACAGGCTACCATTTATAATTAGAAGGAGAAGCAGCAACATTCTGGCTCCCCTGGATTGGAGGCGAGAGTTGCTAAACCACACTCATATCCACTCTACACTGTGCATTTCTATCTGTATTGTTTGTGAGGTTTCATTCTGGGTACGATTGTTTCTTAATATGGTGTCCCATTACTTAGAGTTGACATCTCTACCATTTTTGTTTGCACCTTACAATAGCATTGGGCAATATCTGACATCAAAGTAAAGTAGCAGTATGTATGGGTCAAACTGTACTCGAATTGTCAATACTAAACTTTGAGAGTGGTTTATTAAAATATACATTTGAGAGGTGATCAATCAATGATTGATCACCTGTGAACTTGAAGACAGGTAGTTATTGGTCATGTAAAAGATTGATTAATTTAAGAACATGTCACAAAAGCCATATTTCCTTTACCTCTCCAAAGTCAAAGCCATAACCTGTTATACGTTTGGACTTTGTGTCACATTCCCTAGTGAGGATCTGCCCAGTTAAAAGAATGTATACTAACAAACATTACCCTGACAAGTGACAATTCCAGTCCAGTGTAATTGAACATCATTCGTTTTACTTTTCTCTCATGTTGGCCATTTGGAATTTACAGTCGCTTACCTCTGCTCATGGAGCATATTCTCTGTTTTCAACATGACTGCTAATAAAAACACCAGTGAGATGGAAAGCTATGTAGGCATATGTCTTTACTCTAGGGGGTCAAACCTATTGATGCAATAGATTATTAAAATATGTTGCTGTTGAAAGTTAGATTGAATTTTGTGTGTGTGTGTGTGATATGAAATCTAATCTTGTCTAGCCTAAATCTGTACACTATCGATTGAGTTGATTAAAATGAGCTTGTCGATTATTTAGGAAAGTAAGTAGGTTTGTAACCTTCAGCTATTTACTAAATGGTTTGTGTCAATTCAAAATGTAATCTCAATAAGAAATGTTTCATTTCATACATTTCATGTAGTCAACTCGCAGAAAACAACAGGCCACTGACTAGATAATACTTGCACTAGCTACTAGCTAGTGTCCACTGGATAAGCTAGCCTACCATAGATTTACCGGTAGATATGTTTTTCTTTACGTCAACAGTTGCCGGACAACTAGCTAGCCAATCACAGCCTGCTGTCCCCCCGTACCATGGGATCTACAGGCAGAACAATCTATAGATGTTTCCCGCCAATCAATCTGTCAAGTGCTTATTAGATAACTCTGGTCAATTGTCAAAACGGGTTCTTTGTTTGATTTAACCTTTTGATAATGTAGGTAACTTCATTCTTATATTGTGTGGTAATGCTGTTTCTATTTAATTATTAGTAGTTTGTGGCTATTTAGTGAATTTATGTGGTTGTAGATTTTAGTAGTTGTAGTTCATGTCAGCAGGCCTGCCTTGGGAGCTGAAAAGCGGAAAAATCACTTACCTAATACCTAGCTTAAAGCTATAGCTTAGTTGTCAGTGAAAAGTTGACGAGCTATATGCCTACTTAAGCACAAGCTATAGCTGCCATTTAACAGTGAAAACTAGTTAAAAACTATCATCACAACTTTTAGCTTCTACCTGCAATCAATATGAAATGTGCAATGGAGGACCAAGTCGTGGAAGATGATGCTGTGTGCCAGGAAGATGAGGTGAGAATACGAGGAATACAGGGACTAGGCTATTATATGCTGTTACTGTATCTATCAAGACTCCTATTTTCCTTTAAAACAAAACCTATATCCCTGTTACTGTATTTTGTTTTCCTTTGTCTCACCTATCAGGAGAGCTTCTTCCAAGACATTGACTTATTGCAGAAACATGGAATTGTGAGTTACCTCTAAATAAGGAAGATGTTCCAACACACACACACACACACACACACACACACACACACACACACAGGTCCACATGTGCACCTGCAGCTTACAACTCATCTCTTTGTGTTGTTGTCCTCATCATGTTCTCTTATTTATGTCTACAGAACATGGCGGACATTAAAAAGCTGAAGTCGGTGGGTATCTGTACTGTGCAGGGCATCCAGATGACCACTCGCAGGTCCCTGTGCAACATCAAGGGCCTGTCAGAGGCCAAGGTGGAGAAAATCAAAGAGGCTGCTGGGAAGATGCTGGTGAGAGCTCATGGAGCATCCAGACTTTCTTTAAAATGTTTCATCCACATTTTCAGGATTACATAACCTATTAACAAATTCAACAGTGCATATAAAATAATACTTGTTCTGTGAGTGGAAATTTTGATAGTTTGTCCTTTCAGTTTGTTCTTTTCACATTGTAGACAAATGGTTTCCAGACTGCCTTTGAGTACAGTGCCAAGAGGAAGCAAGTGTTCCATATCACAACCGGGAGTCAGGAGTTTGAGTTAAGAACCTAGTTTATGATTCTTTGTGCTTCTCTTTACTAATCAAATTGTTGATTATTATGAATGTGTTAGACAATTACAATGTTGTTGGCTACCAGCTATCAGATATTTTGGAATGTAATCAATTATTTGGAAGACCTATTTTATTCTAAAAGTTCAGTTGTCAAAATAGGGTAAATATTACTAGTTTCCTGAACTGGTTTTACAGCTATTGATATTCTGTGGATGTTATCTGTCTGCAGCAAACTGTTAGGTGGAGGTATGGAGAGCATGGCAATCACAGAGGCCTTTGGAGGTGAGGAGTTGTTATGCTACACTTCTATTGCTGTACTCTGGGCTGTGCTATGGGCCTTTTTGTCTCCACCAGGCCAAAGGCATGGGGAGAGAGTATGTTTTACACTCTGTGTCGTGTGTGTGTGTGTGTCCGTCCGTCCGTCCGTGTGTCCGTCTGTGTACAGCTAATCTCCGGGACATTAACCCGGTTGATGCCAAATTTTGCACACACACTCTGCCCCAAATTTTCCAGAACGGCCTGTTATAGCGCCACCAGGAGGCCGACTTTTGAAAAACACATTTTTGGATATTACTCCTCCAGATTCTGTCCAAAAATCCCGCCGGATCTGTCCGATATTTCATATTCCATCCTAATTGGCTAACATTGGCTTTCAAAGTTTGCAAGCCTCAAATCATGAACGCAGCGTGCAATTTACGTGAAATCTTTCACAGACTTTCCTACTATAGGCTGAGGAATATATCCCACCCTTTTCACATTGGCCTGTTATAGCCACGGACTTTCCTACTAGGCTGAGGAATATATCCCACCCTTTTCACATTGGCCTGTTATAGCACCACCAACAGGTACATTTTTGCAAAACACATTTTTGGAACAAAATGCCTCAAATCATCCAATTGCCATCCAAGGCATAATAAGAAATGGCACCCTTTTCACATTGGCCTATTATAGCACCACCAGGAGGCCACAAACTGACCTGCCCTGGTGGGCAGGTCAGTTTATCTAGTTTCCTTTGTTATCTTGTATGATATGCGAATGTGACCCTCAAGGTGTGCAACCCAATTCAAACTTAGCAGTCATATATTTTATATGGACGTGTGTGTGTGTGTGTGTGTGTGTGTGTGTGTGTGTGTGTGTGTGTGTGTGTGTGTGTGTGTGTTTAACTATTGATCAGCAATTAAATGTACACATAAAAACTAAGCAGAGTGTTAGATGTATTTGTCACATATAAATATATTTCAACAGAGTTCCGGACAGGGAAAACTCAGCTCTCACACACACTTTGTGGTAAGTTATCTCATCAAAGAGATAATGAAAACATTGGGTGAACTAAATTAATGACTTAGACTGAGTGTGTACTGTTGTTCAGTCACAGCTCAGCTACCTGGAGAAGATGGCTACACCGGAGGCAAAGTCATCTTCATCGACACAGAGCACACCTTGTATCCTTTATTCATATACATTGTAGCTTGGTGACTTGATATCCCCTTTGGGAATTACGTTCTCAGACTCTTTACTTACAGTATAGAAGTCCTATTACAGTACCAACTGCTAACTTTAACATATTCATTATATATGAATGTGTCATATTATTATTATCAGGTATTGGATACTTCATTATTTTGGAATCATTTAACTTTTACATAGGACCTCATCTGTGTAAAAATGTGCTTATTAAATAACGCTCTTATGCATTTCCTACAAATATATACACAAGCAAACATGTGAAAGGTCTAATTTAAGAAAATAAACCATCAATAATTGTAAAGTTGTGTTATTTAAGTCCCATATTACCCTTGACTTGTATGGTGTTGATTCTAGTCGTCCAGATAGGTTGAAGGACATTGCTGAGCGGTTTAATGTGGACCACGATGCTGTCCTTGACAACGTGCTCTATGCTCGAGCATACACCAGTATGTGCACAGTAGGGCAGCCACTTTATTAGGGACACTTACCTAATAAAGCACCTACTAAAAATAAATTAATCCAATTCACTTGAAATTATTACAACCATTAATTACCCTATTACAAAAGATATATTACAACAAGAACCAATTCATATCTGACTGGTTCATATCTGGGTCCCTAGGAATAGGATAGAATCATTACATTGGCCAATGAAAATAAATGTGGGGGTTTGTGACAAACCTATTAGATCATGCATCTTGCCCATTCTAATTTTGTTTAGTTGAACAATGACTGAAACTCTTCACCTTGTCATAATGCTGTTATGACAAGGTTAATGCTGTTATGTTGATGGGCAGGTGTACCTAATAAAGTGGCTACTGATGGTCCGCCTTTCGTTTCCTAGTAAAACATTACTGTATATGGCTGCAACTATCGATTATTTTCTTAGCGATTATTTTACATTGATAACTTTATAATTACATCATATATGCACTGTAGTGAATCAACATGAAATTGTAATATAGTTTATTTTTCTAAATGGATCTGTCTGATTAACCACTTTGGTACTATTTTATAGTTAAGTTTTACAATGATGTCACTCAAAAACAAATCTACAAGCTCACATCGTTGTAAGCTCATTACGTAGATCCGCTATTTTTGCTTTATATGAAACCTTTGCCTATTATGACGTTATGATGTTCTAAATAGGGTTAGTGGTTAACTGTTGCAATCTCACACTCAAATCAATTATATTGTTAAAATGGATAATAGTTTTATTTTAAATCATTTTTTGTAGCACCCCTAATTCACCTACTTTTGTGGCACAATGTGTCAGGTTTTGAATTTAACTCACACAATCCATTCGTTATGATGCATCACTTCTGCACAGACACTAATTTCTGTTCTTGTCCGCAGCCCAGCTGAATCATAGCGCAACACACTTTTGCAGCTTTATTTAGTTTGTGCTCTGTCTGTAGGTGAACATCAGATGGAGCTGTTGGACTTTGTAGCAGCCAAGTTCCACGAGGAAGGAGGAGTTTTCAAACTTCTGGTATCTGAAAGGGACATTTTACAGGAATTAATCCTCAGGGTTGTTTTTATTAATTGACTTTCATTTGTTTTTTTGTTGTAATCTTCTCTCTTGTGAAGGTTTATAGGTAGAATATATTATATTGTTTTTATTCTCATATGTGATTTACAATGAATGAAGTATAGAATGAATTAAAATTCCCAGATAACCAGTATTACAAAGTTAAGACAAGAGTCATGGCCAATTGGCCATACAACACACCTGAGATCCTCACATGATTATGTGTGTCAACCTGTCAGGCCAAGGAAAGCTCTCACTTTGTATTGGTTGATACTGTATTTAAAAACATCAGACAAACTTAAGCACTTTGAATCTGGTGTCCATGTTTTGGGCATAGAATAGAAAAAAAAGCAAAGGTTTACAAATTTATTTAAAAAAAATGTCAACAAGAGTTTGTGTATCGGCTATTTTCGCTACTTTTTCATTAAACTACAAGGTATTAAAAGGCCATTAATGTGTGTTCGACAGCAACAACAACTAATGATATAGATAGATTAATAGTGTCTCTCTACCCTGCACCTCATCTCTCGGCCATCAGATCATTGACTCCATCATGGCTCTGTTCCGGGTGGACTTCTCTGGCCGAGGGGAGCTGGCTGAGCGGCAGCAGAAACTGGCCCAAATGCTCTCCAGGCTGCAGAAGATCTCTGAAGGTCTGAACCACAGGCACACTCTCCTTATCTCTTCTTTCTTCTCTTCCTTCATATGCCTTTTCATTTCCTCTAATATTTTTCTTCTCCAGTCTGGAAAAAACCTTTAAAGTCTCAGCCAGGGTTTCCATTTGAGTTATTTATAGGAAAATGTACATTTTCATTGTATATAAATAATGAAAATAGCTTATATATTGATCTGATATTCCATAATGTAACAGAAACTGATACCAACACCCTTTTATTGACTTCATATGTTTTTCATGTCTTGTCTTAAAATGTGATTTATATTGTATGCTGTTATGTAATGTTGTTTAGAATGACATTATTCAGGGCAGAAGCCTTTTGAGCACCAATCTGAGACAGTTCTTATAGTTTCCACTCTTGGCACTCTAACATAAATGCTATTCTAAATTAGCCTGGTTTCCAGCCCATAGACCCTGCCCACTCCACTGAGTGAACAAGAGCAGAAAGCTCAGAGTCTGATAATCAGGCTAATTCTAAATAGTCATATAAGGGTGACACAAATAGATACACAAGTCTTCCATAGATGGCCATGTACTATAGACAGATTATGCTGACAGAGGGTAGGAGTAGCATCCGACCGTCAGCTGTTAAGATTAACAGCTGCCGTCAAATTAGAATTAGTTGTATACATTGATGTGAAAAGTGGCTGACTAGCATTGAATGAGATTGACAAATACAGAATAATACATATTTTTGGCAATCTATTTGGCATTCTAACATATCTATTACAGTTGGCTAGCAAACAGCAATTGTTAGTAGCAGCAAAGACAGTATAGCTTTTTCCTTCTATTACCTTCACCAGGATGCTGTAAATTATAATTAATGTGGAAGGTATAATTTAATGTAGTGACAATTTCATGAATGAAAGTAAGATAAGTTAATGTTAAAAATGGCAGTTAGTGGTTATTTTGTATTAAACAAGTATTGTATTTACAAGCTGCTGTAAGGACAGGACAGCATTGATTTCATGTTGTATTGTTTGTCTATGTTTGTTTCAGTTTTTACTCCATGACCTTGTAAAAGATAAAGAATCTTCAGTAAAAGAACCAATCTTGCATCACAATTCTGTTGATCTGTTGATGTGGAATTGGGAGTTGAGAGAGTTGGAGTTGTTGAGTTGAAGTTAAGCACTCACTTTGGCAGGAACAGCATAATCATCAATCCTGGTTGATTCGGCTGTGTCACAAATACATGATGCCTAAATGATGACATTAGGCTTTGAGAGGCTACCATGTACTGTCTGTATGACATATCTATTTGCATATAAACATGTTTCTTCTAGAGTACAATGTAGCTGTGTTCGTCACCAACCAGATGACTGCAGATCCTGGTGCAGGAATGACGTAAGAAATAACATCCGCATTCACTGTACACACAAAAAGTAAATCCAGTGATAATCTCTCATTTAAAATGAAATAACTTCAGACAACAACACATTCACTGCAGTAAGTGTGATCAAGGGAGAACTGCAGGAGAGCATTTTGTTTGGTTTTTAATTGGTTGTTTATTTATTTTTTTCCCATTCCAGGTTTCAAGCTGATCCCAAGAAGCCGATTGGAGGGCACATCCTGGCCCACGCCTCCACCACAAGGATCAGTCTGAGGAAGGGGCGCGGAGAATTGAGAATTGCCAAGATATTTGACAGGTACTTACCACAGACTTTGTGTAATTTCAGAAGAACATGTAGTATTCAAGGGAGCCAAAGCACTGCCTGCCACCTAATCCAGGCTAGACTACTGTAGAACAATGCAACTCACTACTTGCATTTGGCAGAGGAGCAGATAAACTTTGGGGTCATTTTTCTCCAGTTTCTCTACAGCTCTGCCACCTAGTAGTAAAAAAAGCAGGGTTTGCAAAACCTCTTCACCCTGTCTGACATGTGTAGTGCTGGGCATGGGGGGGAAACACTGTATAACCCCTGTAATACTAGTGAGGTGATGTGGCAGTGATGTGTCTTCTCTTTTCCATTATATCCTCTAGTCCTGATATGCCAGAGAATGAGGCCACTTTTGCCATTACAGCTGGGGGTGTTGCAGATGCCAAAGAATGAAAAGACCATATGCAATGACTGTTCCTATCTACTGTAACTAATTTAACGTTTATTTCAAAAGCAGTTATATGTGACATATGTTCATGTTGTGCTAAAGTACCATTTGTATTGCATTTGTATTTATTGCATTTGTATTTATTCAGCAATTTAAGGCTAAACAAAGTACCATTTAAGGCATTTGTATTGATTTGTTAATTTAAAGCTGTTGTATTTATTTCTATGGTGATTGATTGGTAGTGTTTGCTTGATCAGTATTCATGGTGGTCATTGGTGGAATTAAATTAATCATAATTTTGAGTTTGTTGTCAAGTCTGTTTATTGATGGAAAAAAATCTAATTCGACACACGCGTTCCACCCCACCACAGGGGGTGCAGTGCCTGGTGTCGAGTCGATTGGACCCACGGTTGTCCAGAACCACCACAAAAATGCCTCTGACCGGGATCTGGACAGGGCCCCTGCCCACTGCCCAGTGTCCATATAATGGAGCTGGTCTGTTCTGACATCATTCTGACATCTGCATAGCTCCATATTCGGGCATGCCCGACAAAGAATTCCATATATGGGCATAAAAGGGACACAGACATAATATCTGGGTGGGGCACACATTTCCAGTGCCCAATTGGCACCGCTTTAGTATGACGCAAATTCTCCATTCATTGTCAATGGCATTTAATATTTGTGTTAGGACAAAAATCTACCCTATAACTGAATATAAAAGGACATTTTTAAATAAATAAGCTCCAGGTTATAGACACAGGCAATATATTCTTCACAGATTCTTCTGGTTTTCATAGCCTTAGTGTTTGTACAATGTTTTATCCCGTTGAACCTACTAATACATTGATCAGTGGCTTTATCACTCAATAAAGGGCATATATTACCAATATAGAAATCACGAGGACTCAACTTGGAATAATACAGTTTCTACTTTTAGGAGCAGACAGCAATAGCCTTCATTTAAAAAAAAAAAAAAAAACTTTATTCAAAGAGTATGAGCATGGCATCATAAGCAAGTTTCACAAAAAGAAAAGAAAATACAACTCTTTGTTTTTGAGTGGTGTAAACCACTCCTACAACTGGCTTTGTTAGTTTACGTGTCTGTCTGTGTCTGTTCGTACCAAAAAATGAGCATGGTTGCTATGGTCACCCAGTTCACACGGGTGTGATTTCATTACGTCAGACCACAGCTGATCAGTCTATATAAGACCTTACACCACTCAGTTCACACGGGTGTGATTTTTATATTTTCTCCCACAACTCCCTTCCCAATCCTCCCCATCCCCATCTTTCCCCACGAGGCCAGACATACAAACAACATACAGGTATGGGCAAATTAACAACTCAATTTAACTAATTATTTAACTCTGTTACACTAGCACCATCTGGTATAGCATCAAATACAATGGAGTATTCTTTAGGTGAAACAGGGAAAGTCTGTTTATTGATATGGTGGCCTCACCTCATTTGTCTGCATGAGATCAGAAAGGGGTAGGGTAGGGTAAGCAGTGGTGGTGTGGCCAGGCTAATGAGCACGCACAGTAGAGGTCGGGTGCCCCCTAGCGGGCAGTTGATACCTCAGAGGTGAGAGACGGTCTGTCAGCCTACCGGCTCCATATGCTTCCAAAACAACAAGGCGCAACACAAAGCAATGGGAACTTAGCTACGCGGGTCATTACGAGCGTTGTCAGACACGCCAGCAAGCGGGTTTGAGTGAAACGACCGATCCCTTTATTTCCCCGTGGGTGCTTTGGAAGCGTGTCATCTCTCCGGAGCAGCAGCGATGGACCCGACAGACACAGCCCCAGATTCGTGGGACCTGGAGGTGGATGCCGAGGCCCCGGCTGCTGCCGTCGCCGCCTCCGCGGGACTCGACAGCGCCTTCGCTGCGCTCAACGTGAACGCGAAGCCGTTCGTCCCCAATGTTAACGCCGCGGTGTTCATACCGAGCTTCACCCAGAGCGAAGCCGTGGAAAGCCCGCTGCCAGACGGTAGGTGTTCGTGCTCAGCTGGAATAATAACATGCATATTAGCCAAGAGACAGCTGGAACTTAGCTGAACTCGCTAGCCTGCTAATCCCAGCTAGCCGTGCTGCTGGTCCAATCAGTGCCAACAATCATATAGCTTGCCACGCAGTGGGAAGTCATATACTCTAAGGAAGTCATCAACAAGTCAAATTACGTGTTTGTTTTGTACGCAAATACATAAGATCACGCGCTATTGCTAATTCACAAGTCAGTCATTTTACATTCCCATAGAAACATTGTTTTATGGCTTTCTAATTTTCTCGAAATTTTGCGAGTTTGAAATGTTATTTTCTTTCCTCTTTGAAAGGTGTTTCCGATCCAGTTGCTAACATGGAGGTGTCAGAAACAGTCGGTATGCATTCATTATTTGTACACTATTAAATAGTCTGTTAGGGATCAACATAGTGAACCCTCACCAGACAGTCACCTGCCAAGAGTGTTGTTGAAACCTAAAGCCCCCCAAAAACCTTCATGCACATTATGAGAGCAATGCTCTTCACGTTTGATTGAGCTGTACTTTATATCACTAGTCAGCGTCATGTTTTCCTCGTATGCGAGCTTGGACCACATGGACGCTACCGAGCCAAATTTGGAGTCCTTGGCAAGCCCATGAGCATTACTGAACCTATATGGTGTGATGCAATATCACTTGTCTACTATGCCTAAAATAGATGTCCCCATTTGGCGCAGATGGTGAAAGATATCAATGGCTACAACAGGTCCTCACCACCACCACTCCAAGGCTTGGGCCTACTAACACTTGTCAGAGCATTTTGTGGTGTCTGCAGCATATTGTTAAAGGGAAATACTGCCATGTCACCACTGGCTGGTCAGATCCTATATATGCTGATGTCAGGTGTTTACATTTGGTCAAGAGACAGAACACAGTGCACCTTTTACTCGGGTTACACAGGTCCGCAACTGTAGCCAGAAAGACAGAAAATTGACATTGGTGAGTACCATAGGAAGCATAGATACCTAGATAGACACCATAGCATAGATAGACACCATAGATGGTGAGATGTGAATGTGAAAAAAGATAGTTGGACAATTGGAGAAGCAATGTAAAACAATGAAGTCAACCTCTTTACTGCCATTTGACCAGGGCCAGTTGGAATAGCTTTTGTTACAATGTCATGGTGTTACGAACATACAGTAGAGTAGACAATAGTATTGCATACCACACAGACATATAGCACGGTATACATATAGTTACGGTAGTTATATTTATTGTATGCAGGTTGAGAAGGGTTTCTATGTGACCACTGTACTGTCAGACTCATTAGTAGATATGTAAGGTTTGTTTTATTTGTGGTTTTATTTACATGGGGGGGGGGGGGAAATGTATCAATCATACACAACAGATTTCAGTGTCTGATTATGGTTGTTTAACCTCAATATAAAGTTGCCAATATTAGTGTTACGATCTTTTTACTGCTGATGTTCAACTGCTGACCTACAAGGAAACATAATTCTATAGTCATTATTTAATAATGGCACATAAAATAAGTCAAAAAGCCATCCCCACCAATTAAGGACCAACTTTAACTATATTGTTCACAATGTTGTCTACAGCCTGGTATTGCCTACAACCTCACGATCGATACATATCACGATAGAGGCCACGATACGAATACGATATGTATTGCGATACGTGTAGATTTAGAATAATGTTTCTATAAATGTTTTGACAAGTTTAAAGTTTCCAAATCAATCTGAAAAACTTAGATGACAACATTTAAACAAAAAGCAAGGAAATAAATACAAATAAATTATGTTTTGATGGATAAATGCAAAAGATTTAACCCATTTAATCCTAATATATATATCGTAACACGTTTTATTTATTTATTTATTTTACGCCGCGTCACACACAGCATTTCCTGGCATATCGATACGGTAGCCTCTGTATCGATATGATTATCGTCAAGGAATACCATACGATTATTTCCATATAGATTAATTGAACCCACCCCTTGTCTTTATAGTTGTGTTGTGGACTCTGCCTTCCACCAAACTATTAATTGTTGGCTGTAGTTACGTCAGGGCAAAGGCTGGGGTTGAGCACATGGCAAACAAACACACTCAGTCAAATAATTTCAGCCCCAGTGGAGAACGGAGGAACGGAGGCAGACATGACTACAGAGGAGGAGACGTGGGAGCAGAAGGAGGAGCCAGGAGGCGGAGGTGGAGGCGGAGGAGTAGGTGAGGACACCCCAGAGGCAGGGAGTCCCTCCAGGGAGGTTGGCCAGAGGGCGGCAGATGAGCAGATGTTGGAAGACGAAGAGGAGGATTTGCCCGTGCTCAAAGTGGTCCTGCCCCCGCCAAATGCCCCCAGGAAAGAGCACGTCAACGTTGTGTTCATCGGTCACGTTGGTATGTCTCTGGGAATCCCTCTTAAGGATATTGTATCAAGTCTTAATATATAGGATATATAGGATATAGTCTTTTTTTAAATGCATGTCCTGTGGCACTATGTGTGACCGGTACAATATTGCTGGTTATGTGTCAATTGTATAATGTTAGTTTGTTTCTGCACATCTGCACCGCATGCCAACACAGATGTCTTGTACTGTAACTTCATCCATGGTCAACAAAGAGTGCTTGATTGCAATTCTGTCTTTCAGATGCTGGCAAGTCGACCATTGGAGGACAGATCATGTGAGTGTTGATATGCTGACCTTTATTTTATTTCATAGCCAGACAATCTATTTGTCCCAGCCAGTACATTTTGTGGTTACATTGTGTATAATATAACAGAGGTTTCATAGACTGTAGATTATTATTATTATGTATTTCATTATTATGCGTTTGATTGTGAAATGGATACCAGGGTGCAATCATCACTAGGACCACGATAGTCTCGCGTTGCCAGACTATTGCCTCTCGCAATTTATCCTAATATAAATCAAAATCATCTAAGCATATCTAGCGTGCTGCTTAGCAGAAATGGAAAAATAAAATGTAAAGATATTTTAAAATATATTTCCGTGAACCGAAATCACAGATTCCTTGCTCGGAGGTGTAGTTCCAGACTCTAGCAGTTGTCTGGCTACAATCACAATTTAGGCATTTAGCAGACGCTCTTAATCCAGAGAGATTTACAGTAAGCAAGAACAACACATTATTTTCTGTTTGTTTTATTTCTACTTTTTGATGACGTCACCTAAAGGGCTCGGTCAAGTGAATGTTTGGGCATCAATCTTCTTTAATCACACGTCTAGACTTGATTTTTGGCGTCGGGCAACCAGTAGTCCAAAGTATAGGACTTTGACGCTACACGTAATAATACATCAAATACATAAAAATAGTCATCAAGAATCAAAAGTAAGCTAAGAATCTAACATCCGTCTAACAGTGGAATATCTATATAATGAAACTATCCGTATACACTACACTGTGGAATATCTATATAATGAAACTATCCGTATACACTACGGAATATCTATATAATGAAACTATCCGTATACACTACACTGTGGAATATCTATATAATGAAACTGCGTATAAACTGTGACTATAGGGTGCTATGTCTACATAAAATGCTATCTAAATTACATAAAATTACATAAGTTGAGCCTTTGCATACATGGTCGTCGAGGCTAGGGCAAGTGCTACGGGCTAAGATGGAGTCTGAAGAGGGTTTTCAGACTACGGCGGAAGATTAGGAGTGAGTCTGCAGTTCTGATTGCAATGGGAAGTGCATTCCATAGTTTTGGAGACAGAACAAGGGAGAAGAGTTTGGGACGTGTGGAGCGTTGTCGCTGCGTTTGAGTGAATGTACTTCCAGCTTCCCTGCGTTTGTAGGGTCCAATCAGACTTGCAAGATATGGGGGTGCCATACCTTTGGTTGCTTTGAAGACCAGCATCAGAGTTTTGTACTCTGTGCGGGCAGCAACGGGGAGCAAATGGAGGGAGCGGAGAAAGGGAAGACATGATGTGAGAATGTTGGCTGGTTGAAGACCAGGCGAGCTGCGGCTACGCGAGACTAGGACCACAATGGTTATTCATAGTTGCCAGAAATAAATACACAGACTGATGTCCAAAGGGTCTGAACTGAACTGATGATAATGATGTCATAGCGGACCCTGAGTAGACATCCCACCACCCAGGAAGTCTACACTGCATTGTAATTATAATGTCTACATGGACCTGTCCCATTACATCTTCACCAAGATTCCCATATGATATACATTATATTATGGGATATTGCAACCACATGTATAAATAATATATTGGTTATTGCAATAACTAACGCATGCAGTGGAAAAAAACAGACGCGTCATAGCAATAACGTCATTATGGGGTGATGCTATTTCTATGAATTGTGTCGGTGTTGCAGAAGTGGGGATATTGTACGGTTGTGTGGCAAATGGATATGTGACCAAATTGCGATTAATACTACTGCCCTACCTCAACAAAAAATAACCCAACCCCCATATGTCATGCCCTCATCACATCCCCTTCTCTACCATCTGTTTTTGTCCTTTCATATGTTGTTTTGTGTTTTGATTTTTAGGTACTTGACTGGCATGGTGGAGAAGAGAACCCTAGAGAAATATGAAAGAGAAGCGAAAGAGAAGAACAGAGAGACATGGTGAGTTAGGCTTGTGTTTTCACCAGGATTTCTGTGTGTGTGGAATTGCTTACCATTATGGCATTCCTTTTAATGGAATTCCTTTGACAGCATTCTTTTTTATGAGCATCCTGTCATAGCATTCCTCAAATTCTTATTTTTTCTTTATGCTGGTAATCAAATCAATAATTCGCAATAAGCAACAGGAAGGAATGTATTACTTCATTCAAAATCTGGTGAGGAAATCGCCTTAAATCTATGCGTTCCATCTCATTTGTTGTTGGATGCATTTAGTCATTCACCGTGTTCCTCACAAATGTATTAAATCTGGTTTGATATTACAAGCTTGGGTATTACTTTATACTTATTTTTTAAAGATAATACAAAATATTATTTGTATATCCTCAGGAGTCATTGGGTCATCACAGCCATAGACATATATAGGTAGACGCCCCTTTCGGCTCTGGAGCGTATATGCTCAAGGGAGGGCAAAACATTCCCGAGATTCCTTGCGAAGCATGAGCGTGCGTCACAGAGCGCATGTTTGGGTCTGATAAGTCCCGGAAAAGATGCGCTGTGATTGGCCAGTAATCACTTGAGTGGCAGCGTGACATAGCGTGCCTTCCACTCTTCCGGCGTACTCCCTCTCCCAGTGTAAATTCTTCCGCCCCTCCTTCAACACACATCGCTCCAACGAACTGGAGCGGCCAAAGAGGCATCTATTTTTTTAATATCTATGATCACAGCAGTATGGGAAAATGTAACCGACAATGAAAATCCAGTACAAACAAACAGACTATTGCTCATTTTCATTCTAGCCCATAGACCTTGAATGCGCAGGGATTTTTCAAAATAATGGCACTATAGTGCCAAGCAGATTGGGCAGATTTTACTCTGAAATGCCCCGCCTTCCATTTCTCCCCAAAACCAGGAGGCATAATATTCCGTTACTACCTTGTGCTGTCACATCTAAAGACTCTCTAGAAGTGTTTATATTCCAAACGAGATGCTAGGAGAAGTCAGAAATAAAGACAGAACATCCGTTTTGATCAAAACCATGGAGAACAGCCGAGAGAAGAGACAGTTTAGTCGGGCCATAAACAAGGAAGTGACTAGGGTCACTGAAGAAGGCATGGCCAAATGTTTTTATTTTTATTTCAGTGATCCCGTTTGACCCAACAACCCATTTAGATCTAACCTGACTCCGCCAGATGGGGCAGCAGAGAGTACACTGGGGGGGAGGGGGGAACCCAGTCAGGTTAATTTAGATCTGAGGCCGATTTAAAAAGGCAGTTGATAAACCAAAAAGCCAACCCACTGTGTGTCACCTACAATTCGGTCTTTCAATATAGCATATAATGTGATGGCATACAGTAGGTGTTGTTATTGACACATATTTGCAAAACCAAGAGGGATTTGTAAGAGGATCAAATTACTTTTAACGTTTCTTAGACCAATTCACTTTTTATATTTGTGCAGTTGCCTTGACAACAGAAATATGTGTTAATGACACACCTACAATTTCTACAAAGTATGTAGCTGCATAGACACACAAAATAAGTGGTCCCATATTTTGTAACAGAAAGTTGGCTTCTTAACATTGCTGGCAATAGTATGGAAAAATGAGTACGTTACTACAAGATGTTGGCCACCATCAGACTTCACAGCCTAAGTTATGTTCTACAGGGAACAAAGAGGATTAAGTAAGTAGTTAAGTAAGCATCCTCAGAATTGGAACTCCAGGTGAACACAGTGAACTGCAGTAGAATATAACACTAGCAATAGTCCAGTGATCCTGGACTGCACTAACACAGAGTAAATATGGTGGTTGAGTGGAGCGATAACAACGCTCTCTTCATTAATGCAAAAAACTAAAAAACAAGAGGCGCTATATAAATGTACCATTTACTGACTGAGTGGCAAAACACTGCTGTCTGGCCTTGACAGCCCGTACATACAAACAGAAAAGTCCTATCTGATTGCATTAAACAACGTTAAACTAACTTTGCCACTCAATCTGCCACTACATTTAACACTTACTTTATGCATGCACATACCCTCTATTCATGGTGAACAAATCAATTGGACCTTAATTTAGGAGCAAGCAGTGACTGTATGGATGTTCAGTAATCCAACATGGCTGTGTCTACTCCACAGGTACCTGTCATGGGCCCTGGACACCAACCAGGAGGAGCGAGATAAGGGGAAGACGGTGGAGGTCGGCAGAGCCTACTTTGAGACTGAGAAAAAGCATTTCACCATCCTGGATGCCCCGGGACACAAGAGCTTTGTGCCTAACATGATTGGTGGAGCATCTCAAGCAGACCTGGCTGTCCTGGTGAGACACGCAGACACTCAATTGTAGGATCACATTTCTGCCATCAGTTTCATATGTTTCACCATAAATAAATAAAAATTATGTATAACATTTAAGCGTTAAGCCAGGTAAAACGTGTAGATTTAGCCTAGAGAAAAATACGGAAAATTAGGTTTTATATTTCTTGATGTCGACACAATCTTGATGGTAGTGCAATTTTGCCACAATAACACGAGGCTATGTTTTATATTTCTTAATCTAGTTTTGATTGATATGAAGACAATTGGATTAGAGTGCAAACCTTTAGTGAAAATATTACCTTTACCACCTTATCTATACCGTAATTAAATGTGAATTATTTGATTATACACAGTTAATCATGTAGACGCACACGCACACTCACACTCACACACCTCAAAGCACATTTCACATTGTATGTATTTGACAAATGAATGGATTTTGTGGGGCTAAAGAATGGATTAATTACTGCACTTTTTCTATCTGCACTTCTATGTTTCCATTTCATTCCTTTTATTTCCTGATAATTCCCGTAAAGTCCTATTGAAAGTTTCGGCCTTTAATATTCCCGGAACCCTTGTGACAGTCAGCCATTCAACACTCTTTGCTGAATGTCCTGACAGTTGCAGGTTCAATGTAAGCGGCGGCCATTGAAATGTTGGCAGTGACTGCTTTTGTGTAGGGAACAACACAAAAGAGAACACTGTAACAGCAGCTTACAGCTGACATGTACTGCTGTCTGTTTTTAACACTTAAGTTATCCTGTTTCACCAAAAACGGCACCAAACTACACACACGTAATTACAAAAACAGAAACTCTAAATAGCACAATAAAATCATACTACAGAAGAGGATAATGCCACACTTTAACTGCTGAATTAATTAATCTTTAACTCCTGTGACTGCTGGTGTTTTTCACTAACCTTTGAAGAATCATCCAATATTGTACGTTGCTCAAATCAATGCACGGGTGCCTTAAAATAGCGTGCACGAGTGTCCTAGTGTCGGAAAAGAATCCATGATCGATCTGTGAAAAATTGTTAGAAAAACAGAGGCGATCGTATTGCGCTGCGTCATCCCATAGGATTCCATTGTGGGGGGTTTTTGTCACGTGATCCACATGTGTGACGTGTCAAAAAGAACTCGCGGAAAACGTATGATGTCTCATAAGCTATGTTGTTATCAAAAGCGCCCTCCAGTCTCAATAAAACAAAACTCGGGGCTTCTCGTGTTTAGCAGGGAAAGACTCAATCAATCATCTCGGGAAACTCAGGTTTAGCAGTAAGTGTTAACACTGATGATAAAACGGGCGGCTCTGTGAAGTCTGTACAGTTCTATGCCACTTTGCGTCTCTGAAAGAAAAAAAACGAACAAATAGGGTTGGCTATAAATTATACAAACATTAAAAGGTAATAACAAATGTTCTGTCAACAAAACCGAATATATTGGAAAAACATACCACAGCCTGGCATGAATGATCACATATGATAAATATATGACCTGTCTTTTCTTGGTTCTTGTCAGGTGATCTCAGCCAGAAAGGGGGAATTTGAGACGGGCTTTGAGAAAGGCGGCCAGACCCGGGAGCACGCCATGCTGGCCAAGACAGCTGGTGTCAAACACCTCATTGTCCTGGTCAACAAGATGGATGACCCCACTGTCAACTGGAGCCTGGAAAGGTGAATACCGCACACTTGACGGATAGCTTTTCTTATATTGTTCAAATTACAGACATACACAGCTGTTACAGTTAACGCAGACTCAATTCCATGAAGATATTTGCAAGAGACCAATTGCTAAAGTAGTTACACTGAACAGGTGACATGGCGTCACTATTTTGGGCTTGTCATTATACGTGAAAATCGTGGTGAAATTATCTGTCGCAATGTGGCGTGTTCTGAGCTTGTAGTACATAATAAGGAGGGAAAAGAAGCCAGCGCTCTAAAGAAGCGTTCCTGGTGGTCACAAAAGTCACACTTTATCTGTACAAATTTCATACAAAAACGTCAGCATATACTGCACAAGAAATTCGTAGAATACATACATTCATGTACTGTACAATACATGAACAACATTTTTAGAAATGTTTATATAATAATAATAATAATTATTATTATTATTATTATCATGCAGCTCAAAGTGCTTTACAGAGCAATGACGAAAAAAAGAAAAGAAAAGCAAGGCATAAAACAACATTAAAATAATAGCAATAATACAATACAGGACATGAATAACAACAAAGAATTTAAAAGATCAACTAAAAGCAAGATTGTAGAAGTAGGTCTTAAACTGTACTTTAAACATGTCTACAGAGATGGAGATTGGGGACAACAGGCACAGGTAAAAATTAAAGCTTTTCATCTCCACCCACAGATATGAGGAGTGTAAAGAGAAACTGGTGCCGTTTCTTAAAAAAGTGGGTTTCAACCCCAAAAAGGACATCTACTTCATGCCTTGTTCTGGACTCACAGGGTCCAACCTCAAAGACCCTGTACCAGAATGCACCTGGTACACGTAAGTAACAAGCTGTGGAAAATTGTATGACAGTGTGGTCTGTATTACTCACTAGTAGTGATAGCCATGCATGGAGCTTCATGCAGAGTCCCATGTTTGGAGATATGCCCGTTTTGGCAGCTTATCAAAACATTTAATAAAACCAAACCAGTTAACAACAAAACACAATGTTTGACGTAGCAGCAGAAATTGACCAAAGAGTACCTCAATTACATCTACTGTATATTACTGGTCTTCCTCGTTATCTTCAACTTCAACTATTCTTTTGTTGAAGAATGCCAGTCAATAAAATAATTTCAAGATATAGTATTGGTCTGTAAGAAAAAATAGCATCTGTAACAAATTCAGTTTTTTAAATTCTGTTGTAGATGGTTAAAACTTATTTGTGTTATTTAAAATTAATTTGTTAAAGCTACACTATGTAAATTGTTTAGTCGAATAAAATGATATGTTGACCAATCTGATCCTCTATTGAGATGTTGTAGAGTAGGACCACTACTGAATCAAGCAGGTGTACTGTACTCTGTTAGCTCAGTGGTAAAAATGTAGTTATTTACAGAAAGTTGAACTTGGGCTAGAACTTCAACAGTTGGATCAATTTCAAAGCATTTTTTTGCATACTGCCAGTATTAACTGTACTTTGATCAAATTCTATTTATCTCTCTTTCAGGGGCTTGCCCTTCATCTCCCACCTGGACCAATTGCCAAAGTTATATAGATCCAATGATGGCCCAATCCGACTACCTATTGTAGACAAATACAAGGTAAGCAGCCTTTCTTTCCCTGTGAAAGGCAGCGGGACACTGGAAGGTATGCCCTTTGTAGTAAAAAAGTATAACCTCAAGTTCTAGGGAGTTTTTCTATTTTATTTTATTCTCCTCTGATTACACAAGAGGTTCTGGTGAAAGGGTCTTGAAGACTCTTGATGAGACTACTAAAGAAGTCAGTATACTCAGAAAGAAATATAACATTTTGAGGTCAAAGTCGGAAGAAAAACGGAAGAACAACAATAATATGCAGTTCTTGGTGGTTTGGTGTCTGTGTGCAAGCCACCAGGCAGAACTATGTGTTTGCCATTTCTTATCCTCCAACCTCCCCCTGTCAGGAGTTAATACAGTTTGTTTAATTCATGCAGTTCATTCATTGCTCTGCCTGCAACCACAGTGTTGTGACTGTAGAGTTAAGTATATATGGTCGTGATTAGCATTGATTACTCTTGGTTGAGGAGATGCTGATCATGTTCAAGCCTGTTAGGATTTCCTCGATCAATGATCGATCACATAAAGATTTTAAGGTAAACAAAATAAATACCCAAATAATACCTTGGTATCTGGACTTGGTATTAATTCTACTGTGACTATGCTTGAGTTAACAGGCTGCCAAGGTCACTCATTCAGTACACTGTTAAACTGCCCTCCACAGTGCAGCAGGTTGGCATGGTGATGTAGGAATGTTATGGTGATCTACTGGGCACGTTGTTACTTGTTACCACATAAGTGGCATCACTATTTTAGTGTACCTACTACCTAGTGTACAACATACAGTATGTTACTATATCATACTGTAAGAGACTTCAGAGTCATTGTAAAGTGAATTTCTAAGGGACTTTGACACTTTGCATTGACTCATTCAAAGTGGATTATCTGAAATGTATATCCACTATCCAGTGTATATAGACAGACATAAATATGAGATGGCTTTGATTCTTCATTGACGTGTGTGTGTGTGTGTGTGTGTGTGTGTGTGTGTGTGTGTGTGTGTGTGTGTGTGTGTGTGTGTGTGTGTGTGTGTGTGTGTGTGTGTGTGTGTGTGTGTGTGTGTGTGTGTGTGTGTGTGTGTGTGTGTGTGTGTGTGTGTGTGTGTGTGTGTGTGTGTCAGACACAGACAGACAGACAGACCTTGTGGTTAGAGTGTCCGCCCTGAAACTGGGAGGTCGGGGTTCGATCCCCGGCCGGGTCATACCAAAGACTGTAAAAATGGGACCCAATGCCTCCCTGTTTGGCACTCAGCATCAATGGGTTGGATTGGGCGTCAAATCAACTAATGATTCCCGAGCGCGGCGCACGCTGTGGCTCACCGTTCCAAGAGATGGGTCAAATGCGGAGGACAAATTTCACTGCAGTAATGTCTGTGACTAATCGTACGACTTTGTGTGTGTCTGTCTAGGACATGGGTACAGTTGTGTTGGGGAAACTGGAGTCAGGATGCATCAGCAAAGCCCAGCAGCTGATGATGATGCCAAACAGGGTAAGAGTTCCTGTAAACCACTAGCATTATAGCTCATATAAGGACTATAAATGTATGGCTAAAATGATAGTAAGTCTTAACAAAATTACTTTCTCTCACGCATTGCGCCTGGTATGTTAATTTAGTTTTTTGGTCCTACCTTTTTGTGGAAACCACAGAAATACCTTTTTGAGTGGTGCAGCCACTCCAATGCACAGCAATGTGTGTCACTGGCTGCTGGCTGGCTGGCTGGGTCTGTCTCTGGGTCTGTCCATCCGAGAACGGAAGCGTTATAGCGTTTGTTGACCACCAAGTGTCACTGTTGCGCAGCCTAACACACAGACAGACACACACACACACACACACACACGCACACACACATGCGCGCAGGGAGGAGGGCTTGTACAGTACAGTACTACAGCACGAGTACAGTACAGCACCACTTCAGACAGGTCTGACTTTTAAAACACTGAGTAGTGTAATTAGCTGTGAGTGACTATGTTACTATTCCTGTATAAGCCACTCTGTCTGCCCAAAATGTGGTGGTCGAGAAGACATCTACAAATAGAAGCTGTGTTGTCTCTCTTCTCATCATTCTGTGTCTTCTAGCATATGGTGGAGGTGCTGAGCATACTGAGTGACGACGTGGAGACGGATGACGCTACTCCCGGGGAGAACCTGAAGCTGAGGCTGAAGGGCATCGAGGAGGAGGAGATCCTGCCCGGCTTCCTCCTCTGTAACGCTGAGGACCTCTGTCACTCTGGACGCACCTTTGACGCACAGGTGCTCCATGATTGCACCACTTAAAGGAATATAAAACAACATGTACAATCTAAGGAGTTTAGGGGAAATGAGAGACAACTTTGAAGCCATATCACTCAAAGGTCATGGCTAAAGTTTAGATTTCACATGAACAAAACATTATACAGTACCATTCAGTGTTGCTATACACCAGCTTATTAACCGTTACCCGATTTTGGGAGGACAGAAGATCCTAGCTTATGAGCTTATGAGTTGTTTTTGTCACTTTCAGTGCTCAGGCCAATCTGTCAGTGCTGTTGACGATCATATGGCAGCAGTATAGTGGCTTAGTTCTGAAACCAAAGCCTAACACAAACAATAACTATGAAGGCCTCCTCCTGAAACAATTTGTAGTTTAAGCATTTAGCAGACGCTCTTATCCAGAACAACTTACACGTGCGAAATCAGAGTAAACATGAACCCTTGTCAACAAACTGGAGAATGAAACGGGTCAAATGCCTGGTATCACTATCATATGAATCTTCTATCTATTACAGTGGTGTTCTGTCAATTACCATGGAGGGTTTTATTTCAGCAATTTTGATGGAATGAAAAGCTGATCACATGATCAGACACCACTGTACTGTATGTTATATGACCTGCACTGTTCAACATTCTCCTTTTGATTTCAGATTGTCATCATTGAACACAAATCGATCATATGCCCCGGTTACCATGCAATCCTCCATATTCACACTTGCATTGAAGAAGTACAAATCACAGTAAGTAATTATAACTTTTGCTAATATTTTTGTAACTGCAACGTTCTAATAGTTATGTATGATATGGTTATGTCATGGCTATGGAAACGCAACAACCAATGTCTTATCTTACCCTCCTTACACAAACTGTGGATTATAGTATTTAAAATGAATTAAATAAAGTCAAATCTATGGTTATCATATTGTTGTTGGCCACAATAAGTAAATCATTATCTCCACCAGGCTGGAGTTTATGTTTTTGCCTCCGTCCGTCCATTTGTGCTAGAAAGGCACACCTTTCTAGTTATGCAAGGTCATTATTAGCTCAGAAATTCCATATTGTTGCATCCCTACTACAAAATACTTTACACTCGTCTTCAACTCTCTTCCATTCCCCACTCACAACCAACTCCCAGGCCTTAATCTGTCTCGTGGATAAGAAGACGGGGGAGAAGAGTAAGACACGGCCCAGGTTTGTGAAGCAGGACCAGGTGGTTATCGCCCGGCTGCAAGCAGCAGGAACCATCTGTATGGAGACCTTTAAAGACTTCCCTCAGATGGGACGTTTCACACTCAGAGATGAAGGTGTGTGTGTGTGTGTGTGTGTGTGTGTGTGTGTGTGTGTGTGTGTGTGTGTGTGTGTGTGTGTGTGTGTGTGTGTGTGTGTGTGTGTGTGTGTGTGTGTGTGTGTGTGTGTGTGTGTGTGAGAATGTGTATTGAAAGTGTTTGACTCTATACTGTAGGCTTGTGTCGGGGCATGTCACTATCGACATATTTTGTGGAGTTTTTGAGTTCTTATTTGTCAAATTACAGTTACAGTTCTGTATTAATTTCCTCTTTGTCCCTTCCAGGCAAAACCATCGCTATTGGCAAAGTGCTGAAGCTGGTGCCAGAGAAGGACTAAATGCACTAGCAGTAGTATGCATGGAGATCTTCCACTGGTTATTAAGAGGGCATGTTGCTAGAATCTATGTGAAACAGCCACTATGCTAATGGAAAACAGAGGAAATGGAGAATGAATGAATGAGTGTAATGTTGAAGTTAAAGACTGAATCAGTTTTTGTGATCAACTACATGAAGCGACAAGATCCAGTGAACCAGCTTTCTCATATTGAGAGCTTAGCTATGCCACTAATGTAGCTATATTATAACCCCCCTCCCGACCTGGCTGATGTCACTGTTGCCTCGCAGCACCATTTTGTGGAATGGACATTGATGCATTGAAATGCATTGGGAAATGTAACAACACTGCTCTCGTGTCATGTTGTTATAAAGACCAGACTTGGCCTGTGATTATCATTTGCTAAAAGGAAAACAACAACAACTCCATATCGAGAATTACATGGATGTTTTGTTTTGGGGATTATGGATTGTTGTACCAAACCAAATTCTTTAATTTGGTCTCTGTTGGGTGTGATTTCAGTGGTTTATTTGATTTCAGATCACACCCTCTGTTACAAAAAAGTGGGAACACAAATGCACAGACACATCTGTTACATTATTAAAGATGAAATAAACCGAAAAGCAAGTGTCTTTTTTTTAAAGTAGGATTTTATTAGGATGATTGAACAAGTGACTTCCTTGTTAATGGTCATCAATCATTATACTAATAAGGTTTTGAAGGTTGAACTGTGTGATGTGGTACAGTTTTGAGGGAATTGTGGGTGCAGGAATGTACAGTGAACATACTGTAGGGGACAGAGCATTTCTTAATATACTAAGCATAGGTGACAGAGCATTTCTTAATATTCAATTCAAAGGACCATTATTGCCATGAGAAATGTTTATATTGCAAGAGTCAAAATATAATTGACAATGGGGAAAGTATATACAGTTGGAGGGGATATAGCATTGTATAAACAGCTTCATATTGCGTCGTATACATGTTATATCTTATGCCTTTTGCAGTCACTTTGGGACAAATAAATTGTCTTTATTCAAAAAGGTTAAGGGATAAAGGGGTTGAGTCAAAAGGTAAACTTAAGTCTTCTCATCTGAGGGGGGTGGGAGGCTGTGGCTTTCAGCCTAAGGTTACACAACAGGGTTTTTGTTGTCCTGTGGGTACAGCAGAGAGGGTTCCATTGGAGGGGGGAAATCCTGCTTTCCCCCAGCACATTGTTGGAGCTGCATATAGTGAGAGTGACAGTCAGTCTGATAAAATGGCCACCAACGTAATCAAAAAAAGTCAATCAAAGAACAAGATTCCTTTACAGGATCTCCTCACTGGTCAACAAAAACACCTTGAAGACCTTAAGCCCTCGTACAAGGTTTCTTTGACTATGCATGCACCTCTTGGTACCACGGCACCTCAAAGGCCCTTAAAACAAGGCTCCAGACCTCCCAAAACAAACTGGTCAGGCGCCTACTTGGCCTCACCCCCCGAACCCACCTCACCCCTGCCCACTTTGACAGGCTGGAATGGCTTAGGGCCGATTCATACTCCTATTTTACCGCTGTTTCGGCGCTGTAGTGCCGAAATGATTTCGGCTCGTCAGAAATTTTCAGTAGCACCGAAGCGCCGACTTTAGGACGGTACCCGCCCCCCCGAACCTCAAATGACGTCACATTGTAGGCTCTACAGAGCCGAACCGACTTTTATTCGGCTCTAAAATAGGAGTATGAATCGCGCCTTAGGGTTGACGACAGAGTAAATACTCTAAATACTTCCTTAATGTTAACGAAGTCCACACCCACAACACCAGAGGGAGTGCAACAAACCATGTACAACCCAGATTCGGCACAAACAAGGGACTAAATTTCCGCTCTTATGCCACCAAAATGTGGAACGCCCTACCAACAGTCATTAAGACATGTGAATCCCTTGACTCCTTCAAAACCGCTCTCAAAGGGCACCTACGGACGGCTGCAATTCGAAACTGGCCCCCGTAAAATCTGAATCCCCCCCACCGCCCCCCCTCCCCTTTTCCCCTCACTGTATATGTTTCTTTCCCTTTTTACCTCCTTTATGATGAATTCCTGTTCTGTTCTTTGACTATATAGAAGTGTCTATTTGTACGTCTCTAAATGTTTTGATGAATTGAACATGGTGGACCCTCTTGTAAACAAGTGTAATGCTTGAAATGAAATGAAATGAGATCTATATTTACCCAGGGTATCTGGGCTAAGCTCAAGAACTTGTTTCCAGCCAGGCCCTGCTCATAGAACACATTTCATCGTAGTGGTTGATGCCTTGTTCAAGGGCATTTCAGCGGTGGTAATTTTAACGTGTCGGACGGCTGATTCGAACTGGGAACCTTCCGGTATCTAGACCGCGCCGCTATCCGTTCGGCCACCGCTGCCACCGCTGCCGCTGCTTAATTGGGTCGTCCACTCACAGTTAACAGTCTTTGTATTGAGTTTGTGCTTGAAATGTACTGTAATTCTGCAAACTGTAAATATTTCAATCAATCAATCAATCAGTATCCAATGTGTTTAGTCTGATCTACATTCGGAGCAGAAGGTGGCGGTGATGCACCAACAAGCTGGATGCCAACAACGGAAGTAAAACAAGACGAAAACAAGAAGAAGACGTGTACGCCCGGCTAGTGCGCATGCGTTCCTCCTTGCCTACAACACGTGAAACAGACAGTATGGCGAATAAAACAGAGGACCTCGCGTTGGACAGAGCACAGGTAATAATATTAAACGAGCACTATTACATTACAGCAGAAAGAGTACCCGTGTAATAGTAAATATTTTATGACAGTCGTTACTAGATTGCGACAGATGTTAGTATGCACTCTGTCTGCAGTGCCTAATGTTAGCCGTACTAGCCGATTAGCTTGCCGACAATGCCGAGCTGTTGCCACGAAGCAGCTCTGTACTGACAGACCGTGAAAGTCAGTGGTTTGCAGTCGTTGAATTGTGTGTAAATTAGTTGTTGGGTGGTGTTTGTCTTTTATAACTATACAACTCATGTGGTTTTCCAGGTCAAAAAGGCCGTCCAGGCTCTGCAGGCTTTCTTGAAAACCAAGTCCACCCCCGACAGTAAGCTCCTGGCCGACACTCAACATGTGTGCCTTCTCTTCACGTTGTGGAAGGTCCCCAAACTGGCCCAGAGCATCCGCATGTGAGTTGACAGACATCCCAAATACCCCCGAAATGTATTCAGGTGTCCGAAAATGGGCGATTGAGAATGAGTTGTATTGATACTCAGGCTGATATGATTCCCCAGGCTTCGCCCTGGCTGTAACGCAGTGGTTCTCAAACTTTTCAGGCCGCGAATCCCCGCGACCCTTGTTACTTTAGTTTTTTGTTGACCAATCACTTATTTTATGCCCCTTTTCTCCAATTTAATTTCAATGTCATGACATTGATACTGTAATGATCAATTACAGGGCTAAAATGGGCTTTTAAAGCCTATTTGAATAATTTGATTTCTAAATGATAAAATAATAACAATGTTTTACAAATGTATTTTGTGTTGTCGTATACATTTATCAGCTATAGTGTCGATTTTAGTCTTACACAAACATATTTTTTGAGCGGTGCCTCCGCTCCATTACGCAGCTATGCGTGTCCCTCCTACCCTATGTAATGTATGCGTGTCCCTGTGTCTGTCCGAGCACGGAAACTGTCATTTCTCTACCATCTTGGACGCGGGAAGGCTCACTGGAACAGGGCAAGCCCCCTGGTCATGTTCCTGGGGGTCTGGATGTTCCGGGGACTCCTAGCCGCAATTTGCAACTCTAGATTTTTTTTATAATGGGATGAATCTAGAGTTGCAATACCCTCCATTGACTCCCCACTCATCATTTTGCGTTTGCGATCTGCTTGTCTTAAACGACGTTTACTCACGAACATTGCAGCTGTAGTCCAAGCTTGAATTATTCTCTTTCAATCTGCCGAGCTTGTTTTTCATAAAAATCCCCCGTAGACATGTTATGAGCTACTTTCTGTCAAGAAGAAATGTTGGAGTTTGGAAGCGCTCGTTTGTATTAAGGGGTCGCGCTGCTGCCTCCTGCATTATGTGCAAATGCGAAACAGATGCATGCAGGGACGTTCAGTGACTTACGACGAGCGCTTCCAAACTCCAGCACTTAGAAAAAGAATCACTTGCACAGACTTTCTTGACAGAAAGTAGCTCATAACATGTCTACGGGGGATTTTTATGAAAAACAATCCCGGCAGATTGAAAGAGAATAATTCAAGATGGGACTACAGCTGCAATGTTGGTGAGTTTAACGTCGTTTAAGACAAGCAGATCGCAAACGCAAAATGATGAGTGGGGAGTCAATGGAGGGTATTGCAACTCTAGATTCATCCCATTATAAAAAAATCTAGAGTTGCAAATTGCGGCTACGGGGACTCCCACGCTGTAACTGTCACTGTTGATAATTACACAATAATAATGATCTAATATAAAATGGCACCATAGCAAACCCATTCCTGCTTGTTGAGTGTGGGATCTGGGCAATACTGGAGCCAAAAGAGACTTCAAAGTAAATCCAGACGGTCCTCCTCTTTCTGTGGAGCCTGTCTCTAGAACTTTGATACAGGAATTTCAAGTGATGTTTTTATTTTGGTTTTGAGATGAGGCTACGCTATTCTGGTGACAATGATATTTTATTTTATTCCAGTTATCTTTGAATTCTATAACGGGGACATAAATAGTTTTTTGTTGACCAACCACTTATTTTATGCCCCTTTTCTCCAATTTAATTTCAATGTCATGACATTGATACTGTAATGATCAAATTACAGGGCTAAAAGAAAATGGGCTTTATAGCCTATTTGAATAATTTGATTTCTAAATGATAAAATAATTACAATGTTTTACAAATGCATTTTGTGTTGTCATATACATTTATCAATAGGCTACACATTGACAGTACTTTCAAAAGAAGGTGCTAATTTGGTCGCACCACAGCAATCATTTGAATGTTTAGGTGTTTGATCAGAGTATTGGGACCTTTACCAATATCGAGTATATGATTAGGGTTAGGGTATCTGTATCGGTAAAACTCTACTCTATGAACATCAACATCAATTATTTGTAAAAAAAATAAACTAATGCCAAGTATTTCTCTTGACACCAGCCCCCTGCCTCATGGCCAGCGGACAGACACGGATGAAATATGCCTCTTCACCAGAGATGAACCAAACATGACCTCGGATCAGACCCAGCGTTTCTACAAGAAGCTGCTGGAAGAGAGAGGAGTCAAAAATGTCACAGAGGTACCACTCTGCAGCCTTGCATTGTTCCCCATTGCTGTAAAATGTCCTTGTAAGTGAGTTGTTATATAGCACCTCAGCAAACCCATGTCTCTACTGTGAAGTGTTTGATATGGGTAATATATGGGTGCCACAGAAACTCAAAGTATATCCAGATGGTCCTCCTTTCTCAGTGGAGCCTGTCTCTAGATCTTTGAGACATTTCAAGTTCAAACGCTCTCCGTATCAGTCAAGTTTATTTTCCTCCAATCTGGCTAAATTGATAATCCCCATAACAAGATGTCGCAAACATGATTGACCTATATTTATGGAAATGTATATTCTGCCATTTTCCTCTACTGTGGAAATGTATTTCAAATTATTCTAGTAATTTCCTGTCTTTGAAAATTGATTTAAACTGAATACAAAATGCACTCAAAAAGTGCTATTTAAATTGTCTTACTGTTCCTTGTCTGCCTTGCGCCAGATCATCCCATTCAAGGTACTAAAGACAGAATACAAGCCACATGAGGCCAAGCGTCGCCTGCTGGGAAACTATGACCTCTTCTTGTCTGATGATCGCATCCGTCGGCTGCTGCCCAGCCATCTGGGAAAGCACTTCTATGAGAGGAAGAAGTAAGATAAGCGTCTGATTCACTTACCCACTTAAACCCTGTATTCTTTCTTAGTAAATCGGACCAGAGTTACAACTGTACTTGGACAATTTTGTTTAGTCTAACAATATCTCATCGGCTAAAGTAGCCAATATACAAGCTCATAGCGCACCACGTTGCAATGCGTTAGCTTGTAGGCATGCTGGGGCTTAAGTCGTTAAGTACTGAAATGCGTAGGAGAAATGTCAGTTGTTGACTATAAGAAATACAAAAATAATTACGGTAGTAATTAAAATAGCTGCTCTTCCTCTCTTCCACAGGGAGCCTCTGTGTGTTAATCTGCAGAGTAAGCAGCTGTCCAGAGACGTGCAGAGTGTCATCCAGGGTTCCTATTTGAAGGTCACCAACAAAGGCAGCTGCTGGTATTAAAGTCATTATGTTACCTACTTTATTAAGAACAAAGAAAGGACCTATGGTTGCAGAGACACACTCAAATGTTGAAAAAATACTGTCTTGTGCCCAGACAATCAGACGGTCTACTGATAAAAATGCATTGGACGCCGGAGAAAACCAGGCAGTGCTAACAAACCTACGCCAATGATTTGAAAATCATTCCTAATACCTTGAGAAAGGACCCCACCCTAAAATCTTTACATTGGTTCTTCTGTGATGCTGCCATTATTATTTTGGGGGTCCTCCTATATTCAGCTATAGTCTATAGTGTCGATTTTAGTCTTACACAAACATTAAATTCTCATTGACAATAAATTGAGAACTTACGTCATATGTGGACGAGCTAATTGGCTATTTTTAAGCGGTGCCGCCGCTCCATTACGCAGCTATGTGTGTCCCTCCTACCCTATGTAATGTATGCGTGTCCCTGTGTCTGTCCGAGCACGGAAAGCTGCAACACGTTAACACTGTCATTTCTCGACCGTTTGCGGGAAGGCTCGCCGGAACCGGGCAGCCGGGTGTTTACATACAGTTTTAGCTGAGCTAGGATCAGCTAAACCTGATCCATCTTCTGTGACTTGAATCTTTACTGTAAATTATTTGGTATAAATATTTAGAAGCTTAATTGATAATTACAAAATAATAATGATCTAATAAAATGGCACCATAGCAAACCCATTCCTGCTTGTTGAGTGTGGGATCTGGGCAAAACTGGAGCCAAAAGAGACTTCAAAGTAAATCCAGATGGTCCTCCTCTTTGTGGAGCCTGTCTCTAGAACTTTGATACAGGAATTTCAAGTGATTTTATTTTGGTTTTGAGATGGGGCTATGCTATTCTGGTGACAATTATATTTTATTTATTCCAGTTATCTTTGAATTCTATAACGGGGACATAAATAATTATTAATCTGAGCTGTTTGAGTCTTATATTGGCCTGTGTTCACCACTACTATCCCTAGACTGGCTGTGATCTGACATACATTTCATGTATTCCAAATACACAGCCATAGATCACTCCCATGCCCGCCTGGATAGCAGCCTGATCTTTGCAGCATTTAACTTCTTCATGACTTGGAGTCAGATATTATCCTCTAGTTTCCTATCCATTTGAAAGTTCTGGCAGAAAACTGTCTTTAGAAACATATCCACTTTCCACGAGCTACACATGGACAATATTCTCTGCACGCTATTGGGCCAAACCCGAAATGACTAGACTGAACAGAAAGAAATCTACTATGGGAACTGTCTGTTTGGGAAGCACAAACTTATGGGGCACACAATTGACACATGTTTTGAGATTGGTGTGGATTAATCACCGGTTAAATGTGTGCCTCGTACATTTGTGTTTCCTGAAGGAAGTTTTCATTTGTTCAGGTCAGCAATCACTTCCGGCCCGTCGCTGACAGAAACTGTCCTTGTGCGGCTAGTGGAAAAAATATATTTTACTAAACACACGTTTTCTGCCAGAACATTCAAATGGATATGAAACAAGAGGACAATATCTGACTCAAAGTCGCAAGAATGAATTATTGGGTGAGCACACACGCAGCACGGAGAAGTTTAATGCCGAGAATATCAGGCTGCTACCCAGGCGGGCATGGGGGGGCGATCTATGGCTGTGTACTTGGAATGCATGAAATGTATTTATCAGCCGTTCTGCATGCTTTCTGACTTAAATGAAACAATTAAGCAGTTTGAAACTACTAATTTAAATTACCAAATTGATGCCGGAATATGTACAGCCGTATAAAAACTTTAACAAGTCTTACTGAGATGTGAGCTTCATATCCAGGCCTAATCATAATTTCATAGTAACGATGAGCTCTCTTTTCAGTATGGCCCGTATTGCCCACTCTGGCATGACGGCAGACGAAATAACGGACAACATTGAGGCTGCTGTCAAAACGGTGTTGACCAAACTACGCACGGTGAGTCCCCAGCCAGTTGCACACATTTTGGGTACCTGAATTCCCCACGTCTTAAATTTGGAACTGTACCATTATAGCTAAAATAGTTTTGCAAGATAATGCATCATGGAGCTCTGTGTTAATGAGCTCATGTTGCTATTTGTCAGAAAGGACCAGTGGTGAAGATCATCCACATAAAGAGTGAAGCAACAGCTGCCCTACCGATCTACACCTCGGACCTCAGCCACCTAACCCTGCTGGAGGACGCGCAGAGAGGGGCCAAGGCTAGGAAGGTCAAGGTATGTCTGCCAGAAAACGCCACTCAATTAATTGTTCAGTATTGCTGCTGCACAATTCCGTTAACCTTTCCTGTCATTTGATTTTCATCTTTCAGTATGTAACTTTCGATTTTCAGGTCCATGGCTCCTTGCATATATGTAATATGTGCATGCAGCGTAATATGTGTATTCGTTTACTCAGGCAAACATTACGCTGCATGCACATATTACATGTATGCCTGTTTTGTGCCTACTCCTGGCTGTTTGTCAACAGTGTATGTCTTGTGTGAATTACAGAGAGCTGCCAATAAGGTTAAGGAGACAGAAACTGCTCCCATGAACGCAGAAGAAACTGCTCCCATGAACGCAGAAGACGAAGACGAGATTCCACAACTAGTTCCCATAGAATCCCCTAGCAAAAAGCCAAAAAGAGAGGTCAGTATAACACAGAATCTTAAAAAGATCAGCTAAGCACAGCATGAGCGGTTTCATGTCTTAATTGAGGTTCATTGCACAAATTGATTGTTTTGCATTCCTCCCTTTTTATGGTGATAGGCGAATGGACAAATGACCCAAAAGTCCAAGAAGTCTTATGGCAAAAAGGCTGGGAAGCCCCTCGCTCAAAACCGAAAAAGAAAGATGCCTAAAGCAAAATGAGTGTGGGTGAAGTTTCTTAAATCATCCCCTTCCCCCACCATGTCAACCTGGACTATAAATAATACAAATATACCAGAATACACATGCCATGGAATTGTGGTCTTTTTGTCTTCCACAAACTGTCTCTTTCTTGTACTAAAATGTTTATATAAAACTTGATGGATCCAAATTAGACTCTTGTCTTTTGTATGACTATATATTGCCAATGATAATAAGTTGAGGCAAATGAACATTTATTGGTCTGATGCATCCCAGTTTTTTAACAGCTGACATGTATGAAAGAACAGTTTTTTTTCTTCAAGCGATGACACCCAGCAAAGACGACCACAAATCCAGTATGTGGTATTGGTGATGTTTCTGTTTTAAACTACAAAAAATGTGGATGCAGCCAAGAGGAGAGACGGACAGCAGTGCCATGGCCAATTGATTGGCAGGTCTAATTGTGGTCTTGTAACTAGGCTCACACACAGACAGCTGGCTCCATGATGCAAAGGTTTCTCAGGCATTCTCCCCAGTGGGTTCTTTGAATTTATTGAAGCTGATTTGTTCCCAATTTTAAGCTTTTTATTTGCATTCTTGGGAAATTGGATCTGTAGTGTTGCGTGTGCTGTACCTTGGGTATGAGCTAGTTATGGTGACAATTGATCACAATTCAAACTGAAGGATGTTGTAGTTACCTAATATAAGTTGATTTTGAAAATATTTGCATTTTACAATGATCTGCCTACACTGCTAGTTTCTCAGACAAATGTCACCAGGCTAATGGGCAAAGATCAAAAGATGTGTATTTTGTTTGTAGATTTTCAGTATTTTGCTTTAACCTTGAGGGCTGTTTACTCAGAGTGAACAAAAAACGGCCATCAGAACTGTGCACATAACCACATATAGCTGCTAGCTACTATCGGATGACATGTTGGTACACCTGCTGCCTGCTACTGTCATGCAAAAATGCTGTTAAGAAATTGCATGAGGCTTTTATATTGGATCACAGTACAAATATTTTTATAGCATAATGAAAGTTTTATTTAGATTTTTTTTTAATGATTAATTTTAACATGAGGGTTATATTTTCATTTATTTAAATAGAAAATGTGCTTTTTGGAATTAAAATATAGACCAGCTTTACTCCAGTGCTTAGAAACATTAGACATTACCAAAATAAATACACATATTACAGCCCCAAAATATGTTAAGTCTTATAAGGAGCCGTGTCAGTCATAGAGAATAGATACCTGCTATTTTTGTGTTCTTTGGGGTGGATATACATGTTTTTTTTATCACCGATCGGGCATTTAAAGGAATACCCATTTTATGCACACCATATTTGGAACAAACTGCTGCCACTATTATTTCTTTTAAAACACAACTAAAGAACTTTCTGTTTGCCACTGCCTTTAGATTGAGTTACTTTTCTTTTTTCTTTCTCTTCTGTACTGTAACTATGTCTGTATATGTTTTACTTATTTTGTTGTATAAAACAAAACAATGACATATAATTGTGTTTACTTTGTATTGCTTGGTGTTCTGTGTAAAGTATATTGAAATAAAAATGTGCTATAAATACAAATAAAACTGCCTTGCCTAGTATACTAGGTACAATCCACCTCTGCAACACTTGACAGGACAGTTTTAGCTGTTCAAAGGGATTATGTGGACTCTGTTTAAATCTCAATCTTTTTAGTTTCAAGGACCCCCAGTTTTATTATATGCATTGTATGGCCACAGACTCCCATTTGATAATTGTTTTATCTCTGGGACCCCAAACTACTATGTAAAAAAAGGCTTAATTTAACAGTGTACAATAAACAGGCCCTTAAAGGGTCCACTTGGTTCATTCCAAACTATCAATCATTTGGCTGGGGCCCCCGGACCCAATGGTGAGAAGTGAGAACCACTGGTGTAGTTTTGAAAGCACAGAAGATGAAGGCTGGTGCTGGCCAATCAACAGTGACGATGGGAGATGTCAACAGTTGGATTATGTTTGTCTATTCATCACAAATCCTTTGCCGTGAGGGTGTGGTGGACCATCTCAAATTTCAGGGGCAGGGCTGAAGGAACGAGATATTTCTTTGCCAAAATCGATGTACACAGACTACACACTAGACTACACAGTAGCAGTGATCATACAGCCTGTGCAGTGAGATGCGGTGGTATCTATGGTGAGTTTCAATTACCTTTAGATGATTCATTACAGCCACTATGACCAGATGTATGAGATAAAGAGGATGTTGAGTTTGAGTTTTGGAGTCTGCTGCTCAGACTCTTCAACAGAGATGTCCATGCATTAGCAAGCAGAAACACAAGCAACTTGGAATCGTTCATCTAAAATGTTTTTTTTTATTGACAATAGTCTATCACTGAAGCTCATCAAATGTGTCTCAGCTTTTGCTACCACACTCATTCTGCTCCTGATGGGAATTCTAAACATTTGTCCAAATACATTCATATTCAATAAACATTTAAGCTGGAAAAAGACGTACTGCAAGAGAAGAGGAACCAGGTCTGGAAGCTGCAGCATCCTTTAGAACGGTCAGAGCATGGAAGTGTCAGGAGAAACCTCCTTTCCACGTCACTCTGATTCAGAGACTTCTGTGAGGCAGAGCCTGCAAACGGACCCCCCTCCCAGAATTCTGCAGCCCTCAAGCTGGACCTACTTCCACAAACCCGTCATCGCCATAGTGATGGGAGCATTGATGTCTGCTGTGGGGGCAGTCCTTTTTCTGCTCCACTCTGCAGGAGTTCCCGACACACCCCACGGCATTGCCCCAGCCTGCCTATCCATAGGGCTGATGTTTGTGGTGGTTGGCCTGGTGTGGATACCCATACTCAAGGAGAAGCTAAGACGAAAAGGGCCGTGGCAAGAGACTTGTAGGCATGGAAGCTGTGAATAGTGTAAGGAGGGAAACGTCAGCATTAAGGAGATAATTGTTAACCATTTTCAACCAGGCATTCCTTCAAATATTTTCATACTTTATAAAAAATATAAAATATCAGATCTATAATCTCACAAGTAACACATCGCATCATGATGTGAACTTGTAGATTGTCATATGATGACGTATAAAAAAGGCAAGTGGTTAATATTTAAGGCATTTATTCCTTTTAAAGGGTGGGTGTGACAGCAGAGAGCTGTCACTTGTTGCACAAGTTGGAAGTAACACTTTGCTTCAATAAACATTGTCTTGCCTGATGTGTTGTTGGGAGGACTTTTAATGTTTTAGTTGAGCATTCTATCTGAAACTTAATTCAGGTGAAAAGCTCTGCAGCGATTACAAATGACATTTTGTGCAGTGGAAGGACAGAGGGACCTTATTGTCTGCAGAGTGAAACCCCTTTGACTGCAGACAATTTATAGGACATTAGCCTATAAACTCCAATCACCACTCTGTTTTATAGTTTCCAGCTGATAAGCACTGAGGGTCAATGTACTTTGAACACGTGGGCTGATATACTGTATGTGTGACTCTCAGACAGTTTTGGACAACATTGCGCTTTACTTACTGCAGGATTGACGGCAGCCCAAAACCTCTATCCACCTGGAAGTTTGGAAAGGAATCACCCACTGTGGTGACAGCAACCTATCTTTGTGGACTGATACATTCTGGTCTTTAGGTTTGGAGTAGCCTCAGTCCACTGCAACCATGTCATCGGCCGTACAGATGGTGCCGGTCGTAGAGGAGAGGAGGTACGGAGGCGTGGGCCGGTGCAAGTGCTCCTTCTGGTTCGCAGTGGCGCATGACATTCTCGGAGTGTTCCTCATGATGGTGGGAGTGTTTGCTGGACTGGTGATCCATGACCTTTTCCTTTATGCTGGCGCAATTATCATCTTCCTTAGCCTCATCTGGTGGGTGTTCTGGTACAGCGGGAACATTGATGTCCCACCTGAAGAGCTGGAGGATGATGTGGGCATGATGAAGCTGAAGAACCAGAAAGGAATCAGCAAGGTGGTGCAGCTCATGTCTGACCGACTCTCCAACGGGATCAGGAACTCGTTCAGGAGGAACGGCATTGCCAGCAAAGACAGCCCCATGGAGCCACAGTCTTTGGACACAGTGGGAGACAACAAGACTTCAACTGCTGCCCAGCAGCAGACTCCTGATGTGGCACTTTCTGTTATATGTCAAAACACCCCTCAACAGGCTTCATCGAAAGAATATGTGAGGGAGACTCTGTCAGTATGATCTGGGCAGTTTATGAAAGCATTACATGATGTAGTTCACTTGCTGCCCATGTAATGATTAAGCAGTACCAAGGTCTTTTCCGGACATGTCCTTATCTAGTAGATATGGCATAAACTTTGCACACAAACTTTGCACACACACACACACACACACACACACACACACACACACACACACACACACACACACACACACACACACACACACACACACACACACACACACACACACACACACACACACACACACACACACACACACACACACACACACACTAACAAAGGCTAACAAAAACAAATTGGTTGCATGTTCATCTGTCAATGGCTATTGTTATTGACAATATTCAGTTGATATGAATATCCAATACTTTATTTTATGTGAATAAGAAAGAAAATATATATATAGACGTGTAATGTGAAATCGGGCCTATGCATGTATGTTTTATATAGTAGCCTACTTAGTGCAACTAAACTTTGTATACACTGAACTTACCTCTGGATCTCAAAATGAAGAATATTATACACTCTTACGAGTGGTAATCTGATTATAGCAGTCTTCACAAAATTCTAAATTGTTAATACATTTGCCTACTCTACCACAATATAGTTTACACACTTAATGTGCTGGAATTGTTTATATACTATTTATTGTTCAATTAAATGTTTACATACAAACAATGATATTTCTGCACACTTTGTTGAAACAAAATGTCTGCAATGCAGGGAGATATTTGTGGACAATCCAGTGTCTGACAGCTCAAAAGATGAAATATGGAGATGCAAAGTTTCTACCCAACTGCGGAAAAAGAATGGCTAAAAGGTACAAACATCACACCCGTGTGAAGTGAGTGGTGCAACTCCGTGTGAGGGTCCCCTGAAGTTCCAGACCCACAGGACCACGGCCAGGGTGCCCCATGTCCGAAACGGTAGAGAAATTAGAGAGTTACCATGTAGGGGTCTCCGGGGGTCCCCGGGGAGTCCCCGGAACATCCAGACCCCCATGAACGCGCCGAGGGGGGCGGGCCGATTCCGGCAAGCCGCCCCAATCATCATACAGTTAATATGTGCGTCTGTGTTTGTGTGTGTGTTAGGTTGCGCACAGGTGGTGAAAAACAACCATGCTGTTTTCGTGCTCAGACCCAGGCACCCACCCAGCCACACACATAGCTCCGTAAGGGAGTTGTTGCACCACTCAAAAAATTAAGCACTTGATGAAATACTCTGATAGGGGCGAATGGATGTCAGTAAAACTGTCTTAGATTAGATATGATACGAATTATCATATATTTTGCTGATAAGTGATATTCATTCAGGATGAAAAAGACATTTACCAACTGTATAGTTTGTCTTGTCTGTCTCTTTCCAATGACAGCTGGAAATTGGGGAAGTGAGTGACCAAGTTCACTCAGGTTTAGACTAAAATAATTTTCAATACTGGCTTCCATGACCACCTTGCTGATTCCTATGCCGTGGCAACTCTACAGTTAGAGTTGGGGACATTGCAATGATTCCACCACACTTATGTTTGCCTGGCTGGCATAGCCATAATATTTTTGCTCTGGCATATGTATCTGGTTTCCAGGCTAACGTTATGTCGGCTAAGGGCTAACATAAGCCATGCTTACACTTTACATTCCCACATTTTATGGTACACGAACTGTGGTACAAAAAACAAACAAAAACCTTATTTTAAGTTATTCAGTGTTCTGAAGATGCTGCTATGGTTTTACCATCTGCTAAAAATTGAAAATGAAACGCTCTGCAGTCAAACAAGTAGAGCAGGCAGAGCTTGCAAACAAGTGCTGGTAAAGCAGAGTAATGGTTAGCCCGTCTCCGGACCCCCCGGGTTGAGCTCCTTTGGACCCCTACTACGTAAAGTCATCAAAATGTCAGAAACTTTAACGTAGGGTTCCGAAAGGAGCTAAGTAATGGTGCTACTCTGAAATAGTTCTGGTTATTAAAAGTGAATCTGAATTGATGGAAATCATATTAATTGCTCGGATACTGCTTGAGTTCAGATGAAAAATGGATGGAGGTTTCTGCCTCACAGCGAGAAAATAAAGTGAAAAAGGTACAAACTCAAAGCACCTGTTATTGCTCTGATAGGGGTGAATATATGCCAGCATGTCTTAACTCTTAAGATCAGATATGATAGGAATATCACTTATCAGCAAAATACATTGACTGACTGACTGACTGACTGACTGACTGACTGTATGTATAGCTTGTCTTGAGACTGACTGCTATTTCACCCTTTATTAAAAAAGGAAAATGGAAAGCTCTGTAGTCAAACAAGTGCATTCATTTCAGTTTCGTCATGTTGCATATTTAACAGCAGGTGGAGCTATTTTGCAAGGCAACAAGTGCATGGTGGTAAAGGATTATACCAAATGGTGCTAATCTGAAATAGGGCTGGTAATTGAGCCAAGAAAGACAGTGAATGTTAATGGGGCTTGCAAACCTCGCACCTTTGGTATGCAAATTCGGGGGGTGTGCCATTTTGGTTGTGATGAGTCACTACTATACCTGGCCAACGGATAGGCATACAGTGGTGGAAAAAGTACTCAATTGTTTTACTTAAGTAAAAGTACCAATACTGCAATTTAGAACTACTCTATTACAAGTAAAAGTACAGAATTGAAAATGTACTTGAGTAAAATTGAAATCATAATTGTGTAAGATTACGTGACCAAAGCTATTGTCACCAGGCCGCCGAAGGCATGGGGAGAGAGTATGTTTTACACTCCGTCCGTGTGTGTGTGTGTGTGTCCGTCCGTGTGTCCGTCTATGTACAGCTAATCTCCGGCACCGTTAACCCGGTCGATGCCAAATTTTGCACACACACTCCCAACGATGAACCTCTGCCCCAAATTTTCCAGAACGTCCACAACCTGACCTGCCCTGGTGGAGACCTATAGCTTCATAAAAATACAAATAAATGATGTGCGCTTAATTTGACACCGCAGCACTGATTGCCTGTAGGCCTACAGCTGCCCTAGGCCAGGGCACCGCGCCGTGGATTCGTCGAGGACCACCATGACTGCTGGTGAGGAGACGGCAAACATTGCAGAGATGAGAAGATAGAAGCTGTCACTCATTGGGCTGAAAGTAATATGTTTACTCCAGAATGGGCAGGTTAAAGGTGCATTAAGTGATATTTTTCTTGTTAATTGCTAATCATTGCTGCTATAGAGAGTGTTAATTTGTTGTCAACAGCTAGGGGTCTCGCGTCTCCCTCCCCAGCTCATTAGTAAACAAAAAAATATACATTTTCAGGTTGGGATGCCGATTTTATCCACTCAGGATTCAGGAAAGAGATACAAGTTCTTCCAATGTGTTTGATGTCAATCAATCAATCAATCAATCAATGATCAATCAATCAATCAATCAATCAATGCTTTATTTCAGACCCAGGGAGATCCATATATTACAGAGGAATAAAGCGACTGTCTGATTGTCAGAAAGTTTGATGATGCAGTTTATGCTGCAATCAAGTGATGGACACATTACCGAAGGGTGAAGGTAGTCATGGTACCCGGCAGAAATAGCACACCCACGTAGGGTTGCCACCTTTGAGATCTTGAAATAAGGGACACTCTTTACGCCTGCCACGGCCTTGCGGCGCAGGCGTGTGCGGAAAGGCCGGCAATAGGTTGAAAAAATAAGTTGAAGCAATAGGTTGAAGCAATAAGTTGAAGCAATAGGTTGAAGTAATAGGTTGAAGCAATAGGTTGAAGCAATAAGTTGAAGCAATAGGTTGAAGCAATAAGTTGAAGCAATACGTTGAAGCAATAGGTTGAAGCAATAGGTTGAAGCAATAGGTTGAAGCAATAAGTTGAAGCAATACGTTGAAGTTTCCCTTCAACTTATTGTTAATGCTATCCACAACTTTTGAAGTAGAATTTTGTTTTCCAAATGAGTACAACAACATAAAGAGTTCTGATTGTGAATCCGAGTCAACATTATTAAACAATCAACTATAATAGTCTACTGAAATAGCCCACATCAGCAGCCAAGATGTGGGCTATTGGGCAGGTATAGAAATACTACTGACATGACATCTTGTAAAAACACGGATAAATAAGATGATAAATAATATAAGGTCCATATACCGAATCGATCTCAGGAGATGTTTGTCAAATGTCAAATGGATTTCGCCCTTACTGGATGTTTGGGTCATGAAGAACTGAAAATGAACTGAACATGAAGAACACGAAAAGATGAAATTACCTACCTAGGTTCCATCATGGAGTCAATCTTTCCGGTGATAAAATGGCCACCAACGTAATCAAAAAAGTCAACCAAAGAACAAGATTCCTATACAGGATCTCCTCACTGGTCAACAAAAACACCTTGAAGACCCTAACAGGAGCCCTCGTACAAGGTTTCCTCGACTATGCATGCACCTCCTGGACGGTACCACAGCACCTCAAAGGCCCTTAAAACAAGGCTCCAGACTTCCCAAAACAAACTGGTCAGGCTACTACTTGGCCTCACTCCCCGAACCCACCTGGCTGGAATGGCTACAGGACTCTATACCTTATATATATACTCTATGCTCTATACTAGGAGCCCGCGGACCCCCATTAGACCTTTGACCTTTGGTTCCAAACTATAATTTAGCTGGGGACCCCCTGGAACTCCCTCAAAGACCCCTGGGGGTCCCCGGACCCCACTTTGGGAACCACTGGTTTAGGCTACTTTAGGTACTGTGTGCCTCCTGCTAGAACAATTGTGCTGACTTTAATATTTCCTGTGTTTTGTTTTGTTCATTATTGTTAAATTCAGTGTTGACGTGTAGAGGCTATTTAGGAAAATAAGGAACAAACTGTGTTCCTTATTGGTTCAATAAGGGACGCATCATTTAATTCTCCAATAAGGGATGATTCTGTATTTTAAGGGACGGGTGGCAACCCTGTGCTAGCTCCGTTTGGAAGCTCTATCTACGCTGCTACGTAGGTAGCAGCGTAGATATAGAGGTTCCGAACATAATATAAGGTTCCAAACGGAGCTAACCCGCATGCATACAATTCAGCATGTACAGTTGTGGTACACCGGGTAGGCTATAAACTACAAGTCCCATGCGCTCGTTTGTATCATATGACAGTGTATTTGTCATGTGACCATGCTACAGCTTTCCACTCTTGTTTCCCTTTTCGCAGTGTCACAGGGGGGGTAGCAAAGCCAGACACAGACCATATATTTTTTACTCTTTTCTAAACTACCACTTTAGACAACCTAGTCCGTGGTTCGGAATTCATCACTCGGTTTGTTTGTCGCACAATCTCGCTGTTTATGTGACTCTGCACCACTCCAGCAGCGACAGACAGAGCGCCGGGGCAGGCCTCTGGTGTTCACCGTTTGAGCATCAGTCCTCTACCTGCGGACGGTCGTCTGGGTCTGGCTGAGAGAGGCACCATGGGTCGGTCCCTGCAGGCGGTCTTCTGGTTGTAGGCGCCACAATATACGGGAATGAACTGCTGTGCTCTTGAGCTGGAATACTAAACTCTTCAGTTTGAATGTCACCGTCGTGGTTGGGCAGTCAGAATGAACGGTGGGTTTTTATGTTTAAAGTTCTAATGGGCCATTCACTCTTTAACACATGCATGTATGTCTATTCTTTGGAAGTGACGTGGCTTGTTGACTGATGTGATGCCTTTTGCATTCTCCCGTCTGTTAATTTGACTATCAGCCAATACAATTCATTGCATGACGAATGTTGCTAGATATCCAAAATTGAGCGGCTTTGCTCGTTGTCTTCCTGGTCAGTGTCTCAGTGACAAACAAGCAACGTTTTATAAGATAGTAATTAGCTTTGCTTAGCTCTGTTTTAAATTTGCATTCAGTTATTCCCTCATTCAATGTTGTTGTAGAATAAGTGTCGTATAGTAACTGTAGATGACCAACTATATTATAGTTAAATGATGCAAGTAGGCACAGTGGCACACTAGTGTCTTCAATGGTCCGGGAACATTGCGCCCACAATAAAGTTTCGACCTGATGAGGTCTTTGTATTAACCACCTACGACCTACCACTGTATCCACCTAGGTATCATCTATCTACAGGTATATCTATTATCTATAAATGCACCACGTCTGTGTACATTCGCCCCACCAACTTCAAATTTGACAAGTGTTCCAAAACCACAGGGAGTGCAGTGCCCGGCCTTGAGTCGGTGGGATACACCGTTGTCCAGAATCAGCACAAAAGCCTCTGCCTGGGCTCTGGACAGGGCCTCTGCCTGGGTTCTGGACAGGGCCCCTGCCTGGGTTCTGGACAGGGCCCCTGCCCAGGCTCTAGTCTGGACAGGTACCAAATTAGCCGACCTACAAACTTACGATCAGCCCCTCTATTAAATGTATATACCTACCTTGAAGCGTACCTTAGTTACGTCACCGTCAACAGCCAATATGGGACCACCATTCTTACCGACATACATACATACAGATGCATGTATACATACATACGTTACCTTTTACCCACCCAACATTGAAACATATCTTAATTACGCGACGTCACTATGAACAGCCAATTATAACCAATAACCATGCATACCACTTTTGATCCAGCCGACCACAGTACTTGCGCGCTAACTGGGTGGGGCATTAATTTCCAACTTGCATCGTTTCAAATAGGCCAGTGCCCAATCGGCACTGCTCTAGTTTTTGAATCACTCTTTCATGAAACTCAACTTGAAAATGTTATGGGGGTCAGTATGTTATAACAATGTTCTAACCTTAGGAAGTATCTGCTCTTGTATTTTTTGTGGTCCAGGCACTCAACAGAATGACACCAAAAGGCAACATCTCCTAGAGAGACTACTGGATGCTGTCAAACAGGTGAGCAAGCTAAAAACATGCTGGAATTTGGCGATTATGCTTGTTGTATTGAATTGTGTTGCAGATTAAACTTTTTCATAGACTTCCATAGACTTGTTTGACAACACTGTCAGTGTTATGCAAATTAATGTTTGTTATATTTACACATTATCTTTTGTATTAATATGTTGGCAGACATTTAACCACTTAAACCCTCAGTACTTGGTAAACTTGAACTTTGCCTCTGTACCTGGTCTGCGCTACACACTACCTTTTCGTCAAAAATAGCCGATCTACAAGCTCACAACTCATCGTACAGTGGCACGTTGTGAGCTTATAGAGCTGCTATTTTTGGCGAATGTTCCCCCCCCAGAATAGCGATGCTAGGTTTCAAGTGGTGTATGTAAAAAATAAAAAGTTCGTATCTCACAAAGATTTGGGGGACCCTCTGTAGTAACTCGTACAAATGATGCCACTAGGTTACCAATTGAGTATAAATGCTTAATGGGAATTTTATACAATTCTAAATGTGGTTTAAGGAGAGCACTGTTCTCTCAAGATTAGCATTAGTGCAGTGTACATTAGTGGTTCTTTAGCACATGAACCCTAGCGACCTTTCCGTGACATGTTGTGAGCTTGTAGATCGGCTGTTTCTGCCGATTTGGTGTAGATGAAACAATTAGGTGGCCAGGTATCGACCCCTGGGGGATGGTCAATAATGTCTATACCTAGGGTTTAAGTGGTTAACGCCATTCCTGGGAACCCAGATTGCGTCTAGAGTTAATTACACTGACCTATCAATTAGTTTCTGATTAAACAGCTACACTGAACTGAATTAAGTACCCAGTGTTCTGTTTAGAATCCCTGTTTATTACAGTATACTAACAGATCCAGAGGTAGTATTAATTCCTGGTCTGTGACTACCCTAGCAGGTTAGGCTGCTTCCTGCTACAAGGTGTTGTTTTGTGGAGAGAGATTCCTAACTGTACAGCCTAACAAATACAAATGTCATAGTTATCAAGCCTATTGGCATGCTCATATCTTTACAGTGCCAAATTCGTTTTGGAGGAAGAAAAGAAATTGCTTCTGACTCAGACAGCAGGTAAGAAAATGTCCATGTCTTGGTAGGCTTCCTTGAGTTATGTTTTATGTGCATTAGTTCAGTATCCCATGGTTGTATGATTTAGGTTAGCCAGGCGATACTACTATGGTTTTGCTCCATTCTGTGCCTGTGTGGGTTGATTTTTCAATTCGCCAAGTTTGAGGTAATTGTTATAGGATGTGTGTATACTGTGATTTGCATGTGTCGTTGTGAGGTCATGTGCATTGTGTAATCCATGTCTGTCTACATTGATTGGTCTTTGTCAGTATTAGGTTGTGTGATGGTCAGTGGTCCTCTGTACATGTGTGTACAGTATGTGCTACATATGGCTGTTAGTAAGTAGTAACGTATGCATATTAAAGGCCCATACATACTTGTTGTTGTCTATTCATAGCTTCGGTATACACAATTAACATAGTTTAAGTTTAAGTTTAATTTTTGTTTGCATTTTGTCCAAAATCATTAAAACGTTAATAAACTTGCTATTACCAGAATAATTTAATGTTATTTAACAGAAATGTCTTTGTTTGCACAGTTAATCATTCAAGGACACAATATATAACATTCTTAAAATACATCTTTTCTCCAGGGACTAATAAGTTGGACTTTTCAAATCAAATAACCATGTTAAGTTAATTTTCAAACCATACCTAATTATTAATGAAATCTGATTGCTTCCACAAAAGTCAAACAACTGTATGCTTTGGAAAATAATCAGTAGTAATGTAAAGTATACCGTATAGTTTAACATGTCAGACCACTGGTAGGGTCCTTTAACTTGTGGACTTTTAACAGGGCATTCATTTGTTTAAAATGCATGATACGCTAAACATTAGTCACTAATATTTCACTAGCTGCTATCCTGCTAATAGGTGGTACTTTGGTTTTCTACTCAATAGTCAGTTTTCAGTAGTAGTAGTACTTTATAGTTACTAGTAACTCACGTCAGTTTAACTAGAAGCGCTATGTCCTCTCCATAGGGTCACCTGTCTGTGTGCCCAGTTTGAAGCAGTGCTCCAACATGGCCTGAGGAAAAGCAGGGGCCTGGCCCTTACTGCTGCTGCTCTCAAACAGGTGGCTGGCCTCAGCAGTAAGAACGACGGAGGTACCTCACTCACTGACCACATGATTGATTGATTGTACACAAGATTTCAATGAAACAAGCTAGTTGTCTCTTGGTAGCAAATGGAAAACCGTGGTGTCCAATGTGCCATGGAGTCCTTGGTGTACTATTCAGGTTATCATTCCTACTCTAAACCAGGTACACTGCACCTTCTTGTTATCTGGTTGAAGGAATGCCAATTAATGCTCTGTTATTGTAGTATTTGGTTACTTTGAATGACAACGCTGTGTACACTGGGCCCTCCATGGCATGATGCCATTAAACAATGTCTCAGATGAACATGCTTCTGCAAGCTATATTTTACTTTATTTCAACTAATTTTTGTATTAACACACAATATTATACTGGTATTATATTATATAACACAATAATATGATATGTTCATATTATGTTGCTGGCTCAGATTCCTAAATCATTTGTGGCGATAAGCGACATTAAAGCTATGTTTTGGAAGGCTACTTTTGTTGTGTTGCTGAATGGCCTAGTTTCTTCCTTTGGGAGTCTGGGTGAAAAGGACTTCTCATGTTGGTACAGGGAGGACAGTCAAAGTCATAGAGGATCTGAGCAAACTCGCGTGACATGGGGATCAGGGAGTCTTGGAGGTCGTGAGAGGTTGAGAGTTGATCTCAAAATGCGACACAGTCTGAAAGCAGGACATTTGTCTCATCCTGCATGAACAGAACAATGTTCTGATTGTCCCACATTTCAATGATCCTGGTTAAAAGAAAGGAAGAAAAATTAGGTCCTTTTAATGCCTCGCTCCAATTACCGTCTTTAAAGAGATAACTTCCGCTATATGCAGGTCACGCACGTGTGGCAAGGTGTGCTGAAGCTTTTAGCAGGATGAGCAGCAAAGTGGAGTGGACATGGACTGTTTGTAGTGTTCTGTTGGTTTTGTTGCCACGGTTGAGAGAGATCTCTGTGACAAGAAACCCTGTCACAACAAAGTGGACAGCACTGCTCTTGCAAGCATCCCTGTCTGTCACCAACGTATTTGTTGAGAGACTGTTTTAATTGATGGACCGCCAAGGAAATGCTGCAGCATTGATCTAATCAAAAGCTAGTCTGGGAGGCATACCATTTCAGATTCATGATCCGGTCGGGAGTGGATGGTAACTTACGTCATGTGTGTTGTAGCCTGGTTTGTACTCATCAGGCCAGAACCGCAAATCGGAATTATTCAAAATAATGGAAGCCTATCCTGAATGTAGTCTACGCAATTTCTTTAAGCATGTTATGTTAACATGAGAAATACTATATGACTGTTGAATATGAAAGTCAAATATTGGCACATTAATAGCACATTATACATTACATCATGTGTATTTGCATTAAATGACAAGAAAATACAGTATCAGAGATAATGGCAGTATTCTCTTGCAAAGAAAGTTGAGCATTATTTTTTTCTGGCTTTGGAAAATGTCACATTGAGATACATTATACAATATACATTCATCTCAAAAATATTTTGCCACTGTCATTAAAATCTGAAAGTTCAGCCCATCATAGGTTTTTGGAGACAATTATCAGACCTTTAAGTTTATTTTTAAAATCAAAGAAAGCCAAAATAGGATTTTGGATGGACAAGCTTAGGGTGTTCCTAACGAACTAGCATGCTTCGCCACCTCCGGAAATAGCAAGCGTGATTTTAAACGCGCCGTTAAGAGATCATGCACTATGCTAATCACATGCAAAGCAGGAGATGTTCATTCTCACTAATTACCACACTTCAGAAAACGATACAGGAGAAGTGAGACCTTCCAGAGGTGAAAGTTTTGCTTTATTTGAGTTTTGTCAGTTTGAGTTTTTGCAACAGCTGAATATGGAGGAATATTTGCTGACGTTAACGCCGGTGAAGAGTCTTGAGAAATGTCTTTTTGGTCTCCAGTGCTTGACTGGTCCACAGACGGACCTTTTGTAGGAACATGTGCTCTTTGTAAAGGTGACAACACACCAAGCAAACTTATTCAGACTAGTCAAAGACTACTTAAAACTGTAACAGACAGTTTTGAATGAGCACAAAACCAGTCGCCCGACAAAACATTATTTTTCCCCATGCAAAAAAAGCAGACTGCAGCGCAGTTTGCAGTGTTACCAGTTCTGCTTATTATAAGGGACTTTCCTGTAACATAGCTTAATATTCATAGTTGCCCGTTGCTTTAGTTTGGGCTTATTTCTGAAGTGTAGTTGCTTATTTGGGCTTGCTTTCATGATTCTTTTTGAAAATAGCGGATGTAATAGGGCTCAAGTGGTGAAACTGGTTGCTTCTTTTCGGCTTGTTTTCATAGACTTGGTCGCTTGCTTCACTCACAAAATCTGGCAAGCTAGCTTGTCACCAAACTGGAGCCTCTGCAATGCATCCAGCACAACAAAACAAAACAAAACATGTATTTTTTACGAGTTGATCAATTGGTATATGAATTGAGAGTTGACATTGAGAATAATTATGGTATCTAGTTCACACTGCACGAGTAGTCAGCCCTGGCCTGAATCGAGTCAGACGCGCAGACAGTAGAGAATAAGGGGGAAAATGTGGAGTATTTACCCCCCCCCACACACACACACATTCCCTTCTTCCTTCCCCTTCTCACTTCCCTCCTCTCGATTCCTCCCTCTTTGTCAGACCTGACCTTCTGGTCCTATGTGAAGGAGCATCTGAACCGC
>NC_136805.1:25728826-25793826 GCF_951216825.1 Electrona antarctica
AACATATACGTTTCGGCCTCTGTGGCCTTCGTCAGGTATACTGAATAGCAGCGCATAAGACAGGTGTATATATATATATATATATATATATATATATATATATATATATAAAGGTAGCAAAGTGGGCAGATACAAATCAACACTAAGTGAACACACTCGGGGACGCAGCCCCACTGAACTTGGCAATGACAGTCAGAACAACTAAAGAATCCAGTCTTGAGTGTACAGGGTTTGATGAGGTCAGATCAACATATGGAATGTCAGAACAGGTCAGCTCCATATATGGAGATCTAAGGGTGGCAGCGGGGGCAGTGTCTTGAGTGTACAGGGTTTGATGAGGGCCCAGGTAGGGCCAAGCCTTAATTTTCAGGCCTGTTGAAAACTCTAGTTTCCGTTGGCTGCCGGACGCGGCTGCACTAATAACTGTGGGGCGGCCCGTCTAGAGTTTGAATGGACAGGTATCAGTCAAAAAGGAGACGAATCAAAAAAGCCAGGCTAAAATGGTTATTTTAAAGATATCGACATTGCCATTTTTTAGACCATGTATCCCACCTGGTTGGTTGATGGACAATTGCTCTTATAAATATTTATTTTTACCGTATTACCACATTGTCAGTCCTCAAGGACTGGCCACATGCACTTCCCTTTGCAGAAGTAATACACTGTGAGCCAAATTAATATACATATTTATGCACATTGCTTCGGGCCACTGCTTGCTCCTTTCATCTCCTGCGTGGTTTTGCTTTTGATGCTTCCACTGTCCATAATGGAGTCATTTAAATCATACTTAGGATTTGTATTTTTACCATTATTCTTCTGCCTGTTCTGTTATATTGTGTTGGATGTTGGCCTGTTGTATGGTTCACCATTCCGTTGACTTGGAGACTGCTGACATCAGAGGGACTTCCAGGGACTTTTCATGAATCCGTCTTGTCTGATATTCACTTTGACTTCCATCTTGTTTTTAGTGAGATCAGTGGAGGACATGACTGCATTTCCTGCTCAGTCTGAGCCAGCAGGACCCGTGGGAAACCGCGAGAGCAGTCGTTCACAGCTACAATTCAAGTACATGACTATTCATTCACTATTCAATGTTTCCTCATATTGTATTCTTTGTATTCATATATTTATGGAAATTTCCATTCTTCTTTGTATGCATAATTTTATACACTGCCAGCTGAATGCAACACTGAATGCAACACTTGCTGTTTCACAGGAAAGGCTTACGGCTTTTTAAATGGGCTGTCCAAATAATGTTTGACTTTATCACTGAATTGAAATGCATCCTGTCCTGCGGTGCAACTGATATGCTGTCAATTGTCTTTCCCTTTTTACTGCAGTACTGTGCGTTACTTATTTGAAAGAGCTAATCAAGTCTTAATGCTGTTAGAATTTAGGTTTTCTATCATTCCTATTGACTTCATAATTTGTATCTTACACCAAAAGACACATTGTCACAATAATATCATCAGAGTATTGCTAGAGTTGTGGCGGGCGCTCCTCATCTTGATCGTTTGGTGCAAGGTGGTCAGTATAAAACTCAGTATTAAATGTCAGTATTTTTCTTTTCTTGATCTTGTTCTGATCAAACACGTTTAATAGTATCTGGAGTCTTGGTTAGACTTGGTTGGACTTTGTTACATGCTTATGGGAAATAATCTTGAAAGGAATGTAGTTGTATTTTTGCAAATAGTTACCCTGTCAGATCTGCAGTCTTTTCCAAATCTCATTGCCTTGTCTGTGACTTAAAACTCTCTGACTTGTCTTTTGGGGGTGCTTAAAAGTCTTTTTAAAATCTTCTAGTGTAGGATTAAGTAGAGGGGGTGTAGGGTGGTTTGGTAGGCACTAGGCATTATAATATGTGATAGAAGATATAGGCTAGTTATTTATCTGTCTTTGTGACTGTAGTCATGGGGTGAGTATAATTGGGCTTTTTGTTATAGCCTTTTTATAAAAACACAAATGTATTAAACAGTATTTGATCTAATAAAAATTCACCGTTATTACTTTCAGATATATAATAAACTATCCCTAACATTGAGGCACCTATGGTTTGCTGCCCAAATCCGGTCTAGTATTTAAAAGTTAAGATGTCAGTGTGACCTGTGGTCCTCGTGTTTTCCAGCATGGAGTCCAGTCCGCCTAACCAGGCTAGTCCTCTCTCCAGTGTCCTGCCAACTCCTGGCCTGCCTGAGTCAATGACAGTGGGTGAGTGTCTCCCTTCTCGTCCAGTCTCCCTTATTACAATGTATTAATCCATTTTGGGCGGGAACCCCTTTTGGTGTTAGCATTATGTTATGCTTTAGCTATTGAAAAATAGCAGATCTACAAGCTCATAGCGCGCCACCGAGTGGCGCGCTACGAGCTTGTAGGTCTGCTATTTTTTAAAAATCAAAGAACCACTGACATAGAAACATAGCTTTTTCAGAAAACTGTCAGGATGTAGAAGACATTTTTAGAATCTGATCTCAGGTCAAAATGGGTTAATTGTTTCCCTCATTCAGCAGACAATTAATATTACTACTGGCAAGTTGTCTCCTGTAAACTCTTAGGCTGGTGAGCCAGGTCAGCAATGCAGAGTGAGAAAGTGGTCATATGGCACACATTTGTATAGTTTGTTAACACCTATTTCCAGTACAGCTATCAGCCATCTTATCCTGCTTGTAGTCCGGTGGCTTGGTGAAAGGATTGTGCAATTGCGGATAAAAGAGTAATTTAATTTTTAATATTGGAGTCTGGTTGTCTTACCTTATATTGTAAGAATGCAGTACAGACTGAGAAGGATGAGGACTAGTTTTTGTTATTCCTGATTTATTCTTGGTTGTGCATCATGTCGCACAACTAAAATAGCAGAGCTCAGAATTCTGCAAATGTATGTGTGTCGCACAACTAAGTATAAATCAAGCCTTAGTTTTAGAACAAGACAATTCAGTGTGCCTTTCGGCAATACCAAATGTGAACACCAGGTGCCAGTCTTATCTCAGTATCGGTGTGTTACTTTAGTTGTGTAGATGAGGTACCCTGCCTGAACTGTACAAATCAAAGGCTTTCTTCACTGTTAGTGAAATCAGATTGAGCGAACGGACGCTATTTTCATCACATCTGAGATGCATGATTAGCAAATAGATTTGAGGTTTAACGTGCTTGACAAGCACTTGACAACATTGCTGCATGTTTCAAACAGTGGACAAGCAGACTCCCAGGTCTCTCTCGTACACACAGGCATACGCACGGCGCACGCACACACGCACGGGCATACGCACGGCGCACGCACGCACACACGCACAGGCATACGCACGCACAGGCATACGCACGGGCATACGCTCGCACTCACGCACGTACGCATGGGTATACGCGCACATGCACACATGCACACACAGTCTGCTTTTGCCGTAATGTAGAAAATGGGCATTTGATGTGCTCTGTGCCCTAGGGCTAATCAGAGCTTAGACCTTCTGATCCTCGAAACGATGCGATGTGAAGTGACTCCTCAACCTCTGTGTGTGTGTGTGAGTGTGAGAGGCAGAAGAAGTGAGATGAGCTGCTTCATAGAAAGCGGATGGAGGTGTTGTCCAATCTATTACCCCTTACAAACAGGAGGTCACACTGGGGAGCTGATGGACTGTGTGTGTGTGTGTGTGTGTGTGTGTGTGTGTGTGTGTGTGTGTGTGTGTGTGTGTGTGTGTGTGTGTGTGTGTGTGTGTGTGTGTGTGTGTGTGTGTGTGTGTGTGTGTGTGTGTGTGTGTGTGTGTGTGTGTGTGTGTGTGTGTGTGTGTGTGTGTGTGTGTGTGTGGTGGTCGGTTTGTTTGCAACAGATAGGTGTGTGCCTGTGTACATAATAGCATGCGTCTCATTTGTTTACAGTACATGTTCAGGCATTAATCAAAATGTTGACATGTCAATGTCATTAACACACTAACTGCCAGGTATTCATTCATTAATTATTCCACCACCGCCGGTGACGTTCAGTGTTTTTACCTTATTTTGTCGACCCACAGGACAACGTGAGTGTTTAAACCCAAACCCACACTTGTAGAGAGGGAAATAAAATCACAATAAAAAACAAAGCAACTAGAAAGCAAAGGGAAAAAAGGGTTAGCGTGCAAGCTGTTCCTAAATGATTTCCATCCAGGCTTGACGGGCTGTGAGCTGCTTGTGGCGTCCATTAATTGAAGTGTATGGAGTCTGTAATTCACTAGGCCTGGCACCACCATTACATGAGCTAGTTCAGGACTAATGCATCTATTAATGGAACCATTGTCCTCACAGACCATATGCGCTCTGCTGGACACACACACACACACACACACACACACACAAACACACACACACACACACACACACACACACACACACACACACACACACACAGGGGAAACATGGTTGTCTACACCAATGGTTCTCAAACCTTTTAGCCCGTCACCCAAAAGAGAAATTTGATGTCTCCCGGTGACCCAAACTAGTGAAAATAACAGATCTACACAGTGCACAATGCCTTGCTTCGTGCCGTTTTGCAAGATCACCTATTATCACTAATTTTAATTATAGAAATAAATGAAGAATTTGTTATAAAATATATAAAATAATTTTACAAAAAACTAATTTTTTAAATGTAGGAAAGAAAATGGGATTTTTACTCGAGTTGTGACCCATAAAGATTGGTCTGTGAACCACAAATGGGACTACTATTCGGGAAACGGTGGTCAACACCCTCCCCAGACCAAACAATAGGGCTCAGCACTCAGCAGTGATGAGGACTACATGGAGGAATTGGCATAATGGTAGTGGTAGAGTAATGGAAAAAAAGATAATTGGAAATAAGTATAATAAGCAGACCTCTTCACACATTTCGCATGCATGCGTGCGTGCGTGCGTGCGTGCGTGCGTGCTCGCTCACTGGAGTCCCTAATGGCTTGTTGGCTACCTCCCGCTGGGAATGCGTGGACGCATCAAAGGTCACGTTTATTTCTGCGTGGTCGCCTCAAAGGTCACGTTTATTCCTGGCCTGCTGATGTGGAAAGTGGCGCCGCTAAGATAATGGACTTCTTTCCTCTCTCTGCTGCTTAAGGCCCCACCAGTACAACTCTGTTTCAATCTCCTCTGCTCTTCATCATCCAACTGCTCCTCCTCCTCTTCTTGTTTTCTCTGTTCACTGCCTTCCTTCGAGCAGGCACTTAGAGAGCTCGGCGCTGGAGCAAGCCCTCCTCGAGTCACCGAGATCATGCATTTGTTATGAATGTTGCACTGTGTGTGCGTGTGCGTGTGCATGAAGGTGGATGTAGGTGAGTGAGCGAAGTACTTGAGTCAGGGTTACACTGATGTGTGTGTGTGTGTGTGTGTGTGTGTGTGTGTGTGTGTGTGTGTGTGTGTGTGTGTGTGTGTGTGTGTGTGTGTGTGTGTGTGTGTGTGTGTGTGTGTGTGTGTGTGTGTGTGTGTGTGTGTGTGTGTGTGTGTGTGGTACGAACATGAGTGACATGAGTCAGAGACTGCGTTGACAGCACACCTGTTATAATGCTGTACTGACGTGTGGGTTGGTGACGGCATCAGTGTGTGTGTGCATGCGTGTGGGTTGGTGACTGCATCAGTGTGTGTGTGCATGCGTGGGGGAGAGTGAATGAGTGAGAGTGCATTTGTGTGTTATTAATTTAATGTGTGAGAATAGTGGACAGAGGGAACCGACACCACACATTTCTTAGAAGTATAGGGCTTTACTGCAGGGTATGCATTTTGCATGCGTTTGAGTGAAGGTGTGTGAGTGTGCAACTGAATACCTGATTCAGATGGTACAACTGGCATCTCTTGTGTGAGGGAGTTTGTAGTTGGGGAAAGTTGGATTGCAGCTACAGCTCAAGGTGGTAGCTTTCGGATTCCATGGTAAAAATCTGTTCTTTACTGAAACGCAGCAACCTCCTACAGTATGACTGTGTTACCATGGTGATTAGACGAGACATCAACTACCACATTCCTCCTCTGATCACTGCCTGACAATGCAGGGTTGGAAATTACCCAGCATGGATTTTCATTTAGTTTAGCTCTATTATTATTGTAAACCTAATCCTCGAATTGCAGCAAAGATTTATTTTAATGGCCCGTGGCTAGTGATTCAGGGGCCGGGGTCAAGCGAAACTAGACGTGCTAAACGTTGTTAAATCCAAATTCTGCCGTTAGGAAGGTTTCTTCTACTATAAATGGAGAGCGGGTCGTCCATGCCACATCAAGTTGTCTTTAATGAGTCGGCGATAGGCAAAGTGAGTGCGTAAGAGGAAAGTTCTTAAGCAGGAGGTCTTAACCACTACAACATATCTGAGCACGTCTAGAGGTTGCAACAAGGTACCATGGCCAGGACAAAAAAAAAGAGATCTACGCTCATGGCGGCAATTCAGACTTGAATAAAACGTTTGGAGGTTGTTTGCTCATTTAACGTGGTACTTCACCCAAAACACTTTTTCCTGTCATTTTCTCACCCCGGGATGGCTTGAATACAAGGAGATTTTTTGTTTGTATAACTGTTTAAATCTAAACCGATGAATACCAAAAGTCTCAAGTCACATTTATTTATAGCGCACATTTGTGGACATAGGGTGCTTAGAAAGTGTGAATTAGGATTCAGGTACTGTAGCACAGAGGGCTGGAGTCATCAGGATTCTGATGATCAGCTAAGATGAACATGACTTCTAATGATGATACAGCAAAACAGCCAGTGCAAAAAAAAAGACCCGGTGTCAATGATAAGCAAGCAGCTTTCTACACATAATTTGATGCTTTGATCTTTTGTTATTATTCTTTCATGAAGGAGAGCAGGCAGTTCACTCCCCTGAGTATTTAAATTCTCTCAAACAAACAGTTGGAAAGCTGAGAGGGAAATGCAGTAGTTTGGTGTATTATATCTTGAAGAAAATAAAATGTAGGTGTGGGCCATTGGATAATGTATTATATTAGAAATCCATGTATTGCATTGGATTAGGTGTTCAGATATCCTTGTATTGATTGCAATGTATTGGATTGTGTTGTGTGTTCAGATATCCTTGTATTGATTGCAATGTATCGGATTGTGTGTTCAGATATCCTTGTATTGATTGCAATGTATCGGATTGTGTGTTCAGATATCCTTGTATTGATTACAATGTATCGGATTGTGTGTTCAGATATCCTTGTATTGATTACAATGTATCGGATTGTGTGTTCAGATATCCTTGTGTTGTGTGCAGTGGTGGAAAGTACATTTACTTATTTGTACTTTACTTGAGTATTTCCAATTTCCATTACTTTTACTTCTACTCCACTACATTTATTTGAAAACTTTAGTTACTTTGTAGATTTTGATTATATTACAAAACATGAATTAACCACTTCAGCCCTATCTACATTTCAGCCATTTGAAAACAGACGATCTGCAACGATCAAGCGACGCATTGTGAGCTTGTAGATCGGCTGTTTTCAAAAGATTTTTATAAAAAAAATGATTTGAAAACTTGTGAAATGGGACATTCTGCACAATGAGTACTTTCTAATTTCCCTTAAAAGTACATTTTGATGCCAATACTTTTGTACTTTTACTCAAGTACGTTTCGAATTCTTTTGTGTACTTTTTCCACCACTGTGAATTGTGTGTTCAGTTTGTTCAGATATCCTTGTGTTGTGTGTTCAGATATCATTGTAATTCATTGGAGTATGAGTGTCCAGGTGTTTTATGAGTCTCTCTCTCTCTCTAGTGGAGCTGCGTCAGGCCATCGTAGCCATGATGAACAGGAAGGATGAACTGGACGAGCAGAACACGTATGTTGGGCCTTGATCACCTTGTACACTCTGCAATGCAGAACTGATTTCAATGAATACAATAAAATCACATCTGTGTGAAGTGAGGGGCACTTTTATCATCATACGTCATCATACATCATCTCATTCTCAACCAATGGCACATCTTCCATCCACTTACGCCAGCCAATCACAATTTGCGTCCTCACTTTTGTCTTCAATGTTTGTGTTTACACAAACACTCAAAGCTGTGCATAGGAGGGGCTAGCTCCCCTCAATTATTTGAACCAATTTGTATGCTATTATAATAGCAGACTACATCTGCAGTGGTTGGCAGTAGTACTCTTCCATTGATAAATGTAGATGCTTGTTGTTTGATTGAAGTATTACTGCCTGAAGCTGCAAGTGCAATATCTCTCCTGGCCAAGTAGGATTGCCTCTTCGCTGAGTGGCAGACATTTGGTCTCTCCTGTGGGAGAACCAGGTTTGAAATAAAAGTTATGGATTACATCATACACATTGGAAAATCCTGTGTTCATTTACTATTTTGGTCACATTTGCGTACTCTCAGAGTTGCACTTTGTTGTGTGATTGATTGCATTAAAAAGCTGATTCTAAAGTAAAACATTTGAAGTTATTTCATGAAAATCAGTAACCATCAGTGAGGATATAAAGCTAATTGTGTAACACGGTAACACCTAACATATATTTGAATTAGGAGATGAAGCACTTTGTCATATGTAAACATTGAATACAGCAGGTATCTCTTGTAGGTCTCTCCGTAGCCTGCTGGATGGGGAGATGGAGCACTCTGCTGGGCTGAGGCAGGAGACGGACTCCCTGAGCAGGAAACTGTCCGAACTGGAGGAGAGACACACTGCCAAGGTCCAGGCACTGGAAAGGTGAGGAAAACCAGAGAATATACCATATTGCTGTTATTCATTGTTGGGCATATTGTTTCTCAGCCAGTGCGTCATGACCCATGTCAGTAAGTGGTGTTTCAACACCGTTTCCCCAATAAAAGACTTGGGGAACATTGCATTATCTAGTGCTTTGGTCCTTGATTTTGAACATTTGGAGTCTTGAGCTAAATTTACTGAAGTCTTCTGTTTTGGAATAAAGAGATTAGACATAATTGGTATGGGTTTCCTGTTAGCTAAAATTTGTAGAAAGTAGAAGTGAAACGTGCTCCATTCAGTGTAGGCAAATGGACATGGCTATGTGTACGTGAAACCACATAGTCCAAAGAAAAACTGCAGAGGTCAAAGAGAAATATATCTTAAGCATGTTTCTATTGTAAAGTATTAGAGCCACTCCCTTTGGACTCACCCATGTGTATCCATGATGTAAGTTACTTAAAGGGATATTTCACTTACAAAACCCCACCCCAGGCAGTTTTTAAGTTGCTCGATTCAGTATTTAGATATTTCACATTAATTTTAGCTGAGACATGGCCAAAGCATTTCCGGGGTCCCCAGCCAAAAACGTTGAGAACCCCTGTACTATGGAATCATCAAAGACCAATACTGACCAATCCTACTGTACTACTAAGTGTGATTAGCTCTGCTTCATTTGATTCCTTTGTGGTGTTTTGCTGTAACCTATAGGGAACCAGCCATTCTTTAGTCTTTTATTGTTTTAATGATTATGTTTTATTTAAAGTTTCCACTATAAGAGACATACCGGTAATATCCAATAAGGTCTACTTACTGAGTAAGTGATGGTTAGTGTGTGTTGCATACTTTATCAAATATGTTGACGGGGCAATAAAGTATTGAAATTGATGGCTTAGCCTTTTTGATGCCTGCCTCTGGAACTGTGCGCACACCACTGCTGGACTGGGATTGAATCCAGTCAATGCACCTCCTGTTCCTCCTCAATATTGTCCATTTCAGCATTCCTGCTGTCTATATCAAGAATGAATGAAGAAGAACAAAGGAATGAAATGTTGGAAAGGAGTATGGACTATTCAGTTTGGTGTGAACAAAATATAAAGAAACATTATCTATGACAGCCTAACGTAGCATAGCAGGTCCGAGGAACAAGTTTAGTAGGAGGAGTATAAATGCAAAAAGCTCTTAATCGGCTTATGGTAGAAATTGACAGCAGTATGGAAAGTTCTTGTATTCATTTTGACTGAATCAGTGCAGCGTGTGCAAAATTGTTCCTGAATCAATTACACACTGTATACACACACACACACACACACACACACACACACACACACACACACACACACACACACACACACACACACAAACATTCAAACAGGCTCTTGCGCTACACTTTGGTGTGCGCGACCGCGTGTGCGTGAGCACACACACACACACACACACACACACACACACACACACACACACACACACACACACGCTCTTCTGCCAACCACTGGCCCTCCTACACACTTCTTTAAAAAGCAGGTGGCTTGCACACATCCAGTTCCTCGCTGGTGCTGGACAAAAGGTAGATACATACAGAGAGGGAGAAGTCCGCACACACACATTATTCAATCAGGACACGATGTTTCGGCCGTGAGTGGCCGTCATCAGGTGACAGTGGTCACCTGATGATGTCACATGATGAAAATAAACCCTGTTGGAGAAAAGACTGTGTGCGGACTTCTCTTTCTCTGTATGTACCTCCTACACACTTCCTCTGAAATCCATCACCCCCTCCACCACCATCTTCCATTGATTGTCTATATGCCAGAAAGTCTGAAGCCGACCCCCTCCCAATTCCTCCCCAAACCTTCAAATAGAGGATTAGTCATCCTCCAATAGTCTGTGCTGATATAGAGCCAGGAAGTCAGTCTTCAGATAGTAGCCTCCTACACTCTGTCAAACCACCGACCAGAATTGATTCAGTGCTGAGCAACTTCAGTTAACTTGGAGAGCGCAAAAGCTCATCAGTTTGTTTGTATAGGCGAGATGATTTGATTTCTTTCCCCATATTAGTTTCTTTTAGTTATAATATATGTTGTGTTTTCACATGTACACCTCCCACATGCTGTCAAAACGGAACATCTACTCGTATACTTTCACACGCTACATAAACACCAGGGGCCAAACTGTAAGTTTCTGCAGCCTCCACGTTAAACGGATACATATAAATATACAATACATTCTTTTGTGTTTCTCCGTATGGACATTTTTCGTTTGGAAAAAACACGCATACATGTTTATGTTCAGGTGGTGTTTATGTTCAAGTAGTGGAGCAATCATTGTGGAGCTGTGTGCACGTGAAGGCATGGGAGAAGGAGAGAATGTCCGCACACTGTTGAGTAGCTCCCACGGGGAATGTTATTATTAAAGGAAGACCCATAAGGGGTCGAAACGTTATCACGTTTCGAAACGTTATCACGTTTCGAAACGTTATCACGTTTCGACCCCTTATGGGTCTTCGTCAGGTATACACGACACGTGAAGGCATACCTATCTACTCCCATCTTTACCCCTAGTTAAGAAACTCCCATAATTGACCTAGTTTGTACACCGGCCAACGTCACAACAGTAACTGTCACTGCAGAATTAATTCAGTCTGGAAGTACTAGGTTTTTGATGGCCAACCTGAACATTAAGTCCTGTCCTCAGTGGCCAGCCCCTGAAGTGCACAAGTAAAACCTTTCTCTGACTGATGTGTGCACACACACACACACACACACACACACACACACACACACACACACACACACACACACACACACACACACACACACACACACACACACACACACACAGACAGGTCTTCTTCCGCTGCACACTGCTTTATCTCAGGGGTTGCTTTCCCCCTCTCTAACCAATTGTGGCTCGGTCAATAGGGGCTATAAATACCAACCAAAGGAGCAGCTAGCCCTCCTGTTGAATGAGACCCTGGTAGCTGTCAGGATCATTCAGCGAGGAAGGAACCAGACGACCGTTGCCACGCATTCCCTCTGACTCATTCAGAAACAACCCGGTACCTCTCCCCGTCAATCTGCCTCCCCATGTGGTATGATTGGAAATAGATGATATCTGATGGCTCACATCATGGCGTCAGTCTCTCAGCATCTGTTGATGAATGTCACTTTTGACATTCGTCTGCTGGGCCATCCATTAGACCAACTCTCTCTTCTCTTTGCATGGCATTTCGCTCTCTTATTAGAGTGGACAACTCACTCCTTAACAAAAATCATCCATGACCGTCTGTCATCTATGACATGTCTATTAACCCATTTTGACCTGAGATCAGATTCTAAAAATGTCTTCTACATCCTAACAGTTTTCTGAAAAAGCTATGTTTCTATGTCAGTCGTTCTTTGATTTTTCAAAAATAGCAGATCTACAAGCTCGTAGCGCGCCACTCGGTGGCGCGCTATGAGCTTGTAGATCTGCTATTTTTCAATAGCTAAAGCATAACATAATGCTAACACCAAAAGGGGTTCCCGCCCCAAAATGGGTTAAGTGTGACTCCACATTTGGGCAAGGTTTCATAATTGCGACCAGACTTTCCATTATACAATTAAAGTTAATTATTTAAAAAAGTATAACATAATATATAATGTATCGATGTACTTCTGTGTCCTACTACTGTCGGTGTGCACAAGTCATTTGCCGCTGATCAGTCCTGCGATTTGCAAGATTAGCGTCGGACTTGTTGGCCGTGCCCTTAACTAGGGACAAGTGGATAAACCAATGTCTCCAGGGAAATGCGTTGTGAGCTCGTAGATCGGCTGTTTTTCCAGTATTTTTGTATAAAACAGTTGTGTGACGTATAAAACCAGGCTTGAGAGGTTAAAAGGATAACACTCATAGCTACACATTATGAGATTGGACGGGAGGATTTGTAGTTTTAGATTTGCAAACGGCATCAAAGTGGGATTTATTGTGTGATAATTCTATGGCAGTATCAGAAACGGCAAGGATCACAGGGCACAGGCTCAGTTTACTATGGCCAAATTCCAATACCAAAAATCTCGGCCACTCGCACTCGATCACTCCAGCATGGCGATGTTATGGAGAAACTGCCGAAATCTGTGACCATCCTGTGGACTTCACACAACTTACATGGATGTCTTTAAAATACGTGGCCTGAATACCGCTAGGTTGAACTCTGTTATTAACGATTTACATTCGGACACTGACATTATGTGATTGTTTAGTTTAGTTTATTAAGGATCCCCATTAGTCTACACCGTAGTGGAGACTATTCTTAAAATATAATATATAATAAGAACCTAATTTAATATAATTTCCTTTCTGATTGCTGCCTTGAGTTTCCTTTTGAAATAATTCTAAATCTATTTCTTATTAGAGTCAAATGTGGGGGGAGCACACGCCAGTATGAAATGGCTCTGTACATGACTGTTTTCTTAAGTGCATTGGTTTTTGGCAGAGGAAAAGTAAAGTGACCATTTAGTGCATGTCTAGTATTGTAATCATGTCTTTCATTTGCAGGTAATAACTGTAGAAACAAACTGAACGGTTTCTGTGAGGAATGCACATTCTTTAAAAACAGAATAAGGCTGTGTGCCAGTCTTTCATTCACCCTCATCCATGACAGCCTGGCATGCATAGCATCCACACTAGTCCTGACAGAGCAATGAAGTGCTAGTCTAACCCTAACCCATAGCATCCACACTAGTCCTGACAGAGCAATGAAGTGCTAGTCTAACCCTAACCCATAGCATCCACACTAGTCCTGACAGAGCAATGAAGTGCTAGTCTTGCTGCCCTGTTCTGAGCAAGCTGAAGTTTACTAAGTTCTTGCTTTCATGCACTAGACCAGATAACCGGACAGTAGTCCAGATTTGACAGAACTAGAGATTGTATGACTAGTCTGATTGTCTACACGATTGTCACATATTTCAGCAGGTCACCAATTTCACCGTAACACCACCAATGCTGGAGTGACCGAGTGTGAGCCCAAGATTTGGGGTATTGGAATTTGGCTCATGACACTGGTGATTTAAAAAAAAAATGGAAACATTGCATCTGCCTTATTTGTGCAGGTAGTCAGGGACTACTTTCTTGTAGAAATTAATCTAGTAATGAAATTGTTGCTGTTTTGGGGCATATGTCTGATTTTCATAGTGCCATATTTGGTAACGTTTTCAGTAGCTATAATCATTATAGGCGAAAATGGCGGCAACTCACTCTGGCAATGGTTTATTGTCATATTACAGCTATGGGGGTTGTCTGCCCTCCGTGAGTTATTGAATAAGTGCATTATATCACTGGATGGTCTCATTGCATGTAATTTGGTGTCGGTACAAATTTGTGTTGATGTGCTGAATATGGGGAGGTAGACTGATTGATTGATTGAAATATTTATTAACAGTTTGCAGAATTACAGTACATTTCAAGCACAAACTCAATACAAAGGCTGTTAACTGTGAGTGGACGACCCAATTAAGCATTACACTTGTTTACAAGAGGGTCCACCATGTTCAATTCATCAAAACATTTAGAGACGTACAAATAGACACTTCTATATAGACAAAGAACAGAACAGGAATTCATCATAATGGAGGTATAAAAGGAAAAGAAACATATACAGTGAGGGAAAAAGGGGGGGGGCGGGGTGTTGTAGATGGCCTTTGGTTGATGTTGAATCATTTGAGAAGTCATACTGTAGTCTTACTCACACCCACCCACCCTCGTACTGCAAACAGACACAGACCCGGCCTTACTCAGATGGGCACTCACCCAGATAAGAGAAAAACACGTGTACACACACACACACACACACACACACACACACGCACGCACAATATAGCGCTTAACCACATGAACCCTAGGGTCCATATTTTGAGAATGTCATAATAGGCAAACATTTGGTCAAAAATAAATCAGTTATTAGATCAGTTATTATTTTTTTCAGCAAAGAGTTTTGGTGTAGATGGAAAAGAGGAATGGACCAAGAATAGACCCATAGGGAACCCCAGTGAACGAAGTGTATAGGTTGTTAATGGCTATTAATGTCATTTGTGGATGAATGCATTGGTTGTGTGTTGCATGTTGTTACCAGACCTTGCGAGAGTGCCTTGCTGAGACGGGTCCATAACAAAGTTGATTTCTTCCTGATTTGTCTTTGCATTTTAGTGTCACAATGTTCAGAAGATGTGGCGCTTGTGAAGAATGGGTCCAATGCAGAGTCCTGCACAGATCCAATTTTCGATACCCGTACCCGCCCCGCCCGTCAATCATCAGTTCCGCAACCCGCCCGTTACCTGTGATTTATATAAATCTCGAAACCAGATCCGCCCCGCCCATCAAAAAATGGACCCGTTACCCGCCCCGTTACCCGTTCGTATCACAGGCACCGATAGCTATCATTGACTTTATTTCATCCAACACCGCATGTGGTGGTGGTGGTGGGCGGCGGCACACGGAACGGAAGACATGTAGTTGACTGAGGCTACTGCTGCTTATTATCACAACATAAAGTTATATCATGATTTCGACCTAAAGGGCATATTGGCATAATATATCAACAAGGAGAGGATGATAAAAAGCCTGATGAGTCGACCGTCTTGATCCAAAGCTGTTTCAAAGCGCGAGCGAACGAAAATATAGGCTACAGTACAGGCTGCAGCCTGGTGATAAAAAAATAAACTCCACGCGTGAAATGCTACGATAAGGAAGCAAGGATTCGGCCGTGATGTCACTGCTATGCAACAAGGAAGTAGCACAGGGAAGCACAGCAGCAGAAATAAATTATGAAGGAATTCCTTGAGCATGTGACGGATTTAACTTGTCTCCGCTGTTGAGAAAAACCCCAGCTCAGCTGCTGTTTATAACATCGTGCAGTGCGGCTCCTCTGATTAAAAAAAAAAAGGTCACCCACCCGCGTTGCGTTCCCCCCGCACCCGTTAATTTATAAAGGTATATTGTCCCGCCCGTTCCCACCCGTCAAACTCGGGTACCCACGGGGTAGCCGCGGGTATCCGACCCGTTGCAGGACTCTGGTCCAATGTTTAGTTCAGGGACCATGGTGTTAAAGACTCGGTCAGAATCTGTGTTAATGTTTACTTCTCCCATTAGAATGAATAGAGTCATGTTGACCTAGCCACCTATGCCACACAGATACAGGAAGAAAAGGCGAGAGGCTTTTTCTTCTTGCGTCTTGCTTTTCTATTGTTTGTCTTAGCAACAACAATAGCAACACCTTGAATCTGTTTGACATAGTCCTAGATGGAAAGCAACCTTAATTGATATCACTGGTAACATCTGTGAAGGATGTAACATTACACAACTATTTTATATAGCTGTCAATATGGCTGCTGCGAAAAGTCCTATTAAGAGACATGGCACGCACGCACGCACGCATGCAAGCACACACACACACACACTGTTCAAAGTCATTCCCCAGCAGCATGTGTCCAGGCCTGGTGCTCTGGTATGACGTTAGTTGGTGTGGATTAAACGAATGTCGCACAGCAGGCAGAGATAGAAATCAGCCAGTCCAGGAAGAGGACCTAGTCAGACGCACACACACACATACGCACAAACACAGACCAACCATTTTCTTGTCTTTCCTTCAACCAATCTTGGTATGAAGGATCTGACATGTGGCAGGGGGATGCACACAAATAACGTGTGTTCATTTGATTTAACTCGGAAAACATTATGAGTAAATTTGACTATGACAGTTAAATATATGACCGATGAGGATTTTTTATCGTTCAAGGTCACAGAGATAAGAGAGGGTGGGATTGTTACTACACTGTAGGTTTGCTCATCTAGGCGTGTCCCCCCCCCTTTATTTGTGAATTCAAAATTTTCCCTTAAAGATTAATAAGATAGATGGATAGATAAAGAGTGCCACAATTTTTGTATTTTTCCAGTTTTTCATGTGTGTATGAGGTGACAGTGCTTCATTAGACACCCTGGAGTCGTCTTTATGTGCAGTGGTGTATTAACTTTGTATTTAGGGTTTCTTCCTGGAGGCTGAACCCTTGACAGTCAAACGGGGCAATGAAAGAAAAAGTAATGTGTGTGTATTATTACACACACACACACACACACACACACACACACACACACACACACACACACACGGCGCAGACTACAGAGGAGAACAGCACAGTACAGACTACAGAGGACAATAGCACAGTACAGAGGAGTACAGTACAGAGGAGTACAGTACAGAGGAGTACAGTACAGTATAGCACAGAGGTACAGTGCAGTGGATAACAGTACAGTGGAGAACAGTACAGCACAGCACAGCACAGTGCTGGAGTTACCAGACTTGTAATGTAAGGCCATTGATTTCCAGTGATATATTGTCCAATAACTCAACAAGCAAAACAAGCTACCGAGTAGAGGGTTGTTAAGACCTGAAGAAAGCTCTTGAATTGAAGGTATCAGTGCGTGAAATCCCTTGTTTGTGGAAGGGCATACCTATGGTTTATTTCTGATAACTTTCGGGAGTATGCGACTGTATACCTGCCCAGATTCCTCAGAGTATACAGCTATGTTAAAGATGGAGTGCCACCATTTTTTTCCACCCTAAAACATGATCATCAGGTATTATTATAACTTAAGAATTTGAGCGGGCCTTCGGCTCATCCTAGCGCCACATGTCGCAAATAGGAAGAAGGCAATAGCAGGAGGGTGATATTGTTTTCTTTTCTTTTTTACTTGGAAGAGCAGGTGCGCTACCAGGTAGCCAGGTTATTGAGAGCTTTGTAGGTGTTGAGCAGGATTTTGTAGTGAATTCTTTGTTTGACGAGGAGCCAGTGTAGGTCATGGAAGACAGGTGTGATGTGGTCTCTGGAGTGTGTACTGGTGAGCAGGCGGGCAGCTGAGTTTTGGACGAGCTGGAGTTTGTTGAGAACCCCTGATCTAGCTAGTGGGCAAAGGAGGCTGCACATCTGCTGCACGGACAATTAAACTGGGTTTATCAATGCAAGCACAAAGATAATGGTGGGGAAAGAATACATAAAGGAAATAAGTTGCCTCGTGGCTTTATGTCTCAACTTAGGTAATTAGTAATTACTGAATGTCTTTTTGGTTTTAACTTTCCTTGACTTTTCCGTGACTTTTTAAACAATGCTGAGATTTAAAGAATGACTTCTCTCTCTCTTTTCATCTGTCTGTCCCTCATTGTCTTCCACTCTTTTTGTCGCCCCCCCAAAATGTCTCTCTCTCTCTCGTATTTCACACACGGTCAGTAATGACGACGCCTAAAAAAAGATAACGGAAGTGTTGGAATTGCGCTGCCGCTTCCTCTTCCCACGTAGACGTTTCATAAATAGAATAAAACGAGGAAGCTCAAGCGACTGTCTGCAAAACCTGCTCAAATGAGAACGTCATGCAGTTAGATTTATTCAGTTGTAGTCTGAACCCAAAGCCTATTCCACCTTATTTACATAGACTGAAATACAGCTGCCACTTTTAGTCACTATTGAAGTCTGTGACTGATTCTCCTTCCATTCGTGGCCCGATAATGAACCCCTTTTTACAGCCTTTTAGATCTTTTCCTCTATCCAAAATGAAGGTCTATTTTACAACAGGTCGTTTTGAGGAAGCAATCTGATTGGTTGAAACAGCTTTTTAGCCATGCTTCATACCACATTATTTCAACGCCTAATCAAAACAAACAATTCAGCCGTGCTTTTCTCTCAGAGCTCAGTAGACTCGGTAGCAAGGCTAGCTAGTTTCTTGGGACATTTGCGGTCGTAGTGACTACATCTGTCAAATTAGAATTTTTCAGCGATTCTCTTAGTTTTAAGGGTAACTGTTGTATAATTACAATATTATACTCAAGAAGGTGGTTTAACTGTGTTCCTTTCGATACTCGCCCTGTGGGCGAGTTCCTGCAGCATCGCAGGTGTGCATTAATGACGTTAAACCACCCCCTCTCGTGTAATTTTTCTTAAATGGGCCCTGCTCATTATTGGCATAGATGCCAGAGAGCATGATAGGATGTTAATTGCTTATAATTGTATCATGACGTACAACCTGTATGGAAGCAGATAGTTATGTTTCTCCCCTCGGATATTTGGGTTTTTCCTTAAATTTGTCGCACGCACGCACGCAGTGTCTGTGTGTGTGTACTGTATGACTGCTCCAAATCTGCATCCTGAAGGTGTTGTGTGTTTTGCTGTAACCTTGGAGGACCCCTGCTCTCTTTTATATCATTCCGCTTTACAGCACCACCATATTAGGCGAGAGCAGCCTCTTTACTTCCCCGCAGATTTCCCTCAAGACCGACTCCTCTCAACACACTCATTTTATTTTTGTGTCTCTAATTTTGTGTCATTCAGCGGGGCGATGAAGATTGAATCTCGCTCTCTCTATGCTTATTGTGTCTGTTAATCTTTCCCACACCAGACATGGCGACTGTGCATATTTCTGTATTTCTAAACAGAGAATGGAGGGTGACTTCCAGTCCAGTAGAATCATTTACTTGTTGCCAAGAAACCGTGTGTCAAAGCCTTTTGCTCTTCAGATATGATGATCAGATCTTCTTTGAACAACCAAAAAGAGAAAGTTGAGGGTTGAGAATGTCTTTTTCATAGACTATTAATCTTGCAAACCATTCAAATATCTCTGACAGGAAGTCATAGTAAATAGTTATGAAATGTCATTTATCTTGTTCAGTGTTACCCAGTGTTAGAGTAAGCAAATATTTATAAAAACAATAATGTTAATTAAAGTTGAATGTATGAAGCTGGAGACCGGCAATAATGCATTACCAATCGTGGGACTCATTTAATTAATATTTTACATATACATTTTGCATACAATATACATAAGCATAATTATTAGTGAAAGTTTAATATAATTACTATTATTAAAAAGTCATTCAATACAGATTTTTATTTTTTTAAATTAAACATGGGTTCATCTTTGAGACATGAAGCAATTATTCAATGGGCCTTACACTTGGTTGCGTGCCGTCTACTGTGTTGCAATGCCACATCTTGCTGTGTGTGTGTGTGTGTGTGTGTGTGTGTGTGTGTGTGTGTGTGTGTGTGTGTGTGTGTGTGTGTGTGTGTGTGTGTGTGTGTGTGTGTGTGTGTGTGTGTGTGTGTGTGTGTGTGTGTGTGTGTGTGTGTGTGTGTGTGTGTGTGTGTGTGTGTGTGTGTGTGTGTGTGTGTGTGTGTGTGTGTGTGTGTGTGTGTGTGTGTGTGTGTGAAAATGGCTTTGTGTTTTTGACTGCCTCTCTTCTGTCAACCTGTGTGTTTATGAGCAGACTGAGACAAACAAAAGCAGGTAGTGATATACAGTATTCTTTCCCATTCTGTACGTGTGTGTGTGTGTAGGGAAAATGAGGTCCTGAAAGTGCAGTTGAAGAAGTATGTGGGGGCAGTCCAGATGCTGAAGAGAGAGGGGAGCCAGGGAAATGACGGTACAACACACACACACACACACACACACACACGCGCACAGTGAGTTTTGTGAGAGACATCTGTTTTGTGATGTATTTGTAAGGATGATGCCAGACAGACAGCACTCTTGTAAGGGGACGTTACTGTCAGACTAAACAAATTGTGAAAAAGCTGTTGTGTCCTTGTAGCCGTTGACAAAGGGTTGAAAGACAGACAGAACACACCGCACAACTGAACAGATAATGGAAGGCCACACACAATGACTAAAAAGGCTATAGCACTTATCTGCCACCCCGAAATGGGGTTTTGTGTGTTGAGAAAGCGAGTGTGCGACACACACACACACACACACACACACACACACACACACACACACACACACACACACACACACACACACAGGAATACTCTGAGGAGAGAAAATGGCAAGTGAATTGAATTTTAATTCTATGCGCCAGACACATACAATATTAGCTGGGAGAGTAGAAGATATAGAAGAGATAGACATCACACGTTATACTTAATATACACACACACACACACACACACACACACACACACACACACACACACACACACACACACACACACACAACTAAAGAACCATTACCCAGCTTGAGTGAATTCCACATGGTTATTCCAAGGGTCTCCTAGGTCCCAGTGGACTCTGCCACAGTCTGCTGTACTGTAGGTCATCATAACTCCTCATTTGACTCAACACTCATTCCTTCTCCCATATCGTTGCTGTCGGCCAGAAATCTTCTATCTCCATATTCTAACTTTTTTGTTGTTGTAAATTAATGTGTTACTTGACTTGTTTTGAATTTGAATGGCGAAAGGGAAGTGTTTTGGACATATGAGGTTTCCACCCGACAGACGATATGGTCTCTCTCACTATGAGGTTTCCACCCGACAGAGACGATATGGTCTCTCTCACTATGAGGTTTCCACCCGACAGAGACGATATGGTCTCTCTCTCACTATGAGGTTTCCACCCGACAGAGACGATATGGTCTCTCTCACTATGAGGTTTCCACCCGACAGAGACGATATGGTCTCTCTCATATGAGGTTTCCACCCGACAGAGACGATGTGGTCTCTCTCACTATGAGGTTTCCACCCGACAGAGACGACATGGTCTCTCTCACTATGAGGTTTCCACCCGACAGAGACGATATGGTCTCTCTCACTATGAGGTTTCCACCCGACAGAGACGATATGGTCTCTCTCACTATGAGGTTTCCACCCGACAGAGACGACATGGTCTCTCTCACTATGAGGTTTCCACCCGACAGAGACGATATGGTCTCTCTCACTATGAGGTTTCCACCCGACAGAGACGATATGGTCTCTCTCACTATGAGGTTTCCACCCGACAGAGACGATATGGTCTCTCTCACTATGAGGTTTCCACCCGACAGAGACGATATGGTCTCTCTCACTATGAGGTTTCCACCCGACAGAGACGATATGGTCTCTCTCACTATGAGGTTTCCACCCGACAGAGACGATATGGTCTCTCTCATATGAGGTTTCCACCCGACAGAGACGATATGGTCTCTCTCATATGAGGTTTCCACCCGACAGAGACGATATGGTCTCTCTCACTATGAGGTTTCCACCCGACAGAGACGATATGGTCTCTCTCACTATGAGGTTTCCACCCGACAGAGACGACATGGTCTCTCTCACTATGAGGTTTCCACCCGACAGAGACGACATGGTCTCTCTCACTATGAGGTTTCCACCCGACAGAGACGATATGGTCTCTCACTATGAGGTTTCCACCCGACAGAGACGATATGGTCTCTCTCACTATGAGGTTTCCACCCGACAGAGACGACATGGTCTCTCTCACTATGAGGTTTCCACCCGACAGAGACGACATGGTCTCTCTCACTATGAGGTTTCCACCCGACAGAGACGATATGGTCTCTCTCACTATGAGGTTTCCACCCGACAGAGACGATATGGTCTCTCTCACTATGAGGTTTCCACCCGACAGAGACGATAATATGGTCTCTCTCTCTATGAGGTTTCCACCCGACAGAGACGATATGGTCTCTCTCACTATGAGGTTTCCACCCGACAGAGACGATATGGTCTCTCTCACTATGAGGTTTCCACCCGACAGAGACGATGTGGTCTCTCTCATTATGAGGTTTCCACCCGACAGAGACGATATGGTCTCTCTCTCTATGAGGTTTCCACCCGACAGAGACGATATGGCCTCTCTCACTATGAGGTTTCCACCCGACAGAGACGATATGGCCTCTCTCACTATGAGGTTTCCACCCGACAGAGACAGTATGGTCTCTCTCACTATGAGGTTTCCACCCGACAGAGACGATATGGTCTCTCTCACTATGAGGTTTCCACCCGACAGAGACGACATGGTCTCTCTCACTATGAGGTTTCCACCCGACAGACGATATGGTCTCTCACTATGAGGTTTCCACCCGACAGAGACGATATGGTCTCTCTCACTATGAGGTTTCCACCCGACAGAGACGATATGGTCTCTCTCACTATGAGGTTTCCACCCGACAGAGACGATATGGTCTCTCTCACTATGAGGTTTCCACCCGACAGAGACGATATGGTCTCTCTCACTATGAGGTTTCCACCCCGACAGAGACGATATGGTCTCTCTCACTATGAGGTTTCCACCCGACAGAGACGATAATATGGTCTCTCTCTCTATGAGGTTTCCACCCGACAGAGACGATATGGTCTCTCTCACGTCTCACTCTGTCTGTTCTCTCTCGTGGTCTCTGATCTCCTTGTTCTCTGAGCCTCCTTTGTTCATCGCCGCCATCCAGGTGAAAGGGCTTTGGAACGTTCTGATATGGATGTGCCCTTTTCCTATCAAAGCTGATAAGACAAATCACACTAATCGCCTGTGGCATTTATGACAAACAGTACAGTATATATATTGTATATAACTATACTGTGTATATATATCTTTATTCTGACCCCTCTGCCCATTCCTCTGTCCTCTGTCTCCTAATCTCTGCCCTCCACCCTTACACTCCTACTCCTCCCTCTCCTTCCATCCATTCTCCTCTATCTCTGTCCATGCCTGTCAGGCATGGTAATTCTCTGCACAGTAGATCTCCCCTCTATCTCCTCCTGCTAATGATATGCCCTGCTCTTATCACCTCACGTGCGCGTACGTTTGTGTTTGGAAGGTTTGGAAGGTCCTGGTGTCATATTTGAGCGATTTAGCAAAGTTGCACTGATGCATTAATATCTATTGTATAAATTGATATTCATACAACAGTATGTGTCTGTTTGTGTATGTGGCTGTTGAGTTAAGTTGACTGAAACATTCATGCTGGGTGAAGAATTTTGTGTGTGTGTGTGCGCGCGTGTGCGCTTTCGTGAAAAATGCCAATCGGCTTAAAAGGGTGGAAGTGATACACAATCACCTTCTTTGTAGGTACTGTCAGCCCCCCCCCGTCCCCCTCTCTCATCTAATGACGCTGGCGCAGCAGTGATCTGTGGTGTGCTCCTTGGGTGCTGTCAAGCCCGACTGATGTGCAGCAAAATGTGTTTCGTACTTATTTATTTCTTTTTTTCCTTGTGCGTTTGAAAGGAGTGATAATGACTTTGCCTGCACAATTCTGTCTACCGATATGTCTGTGACTTTTCTTACATGCGTGAGTGTTTGTTCTGTTTATATGAATAAGTGTGGGAATGTTATGTTATTTTTTTTGCTGTGTTTGCATTAGATGTGTATATGTTGATACAATTTCAAGAGAGGGTGTGTGTGTGTGCTTGTTGTGCAGGTGCGTGCGTATGTGTGCCAGCCACTAAGAGCTCCCTGAGGAGTTTTAGTGAGGAAGCGATAGTTAGTTTACTGTAAGCACGAGTTAGATACAGAGCATCCGGCTCTTTGTAGAATAATGGCTCACAGTCTCATCTTTAATAACTCAGAAAGAACAGCATATAGCTTACTGGACAAAACATAAAGAGGAGGCAGATGGTAGACATTATACAGTGAGCACACAGTACAATTCTGTTTAATCTATTTCTGAGAGTGTAGAAGTCTGCCTTTATTACTTGTGTTGGAATCTTTGCTGCACTTTAGCTCTATCACCAAGAAGAATCCTTTTTGAAACAGCAGCAAAACAACATTCTCTGGTAATGGCTGCCGGCACTCGTACTTATACCTGGCTACTAAGCATTATGCTCTCAATACTAACTGTTAACAAGAAAGTAGATTGATTTCATTACTTTATTGAAAAAACAAAAGGTCTAGATCAACACAGCGAGGGTGATAACACTGAACAGAATTTGCTATCGGTGAGTTCAGGGTACGAAAGCCAGAGGTAATGTACGCCGTATTCTACCGATTTTGCTGTCAGTTCAGACATTAGAACATTTTATCCAAATCTTTTTGTAATGCCTAAAAAACTAAACAAAACAAAAACTAAAGTCAATTATTCTCTCATTTTCTTTGTCAAAATATTCATGTTTTTCAAAAACTTTAACAAATTACGGGCTGTTGGTTATGCTGTTTCGGGGTGTAACATTTTAGAAAATATCACCCTTTAGATTACATTTAGGTTAGTTTCTTAAAACCCATTTACCGCTACCATTATTTAATCCCTCCGTCGCGTCCTGCCAGGGTTTTATCGCGCGTGACACTTACTTTGAAGAGCCAAATATCCGTAATCGCATTTTACTATGAAACCATTCCGTGTGTGTTGACGAAGCTGGTGCTTGTTCTCTCGGTCGGTGGTGGAAAAAGTGGACCGCGAGTATCACAGCGCCTGCTACAGGCCGTTGAAAACGCTTGTCTGGGACAAAGCGACCCCTGCAATGTCGCTTCTGTGAGATAAAGCCGTCTGAAAACAGAGCCGGCAATGTAAGTGGATGCGCGCGCATTTTCAAAATGGCCGCGCCCATTGGGTCAGAAGCATAACAAAGCTAACGGACGGTAGATTTAGATACGATCGTATTAAAACATGCATTAATGAATACATCGCTGTTAAAACGGCTTTTCCGTTTGTGGCAGGCTACAAGATTCTACGTGTTAATATTCCTATGTTCCTGGCGGGCAAACGATTAAAGGTCCTTCTCATACCCACTCCCGGCATACCCCTGTACTCCCTTCCTATGACAGAAAACATAGGAATAATATAGTCAACGAGTGGGACAATTTATGAACAAAGGAAAATAAATAAATAATCCCATAATGCCCTGGGAGTGCCTGGTGAGAAAATAGATGACCTTTGACCCCTTATCGAGTTGTTCCAGTGTCCTCCACTGTGGTGTGTCTCGCTGCTCAGCCAATGAATGGCCAGCGCTTCACAAGTTAATAATTTCTGATCCCTATCCTGCTACACAGTACACACACACACACACACACACCAGCACTTTACAGCACAGCAGGCCTGTCTGCGTGGCACATGCATCCATCTTAGAGGGCAATGGTTGACGTCCCCCCTCTGGAGCGAGGAAGCTGTTTTACTTATCTAGATCAATGAGCCCGAGTCCATTCCCTTTAGGGATGTATTTGTAGACTCTGTGGCTCTGGGTTCTCATACTCTGTTAGACACAGATAGGGCACTACCGCTGTAGTCATTCGTACGAGCACCCGACCTAACCCGTTCAACTCTTACTCACTTCTCTTTTCCCTTCATGATGTGGCTGTGAACCGTACCAAGCATGCGCGCGCGTGTGCGCGCACACACACACACACACACACACACACACTGCATGCACACTGTGCATTCATTACCACAGTTGCCTGTCGCTTAGTGCGTTCGTTTAGTTCGTCCATAAATAAGGCCTCCGTTGTCATGAGCCTATTCATCACCACCAAGCAACCGGATTACCCAGCCATTTAACCTGACCAATCAGTGGGTCTTGCTGACCTGTGTCTTTAATGAGTGAGCGAGAGGCATTTGTCACCTGCTGCCAACACTAATAGGAGTGTGTACCTTATTCATTACACACACAGATTGGTATTTATCGTAACCCTGCACTCCGCTTTGCCCTTTGTAGGTCCCCAGGGAGATTGGCCATCATGCTGTCACCTTAGCCGTTTGTTAGGATTGGAGGGTGTGTGTGTGTGTGTGTGTGCATGTGTGTGTGACAATTAACATGGAGGTGATTTGTCATTACTAGTTTAATAACAAGGTGTGCAAGTGTGCATGCATGTTTGTGTATTTGGAAGAAAAAAAACACTAATCTGTTTTGTGTGTCAAAGTGAGATGAGTTTCACACGTGTTAAAGTGTAATTTTCTGTATGCCAGGAGATAATGTCAGTGAGCGCGAGCCATTAATAGGGGTGTGTGTGTGTGTGTGTGTGTGGGGCATTAACGAGTTGAGATTTTTCCAAGTCGACATGTTAGACAGTAAAGTCGAAGTTGAGTCGATGCATCGTTTTATGACAGGGGGGGTACTTTAACAAACACGGAGCATGTCAAACAAAGCTATGCACACACAGTGGCCTCTCCAATATGGCACAGTGTATATCATCTATATGGCAAAGCGCTGATTATCAAAACATAAAAATGTAATAGTAAATACTAAACCGTGCAATATTAACACTAGTGGCAGTACAGCAGCCCGACCTTCAGAACACAATATAGAAGACATAGGTCTATATTCACATTTATAGCAGCCAGCAGCAGTTGGCACATCACCAGATCCACATTCACGACGTGAACCTTCTCCTCCTCCTCCGACAACAACTCGATAACGTTCTCATGTTAGTTTGTTACTTATTTTCGGAGCCATGCAAATAAACAACAACCCGCACTGACCGGAGACGGAGAGATTCATGCGTCCCGCGCGTAAAGCTAAACCAGAGACAGGACAGTCATTGCGTCAGCACGGATGTAGCCTCGGAAACCCAGACGTTTTATTTCCAGCACGGAGGTGGGGGGGGGGGGGTGGGGGGGGGGGTTATAGTTTGGGGATAAAATCTGCGCGCTTCTATCCGTTACTTCTCTGACACAGCGCAGTTCAATGTTCAACTTCAGCCTGTCAATAGTGGGACACCGCTGAGAGCCACACACAGCTGCAGTTAGGTTCTTAATTAAGGGCGCGTTCTGAATGCAATGCAAACTAATAGGCGAGTGCGCTCTGGTGTGGTATGCAAAGGGAAAGAATGACTTCTGTCCGTGACAATAATCAATACTACAGTTTGAATTCTGTACACACGCACACATAGAGCAAAAATATGATATGGGGAAAACAATTGAAAACAAATATATATATATATTTACTTTCGACTTCTCATAATTTGAATCGACTGTGTGTGTGTGTGTGTGTGTGTGTGTGATGCATGCGAGGGGGTCCTCCTGGTATGAGGTTGAGGGGGTGAGTCCTTACTAAACAGGAAGTGTATATAGCCTCTGTTTTAAGTAAGAATTTGTGAACTTCACTGAGCTATGAACGCGTATAGCTCAAGCTGAGGTGGTTTGGGCCTCCTCGCCAAGGAGGTTTTCCCAGGAACGCCCAGCTGGGAGGAGCCACATGGTTAGGGAAGGAGCTCCATAACCAATACCCCCAAAAATCCGATAACCAGCTTATTGAGTACCCGTTATCAATAAGCTTTAGGCTTATCAAGCCTGTTATTATCGAGCATAGCAACCCATGACGTCATGTTTAAACAATCAAGATAAGAGCCATTATATCTCCCTGAGGATCCCCCAGTCAGAACTGGCTGATGTGGCCATGCAGGGAAAGGAAAGTCTGGGATTCTCTGCTGGAAGTGCTGCATCGGTGGCCTGACTGGGATGAAGCAGAAGATGGATGGATGGATGTCCCATGTTCGATTCAAGCCCTCAGCAATGTGTCAAAGTGTCCCTGAGTAAAACCCTTAGCTCTGTGGGCAGAATATCCCCCACAGGATGAAAAAGATCTCGATTATGTGTCCATTTGACCATGCGTTGTCAGAGCTGTGCATGGTCTGCAATTAGACGTGCTCCGATCGATCGGCCAATGATACCTTACGCACAAGCTCTGTATCGGCCGATCGAGAGAAAAACAATAGGTGATTGGGATCAGTCCCAAAAAACCTGATCGGGGAGCATCTCTAACTGCAATGCCCTCTAATTTAACTATGTGGCAGGAGAGTCTGTCTGTGTGTCTTAACTAGTGCTTTATGTGTTATTTATGTCTCGGTGGACAGACTCGCTAAAAGACCAAGTCATTCGCCAATGTTAACGGAGCTCATCAGTCACAGGGGGAACCAGGGAGCCCTGGAGAACAACGGAGCATCACAAGTCTTAACTCTTAATCCAGCACAGTGGGGTGTGTTTACCAGCATAAAGGTGTCAGGGACGTTCATTTAGCCAGAGTGTGGTCTGTGTGGGAAATTTGGGAATGTGTGTACAGCACAGTGCATGTGTTTTATGTTTGTGTGTGTGAGAGACAAAGGCACTTAATTAAATAGACTGTGTGCTCAGAGAGGTGTGACAACGATGTGTGTCATTAGGTGGGGCCAGCCGGTCAACACCTGTGTGTGTTTGGGGGGCATACATCTCATAGGGATGTCCATGGGTGTGTGACATGACTGGGGCATGTTGACAGATTTCATCACTTGAGTTTAATCCATTCTGGACGGGAACCCCTTTTGGTGTTTTAACTAAGCATTATGTTATACTTTAGCTATTGAAAAATAGCAGATCTACAAGCTCATAGCGTGCCACCGAGTGGCGCGCTACGAGCTTGTAGCTCTATTTTTTGAAAAATCGTGAAAATGCTTTCGTGGAAATCTTGGAATATATATTCTTTCAGAAGACATTTTTTTTATTTCGACGTCAGGTCTAAATGGGTTAATCAGTGTTAATGAACATTTTAATCTTGTGCGACAATGCCAGGCCCCACACGGTTTCTCATAATAATCCCTGCTAGAGAGCCGTATCCCCCAGCGCACCACAGCTTTTTATGTCCCAAATTCAGCTAAAGCTTTTAGTGAGCATCATCTGTATAGGAGAGAGTTATCTATTGTGACAGCTACCATAATGCCTTATTGAGTGTTTTTATTTTTGAGACGGCTGTGCAATTCTTGTAATAATTTAGGGCCTTTACACCTACCTGTGTCATTGCTCTTATCTAAATGGTAATAAATGGTGCATTTATAGTGCCTCTATCCATTCACACACAACTCTGACGGTGGAGGAATCCATTCAAGACACCAACCTGCTCTTCAGGAGCAGTTAGGGTGCACTTTCTTGCTTACAGACATTTATTAGTCAATCCCAGGCCAGTGACGTCTTGGGGTTCCATCAGGGAGAAAAAGAGGGAGAGGAGAGAGGACCTTAAGGTGATCCCGCAAGAGAATCACTTGTGCCTCAGGGTATTTTTGCACGCACGCACGCACGCACGCACGCCTTGAGCGATGATTTTACCACACCTTTTGAGTGTTGCAACCACTCCTATAGACAGCTATGTGTGTGGCTGTCACCCAGGGTCTGTCCCTGGCGTTGCAGCAGCCACTCTCTTCCGACGGGTCTGATTCTTTGTTTGCACTTGACTAGAGTGTTACCAGGGTAAAAATGTAAATCTACAGGGCTCAGCAGTGAAATGCAGGATGCATCTCTATCTCTTTCATGTGCGCACACGCATATGTAGCATCTAGCCATCTACCTATACAATTTGTCTCTCTTGCTGTTAAACTACCCTTCTCCTTCCTCTTCATCCTCCTCTCCTTCCTCTGTTTAAATGATTATATAATTTACACTATGTACGTACGGTAGGCATTTAGCTGAGTCACTTATTAGGACTGGAAGATCTACGTAGTCATTTTACTGACAATTCTGTGGTCGTTGTTGCAAAGTCATTTGGTGGAGCTCTACAGGGGCGAGACAGCTTGGGGTAAGGGAGTGTTTAAGTAGCTTACACAAGGACAGTTAGCGGTGGTGTGTGTGTGTGTGTATGCATCACAAAATGAAGGCGATTCTAATTTGAGACTGTTCATCTCAAGTGCATGCATGTGGCCCTGTTTGCATGCATGCAGTTGAGTCATTTACGCATGTCCGTCCGTATGTGTTTTGGGCTTACTGTACATCAGAAAGGCATGATGAGTTTGGAGGTGTGCGTATGGGTGTGCGTGCATAACAATACTTTTAAGTGGAGTGTTTGTGTGTGGGTGTGTGTGTGTGTCTTTTCAAATTGAGTGCTTGCTGCCTTGGGAGGGGGCAGTTTTTAATTACAGCAACATCTGTACATACTCTCACTCCCATGGCGCCACAGACTTCTCTTTGCCACTCCTGCAAAGCACTGTGGCCGGCAGCCAGTATTGTTGTTTAATTTTCAACGTAGTCATCGTCATTTCCCCCCATTTGTGCTATAGTCCCTATCACTGCCAACCCCTTGGGGAGGCTGTGGAATGGATAACTGTCTCCTACGATCCACATGAAATCGCCAGCCACTTCTTTTCATCTGACAGTGAGGAGTTTCACTGGACATAAGGCATGCAGAGGAACACGCTATCCCTCCCAGTACTGCTCCCTGCTGGACAGGCAAACCTGTATGCCTCGCTAGTCCAACTAGACTCCATGCAGCACTAGTACTCCATGCAGCACTAGTACTCCATGCAGCACTAGTACTCCATGCCAGGTCGGACGCCCCACCCAGGGCTGTGTGAGTCGTGGGTTTCAACTGTCAGGAGTCAGGAGTGCCCCAGTTGGTTGTAGGGAGGAATAGCGTTTCTATGATAGACTATGACATACAGTTAAACCTTTCGCACCCTGTACGGGCAAAGTGAAAGCGCTTTTGGAAGTGTGCTCTATAGAGACCTGTTCTCATAATAGTATAATTTCCGTTCCTGGCATTCAGCCTGATGAAGGTCATGGCGGAGAACACCTCCCCCTGCACTTGCTTTCCACCTGCAAACACGCCCAAACTGAGCCCCCGGGCAGGCCAGTCACACCGTGGAGAATTCAAACCCCAGTTTCCACAATGGTGGGCGGGGGAATTTTACCCCTGCGCCACCCGAACACCCTTGATTTTAATCACATTTGATAAGCATGCGGGCCACCAGCTGGTGCAATGTCGGCCACTTAATGTACCACACACAGAGCTGATAATGAAATCTTGAAATGATAAGAGCATATGTCTCGTCTCTGTTGTCCTTTACTTCAAGGTGCACTTTCTTATATTAATAAATTAAACTCCTTCTTGGAGTAAGTGCAACGCTCTCAAACTCTCAAAGATTTGAATCCACCCAGCAATCCAACTTGACTTTTTGTTTGTTCGTCACACTGGGTACGACAAATTGTGTATTCGGAGCATATAACCTACAACCATATAACCATATAACCTACAACCATTGTGACTAAGGTTGTCCCGATCCGATCACGTGATCGCACATCGGGGGCCGATAACATTTTCTAATGATCGGAATCGGATCGGAAGCAAAATGTGATCGGGACATCCCTAGTATCAATATTATATCCATATCATAATATTGTCTGTGATTTTGGATATCGTACTATTGTGATATGTGTTGTGACATAAGTGTTCTATAAAAATATAAATATCGGATCAGGAGAAATCGGTATCGGCAGATCACACCCGTGTGAACTGAGTGGTGAAAGGTCTTATATAGCCTGATCAGCTGTGGTCTGACGTAATGTCAGTGACCATAGCAACCATGCTCGTTTTTTTGGTACGAACAAACACGGGTACAAAGCCAGTTGTTGGAGTGGTTTGCACCACTAAAAAAAAAAAACGTGATCGGATTGGGGGCATACCTAATTGTGACCTTTTAGAGTATGTGACTGAAGGACAATGACTTGTGAGTGAACACTACACCTGGAACATGGGCTGTTCACAAACATTCTCTTTACATTACATGTAAACAGTTGAGTCAAGGATACTCAATCTTGATTCGTATTTGATTTGATCTACAAAACCTACTGTAGTTTTAGTCAAATCTTTCAGTCTGCTTGGAAGAATATGAGGGTGTATGGTTTAGTACTTTAGTTTGTTTTCTTGGCACCACAGTGATATCCTACTATAATCCTACTAGAAATGCATGAAATCTCCGTCCAATAACTGGGCATAGCAGTTAAGAGAAATCACACCTCAGTGGGCTTATACTAATCTTGTCACAAACTGAACATATGAATAACTACAAATACATTATTGCTTTTTCAATCAGACTTTTCAGTCAGTCCAGTTCGTAATTACTGAGCCTGCTGTTGTGTGGAAGCTGCTTTGGATAGCTCGGTTTGATTCTGATTATACCTTACCTTTTTTTATATAGTAACTATCCCCTGTGGCTTTTGGAAGGCTCTTCATTTTCCAAAACACCCACAGAGGCTTTCTGAAAAGTGCCGCCACAACTCTCCCCTGAATAAGATGTGCAAATTTCCATCTCCTTATACTGCCTCAAAGCTTATTTCACTACCCAGGCCCCCCACGCGAGTCGAGTCACCAGTACCTTTGCTCTCTGAGCGTGCGCGCGTGCGCACGTGCGCGCGCGTGCGTGCGTGCGTGCGTGCGTGCGTGCGTGCGTGCGTGCGTGCGTGCGTGTGTGTGTGTGTCCTGAAAAGTATGTTACATTTGTCTGAATGTGATGAGAGTGTGTGTCTGAGTGTTCATGCAGCTTGTTGTGTGATATAACTGGTCTCCGGTGCTACAAACAACCAAATCCTGCTTCTCGTGTGCCTGGGAGCGACAGATCTGCAGTCTTAACCACATGAACCCTAGTAAAGCCCCTATTCTGGGGCAAAAATGGCAGAGCAAAAATGGCAGATCTACAAAAAGAAAGGTGTTTATTAGAGACCCTTGGGGAACTCAAGTCAACAAAGTAAACTGGTGAGGAGATGAGGTGAGAGTAGAGGAGTTGGAGGAGGATGGTGGAGGAGGAGAGGAGGCCTATAGGAGAGAGGCAGAGGAGGTGGGGTGGTGGAGGAGGAGAGGAGGCCTATAGGAGAGAGGCAGAGGAGGTGGGGTGGTGGAGGAGGAGAGGAGGCCTATAGGAGAGAGGCAGAGGAGGTGGGGTGGTGGAGGAGGAGAGGAGGCCTATAGGAGAGAGGCAGAGGAGGTGGGGTGGTGGAGGAGGAGAGGAGGCCTATAGGAGAGAGGCAGAGGAGGTGGGGTGGTGGAGGAGGAGAGGAGGCCTATAGGAGAGAGGCAGAGGAGGTGGGGTGGTGGAGGAGGAGAGGAGGCCTATAGGAGAGAGGCAGAGGAGGTGGGGTGGTGGAGGAGGAGAGGGGAAAGTGGAGAAGACGTGAATCTAAGGATTGATGGCTAATATGTTTTATGGTGTGAGTTGTGTGTGTGTGTGTGTGGGGGGGGGGGGGTGGCTCAAAGGAGGAGATGGCCAAGGCAGCTAAGATACAGTGAGGTCAGAGGTGAACGCAGCAGGGATGAGAGATAAAGGAGAGATGAGAGTGGAAGGTTAAGGATGAAGTAAGAAACCCTCCTCGGCCCCACGTCTAACCTCCTGACCTCTGCTCAGGAAGTTTCTGTCTTGTTCAAACTGTCAGACTGTTTGGCAGCCTCGCTTCCTTCTCTCCGCATGGGTCAAACAGTGAAGATATTTGCCTCTGGGTCCACGTGTACCTCCACTAGGCCTCTGGATCCACTCCACCGTCTCCCGCTCATCTTTCAGAGCTGTCCATCGAAGCACCGACGGATATTCCAAGCGGGGCTGACCCCTTACCCACCTTTCTGGGGGATCTCAGCATGCCTTGTCCACAGGGCAGAGTCGAGTTCTGCAGCAGCACTTGAAAAGCATAGGCTCCGCTTTACCTTCTTTTCAACTTTCAAGATTTGAACCATTGCCCATGTTGCTGTTCAGCACTATTATATGTTAATGGAGGCAAGTGCTTTATTATCTTGAGAGTAGATGGTATAGTAGGAAAGCTGCGACCGAGACAGCGTTGTGGGGAATGGGAGGGGGACACTGGACAGCAGACTAATGGGATTTGTTTCAGGGTTAGCAGGGTTACTCGCGGTTCCACAGGGCTTAACCACTACACTATTTCTAAGCACAGGGGATATATTGGCACAACTAATGCTGTTCATTAATACATCTTTTGTAAGATAAATACCTCAATTTAACGGCTTAGAAAGGAAGAGGTTTGGATTAACCTATCTCAAGGTAAGAGTGGGTGGTCATACCTTGAGATACTTTGAGTGTCTCAGACTGAACACGCTGACATTTCTTTATTATTTGATTTGATTAATTTATTTTCACGATTGAAGGCATTGCCAAGTGAAAGCTTTGATTGAAAATGATAGACCCTGTTACATGACTCATGCTGACTCGCTGAGTCACCGCAGCCTATAATCAGACAATATTCCTGGATATGTTGGGCATTCAGCATTCATACTCCAGGCTTATGTTATGATTGAGATCAATGCAATTTCTGTTTTGGCTCATATCAGGATATAAAGGGCCCAGATCAAAAAGGATTTAGGTAAGGATGATGAGGTTTGCTGCTGTGGCTTGTTTTTAGCAATACTGGAATCCACCCATAGATAATTACAAAATTAGGACTTGGAACATAGAATTAAGCATTTTTTCTCCGTTCTGGTCTTGTTGAGCGTTAAGATTTGGTTAAATGCAAATTTTTGGGTCCAGCACCGTGTCTAAGGAAACTGTGGGTATGTGCTACTCCTTTCTTTATAAGAAAAAGCTAAAACCATCCGAAAAGGTTTAGCGGAGGCCTTTCTGTAGAAAGTTCAGTGTTGTTTCCTGGAGTCACTGGATCTTTCGGGTCTCGCAACAGACACCCTCTCAGGCTCCAGGCGACCTGACCGAGGCTGATCAGACCCCGGCCTGTGCCCAAGTGGCGTGCTACTGCCCCCACTGTCTCTTGGGGGCTTAGGGTGGCAGGTGAGCTGTTAGCAGCGGGTGTTGGCGACACCAGGAGGCTCTGGGCACTGTGGGTTGCCTCCAGGCCTTGTTCCTCCTGCGTCTGACCAGAAGTGCCTTCTGTGCGTTGTCCTCATTGCCGCTGGAGATCAATCATCTGGACAGGCTGCCATGTTGGAAGACTGAAAAGCATGCAAAGCCTTCTTTCTCTCTTCTTGTTCCCTGACAAAAATAAAATGACTGTATAGCAGTACAGTAGGTTGTTAAAATTACTGCTCCCTCCCTGATCCTTTCTGCCTTGTGATACATTTAGAATGTTTTATATTATTATAATTTTTTATTTCACTCCTAGTTTTGGGCATATTACTCAGGAAGAGTATGTTACTCATTACTTATTAACTATACCAGGCTTGTGTGTGTCAGTGTTAAATGATGCAGTGTGTGGGGATTTAAGCAATATCCTAAACGTGAGGCTGTGCACAATAGAGCAATGCGATACTTTTTGGCAGTAGGCCTATACAAATGTACACCAAAGCTGCCTATCATGGGAGATATGGGGTGGGAACCCATTGAGGTACAGTGAAGTGTGCACATGGTACGTCTGTGGAATAGAATACTGGGGTTGAATTCCAATAGAATTTTAAGATAGATCCTTATAGGACATTTTGATCAAGGGTGCACTGCCATGGACATTCTTTTGAGAGCTGGTTTTGAAGACCATTATTGCGACCGCAGGTCGCATTTACTATGAAATCACGCATTTCCCGTCAGTCAGTCAGGTGTTTGGTTGGTTGGTTGAGCCTAGATGGGCCTGGCCATATAGTTAATAGCGACTTTAAGCAACGACGGATACGGCAGTCGGCTACGGCAACCGGAAATGGATCAGTGCTCGATACATAAACCTGCTCTCCGTCGCAGCCCTTTCTACTACGGGAGAACCTACACTTACACGTAGTGTCTACATGTCAACGCCATTTCATAACCATGTTTATTGAAATTATAGCTGTCATACATTTACACCGATTGCGCCATCACCTCTCTTATGCTGTGTAATGTGTTGGCATGCTCTGAATGAAGAAATAACACTAATACCATATGTCATATTAACCATGTTTATTAAAACGGTTTTAGAATAACACAGATTTCTCCAGCACCTTCCTCTTTCCACTGCTGATCATGTCCAGTGCATGTAAGAATTAAGCAATATCGGCAAGTTAGCTGACGCGCGACGGGGTGTTTTAAATAATAATAATAATGTGTTTATGTTTGACACATGCTGCATGGACGCGTCACCATGGCAACCAATGTCGCCGTCGCCGGAGGCTGTTTGCTTAACGATTTTGACAGCTACGGCGTGGGCGTCATAGCCGCCGTACTTCCGCGTAGCGGAGCCGTCCTGAAAACAGTCGTTGCTTAAAGTCCCTATTAGTGCAGCCGAGTTCTCACCAGGCCCGAAGATTAAGGCCCGGCCCTACCTGGGCCCTCATCAAACCCTGTACACTCAAGGTACTTCCCCCGTTGCCACCCTTCTCCATATATGGGGCTGACCTGTTCTGACATTCCATATGTTGATCTGACCACATCAAACCCTGTACACTCAAGACATGCTCCATATATGGCCAGTACAGAATTCATTCCATATGTTGGGCGTCTTACTGGCTATTATAAAGAAGAAAATGTAGAGCCCATGGTAATAATAGATTTATTTTTGATTTTGGTTTTTCCAACACAGCCGTTGTTTACTTATGGTTCACGACCCCGGGACCTTTTGGCCTTCAAAATAAGAGTATCCACTTAAAATACTGTGGCAGTGCCAAAATAATTAATTAATTAATACCTTGCAGGGCATGTGTTAACAGGTTACTGTTAACACATTATACGATTATTATAATAAAACACAATTATAAAATGTTACATGCACACTCAATAACTGAAATCTGCACCGTAAGCACAATTTACACAAATCATGCTCATGTTACAAATCAAAATATTTAACATGAGCGAAAATAAATGTCATGTCTGTTTTAGATTTGCTTTGTTTTTTAATAATAAGCTAAAGAAAAAACCTTGTTTTCAGAAAGTCATACCCATTCTGGGCAGGAACCCCTTTTGGTGTTTTGCCCCTTCAGGCCGGGAACCCATTTTGGGGTTCTGTACAGTATTCAGAAATCACACCCGTGTGAACTGAGTGGTGCAAGGTCTTATATAGCCTGATCAGATGTGGTCTGACGTAATGTCAGTGACCATAGTAACCATGCTCACCTGTGCACGGACACGTACACAAACATACAGACAAAGCTGTACGGACACGTACACAGGTACACAAACATACAGACAAAGCTGGTTGTTGGAGTGGTTTGCACCACTCAATAATGTAATTTTTTTGATGCTGCTATATAAATATTTGAAGTTTTTCAGAAAACTTAGGTCAGGATCCTTTCAATGTAGTTAACGAGTCACATTGCGACACATGACCTTGTACATCTGCTATGTTCGCCATAATATAATGACACATAATATATAATGACACAATAGGGACACCAGGGTCAATGTGGTTAACCTCTGTTGCATTGTTGTGGACTTTTTAATACAATGTTTCTTGATAGCTTAATACAGAGGTTAACACAATGGAACAAAACTATTTTAAAATAATATGTTACCTGCTGCTTTACCTGCTGCTCGCAAACATCTGTTGTCTTGGCACCAGAAAATGTCACCTTGAGGCTCATAATAGAACTCTCTTAGGACAATGCAGGTAAATAATAATAATAATAACTTGGATTTATATAGCGCCTTTCAAGAAACCCAAGGACGCTTTACAAAACAAAAAACAAAACAAACAAACTAGTTGCCAAAAGCCAAAGTGAACAAATGTCTCTTCAGTGCAGACTTGAAAGAGTCCAATGTAGGAGTCTGGCGAATCTCCAAGGGGAGAGAGTTCCAGAGGGCAGGGGCTGCCACAAAGAAGTGGCGAGGAGTTCCATGTCAGAAGACCTCAGGTTCCGCTCAGGGGTGTAGTCCTTGAGGAGGTCTGTCAAATACTGTGGGGCAAGGGCATGGAGGGATTTGTAGGTGAGGAGGAGCAGTTTGTAGTTTATGCGGAACTTAACCGGGAGCCAGTGGAGGTGTTTGAGGGTGGGGGTGATGTGCAGGTAAATTGCAATCATGCGATTCAGAGTTACACAAAAGGAAAAGGACTTGAAGGAACCTTTAGGGCAGTAGTTCTCCTTTGAGACTGGTGCTGGTTTACTGTTCAGTTACTGTGACTCACATGACTCACATTTTACCCTGATGAGAACAGAAGGCAGTACGTAAAGTATTCATGGTCACTGATGGTACATTTATGATAATTTGGGGGGGTTTTGATAGTAATCTCTTTTTAATGTTTTTTTTTTTTGTGGCTTTCGCCTTTATTTTATATTTTGTATGGAGGGACAGACAGTAGGCTGACAGGAAATGGGGAGAGAGATGGGAGGGTGACATGCAGTAAAGGCCGTCGGGATCGGGAGTCGAACCCGCGGCACACTGCCAGACTGGATTACCAGCCAAGGTGCCTGGACCGCTGAGCCACGGCCCAGGTCGATAGTAATCTCTTAACGTGAATGAACTCCTAGAGTCTGCCTAGGTTGACGAAGCCAGAAGATGATCAGCACAAACTAAAAACAATCCAGTGTTGTTCTGCATCAGCATAATCTCATCTGTCTCATTGCTTCAGCGGAGCAGCTCAGTGTCCCACTGTACCAGAAGACTGTGGTTGTTCTTGTCCGCTCTTGAACGTGATAAGTGCCCCAGATCAAATAGTTATGAATACAGTTGTGCCTTCGGATTTTGACATGTCCATTGGTGTGACTTGTGCACACTTAAGTTAGAAAACCACTGAAATAGAGAATGCATAGAGAGATCGCTACGTATAGCACCAAGTCCAAACACCCTGAAAAGGCTTAAACTTCTGAACAACATACCAACAGCAGTCCTTATGACAAGCGCTCTGTCAAAGTCCACACTGGCATGCCCATGTCTCAACTCTCTGTGATCCTGTGCTATGACCTTTTTATACAGAGCCATCCAACTGATATGATGAGTGACTTTTTAAAACCATATGTTCATTACAACTTTATCTTCTTTACTTTGCCAACTGGGTAATTTTATGTATTATGATTAAGTGTACACACGCACACACACACAATGCAGAATCACACAAATCCTTCAAAATTAGCATGTTCCCCACTGGATGTTAAACATGCGGAACCCATTGGCTCTTTCATCTTAGCGTAAGAAGTAACAAAACGTCCAACTTTTCTCCGTCTCATTTCAAAAAATGATGAAGGTGACATTGATAATGACAGGGAAATTGCTTATTGTGGAGGTGGAAAAAAAGTTTTATTTGTATGTGTTTGTAGACTTCCTCTCCATGGTGAACCCCACTGTGCCATACCCTGCTCAAAGACAAACGCTTGTTTAGTAAAAGTCCTTTGGAGTTCATATCAAAGGCTCAATCTGTCATTGAAATGTTTAACAGACGGCACTCCTCGTGTTTTCTCTTCCATATCGGTTATTACACACAAACACACACATGTGCGAATGGAACTGTGATAACATAGTTTTCTTTGTGACCGAAAACAACGTTTGCATGTGGATGAGAGATTCAAACGTAGAGGAAAATGTGCATTTTGCAAAACATCTATACTAGTGTGTCTGTGGACAGGGATTCTTTCTTTTCTCTGTGTATGCATCTCTGTCTGTCTGTCTGTCCCAGGGCCAGATCTACCATATGGGCACTTTGGACACGTGCCCAGGGGCCCTTGGCCACCACGGGCCCCTCAATTTTTTTTTTTTTCTTATTTTTTTTTTTAGCTCCACAGAAAATGTCCCTGCTAATCCGAATTAAATAAATGGTGTCTAAAAAGATTAGTGTTTTATTGTTGGTGAGAAGGGCAGCTAAAAAGTGCAATTGTGTGTAAAGCAGCAACAATGCGCTAGATTGGCTGTCACTCTGGGGGGGGTAGGCGACCGGAAATAGGCTAATATAACGGCATAAAACTGCCCCAAAACAGCTCCAAAACCTCAAAAATGTTGCGCGTGCGTGAAGAGGGGGGCCCTTCGAGCTTCAGTGCCCAGGGGCCCTCAGAGGTGTTAATCCGGCCCTGGTCTGTCCACCTGTCTTTACTTATCTTTATTTTATCTCCCTCCCTCATTTCTCGTTTGTTTCCTGTTTCCTCTCTTTTCCCCACCTTCCTCTCCATTTTCCTCCATCCTCTACCTGAGCAGGCTACCATTAATAATCCATGCTAATACAAAGGCGGCGGCCGCTAGATCTGAGAGAGACTTCCTTATGTATATTTGATCATCTTCCCGTGACCTTTGACCCCCCCCCCCCCCCCCCCCCCCCTCCGTTATAGTAAGCAGCTTCTCTATACGGAGGCCAGGTGGGGGTTTCGGAGCTGTCACTGCCCCTGAAACCCTGAGGAGGGAAAAGCGAAAGGGAGTGAAAGATGGAGGACGTAGGGTCGTGTGGGATAAGAGAAAAACACTCCAAGTGCACATTAGAGAGAGCTTTTTGTGTTTGTTGTCGCTACAGTCCACCATCCTTTCATCATCTGCATGTATGAAGCACTTCTGAAGTGGTGTGCTTGCATGTTTATGTGTGCATGCGTTATTTGCGTACATCGGAATAGGCAATGAAGTCCTGGGGTTGTTTTGCGGCAGCTTTTGACACCACACAGAGGAAGTTGAAGGCCAGTTGTGTGTGTGTGTGTGTGTGTGTATGTGTATGTGTATGTGTATGTGTATGTGTATGTGTATGTGTGTGTGTGTGTGTGTGTGTGTGTGTGTGTGTGTGTGTGTGTGTCACTGCAACAAGAGCCAATGTGAAACAACAGTATAGCAGTATTTCTGGAATTCAGCAGCTAAATATAGAACCAGTGTATCAACTTAAGGGCAGGGATCATATTTCAAAGTTGCTTTTATTGGAAACACTCGTGGGCTGGGAAGCCGGTTACGTTACGTTACGTTGTTTTCACAACGTTGGCTGTCCAACAACATCTTTAATCAGGCCAGACTCGGAAGGAGCTTTAAAGAACTCAAGACAAGGTAATAATATGATGGAAGGTCCCCAGTTACAGGCATCAACAGCCACGCCCACGTTCATCTGAGCAATTTCACCATGGCACAGATTCACCCTCTGCTTCTGCATGAGCTGGGGACAAGCACACATGTTTTTAACACATTCTGGGCGGGAACCCCTCTTGGTGTTTTAACCATTATTTTAAACTTTAGCTATTGAAAAATAGCAGATTTACAAGCTCATGAACTTGTAGGTCTGCTATTTTTGAAAAATCGTGAAAATGTGCCTCAAATCTTTGAATATATATTCTTTCAAAGTTTCAGTTTTTAACTCAAATCTTTGCTTCTGGGGGGACCCTGGAACAACATATTTTCAGATGGGGGTCGGCGGCATATTACATATAATGTTTGGGGTATTTGACATGAAATATTGAGAACCACTCATATAGAAACATTTTAAAAGGACATTTTTTAAAATTTCGACGTCAGGCCTAAATGGGTTAAGTTGGAAGAAAAAATATATATATACCGACACATCTGAGTCGTACTCCAAGACATCTGAGAGGAGTGCGGATGGTGATGATTGAAGCTTCCTGTCACTTCCTGTGATTAGCCACATCTGAACTTGAAGGTCTAATAGCGCTTCTCCGTCTCCTGTGTAATTGAACCTCCTGATTATATCACTTAACGCGTGCGCCGTGTTTACTTTAGTTATTCAGTCTGAAGTCGTTTGAAGTTTTTGACGTTTCCCAGTCGCGACTTTGTGATGTTAGATTTGTGCACGTCTGCTGCGTTCAGGTCTGAATGTCAGTTGACATTGATTGAATTTTTGTTTTCATGAAAGGGGAATGAGGTTTGGCAAAAGGCAATTATGATGATGAAAGAAATCCTGATCTGATGTGTATCTCCATTCTCCATCCACATGGGAATGGCATGGCTCCGGTGTGGATCTGGGACATCATAAATCTATAAAGTTAATCGTCTATGTCTAATTTGTCTGATATATCTATGGTGTATGACTCCAAATTTGCGTAAGGGTAAGCCCCATTGACTTCCATTATAAAGTGAAAATTAAATGTTTCCAAATGTGTAAAACTATGTGAAAATTCAAAGTGTGCACAGATCTCTGCCAAGCCGGGTTGCGGTGTGGTGTGGTGATTCTGTCAGGACATGATGACACGATGAAGCTGCGGGGGAAATAGAGTTTGTACTACAGACTAACTCCCTGTGGGCACAAGTGAAAATCCGGCGGAGGGATCATGGGGGAGCCTATATGGGGAGTTGCATCATGACTACGTTTTTGACATGTATGACCTACAAAACGCTTCAAACGTTTTTGTTTTTTCCCACAAAATTGCCCAAGCTCTAAAGTATGCTTCCTTCAATGCATGAGCAGAGATCAGGCCGCTTCTTATCACCTGATAGGGGGGAGTTTCCCTCCCATCAGTCTTTGGTGAGGGTACATACCCTAGGGAACACAGGGAGAACATGCAAACTCCACACAGAAATGCCCTTTAGCTAACCCCACCTAGGTGCTGATGTTGCGGAGGAGAGAACACACCCACTACGTCCCCGGCAGGAATCAAACCTGGGACCTTCTAGCTGTAAGACGACAGTCCAACTGATTGCGCCACTGCAGTGCTTAATTTCTAAATTGCATGCGCATGCACATGCATGTGCAAAATTCGTATATATATATAGACGTTTTTATGTCTTTAAATGTTCTGATGAATTCAGAACTCCAAGTAAACTCCAAGTAGCAGTTAAACTATTGCTCCATAAAAGTATGAAAGTTCCATATTCCATATGCAACGAACGATAACAGATGCAAATTGCAAAAGTCGAGACGAGAGTTGTTCTGCACAGACATGGGGATGAATTCTACTGTTATGCCACCAAAATGTGGAATGCCCGGCCCGTACCAACAGCCATCAAAAAGTGTGATTCCCCGGTCCAGACAGCTGGCGTACACGTCCGGGCATCTAGGCTGCTAATCGATTCTGACGGTGTGTTGCGGGTTCGAATCCCGATCCTGATGAGTCAACGACCATTGCTGTGTGTCACTCCCCATCTCTCTCTCTCTCTCCCCATTTCCTGTCAGTCTACTGTCCTAACAAATAAACAGACAGATGGACACACAGATGGACAGGAGGCGCGAAAACAGTCTTTGGCCTTCCGTCGTCCAGCCTAGTGTAGACAACAAACGGACAGGGGCGAATACATAATCTCCGGCCTGGCAGAGACGATAAATTAGTTTATGTATTTCTGTGGCCTACTGATTAGTCCAGCGGTTTTCAGCGTTGGCTCCGGACACACAAGTAGACAGACAGACAGACAGACAGACAGACAGACTCTCCTCTTGATGGCTCGCCGTTGAGGAAAATAAAAAGTAACAGGTCGGATATTACTAAGCTTTACCACTAGCGTTATTATGACGATGAGAGATGAAAGTTTCATAAAATTTGGTGCTGGGTAGTTAAACTTAATTTCCCCCAGGGGAAGTGTCATTCCATCTTCTAAATGCTTCACAGAGAAAAGACAGACCTAATAGACTCTGTCTGTCTGTCTGTCTGTCTGTCTGTCTGTCTGTCTGTCTGTCTGTCTGTCTGTCTGTCTGTCTGTCTGTCTGTCTGTCTGTCTGTCTGTCTGTCTGTAACCCGTGCCCCCCCCCCCCCCCTCCACACATACATGCGCTGCACAGTGTAACACATGCATGCACAGTGTAACACACACATGCACAGTGTAACACACACACATGCACAGTGTAACACACACATGCAGTGTAACACACATGCACAGTGTAACACACACATGCACAGTGTAACACACACATGCACAGTGTAACACACATGCACAGTGTAACACACACATGCACAGTGTAACACACACATGCACAGTGTAACACACGCATGCACAGTGTAACACACACATGCACAGTGTAACACACGCATGCACAGTGTAACACACGCATGCACAGTGTAACACACGCATGCACAGTGTAACACACGCATGCACAGTGTAACACACGCATACACAGTGTAACACACACATTCACAGTGTAACACACATGCACAGTGTAACACAAGCATGCACAGTGTAACACACACATGCACAGTGTAACACACACATGCACAGTGTAACACACACATGCACAGTGTAACACACACGCATGCACAGTGTAACACATGCACAGTGTAACACACACATGCACAGTGTAACACACACATGCACAGTGTAACACACATGCACAGTGTAACACACACATGCACAGTAACACACGCATGCACAGTGTAACACACGCATGCACAGTGTAACACACGCATGCACAGTGCAACACATGCACAGTGTAACACATGCACAGTGTAACACATGCACAGTGTAACACACATGTACAGTGTAACACACATGCACATTGTAACACACATGCACAGTGTAACACACATGCACAGTGCAACACACACATGCACAGTGTAACACATGCACAGTGTATACTGTAAGTGCCACTATACAGTGGTCCACTGTCACAGCGCTGCACCAGGCTTATCCATTTTGCCCATAGATGGCAGTGTGTCGCCAACTGTCTCTTTCTAATGCAGCCTGTGGGCAGACACAGACGGCTCTCCGAGACAAACCTTTGTGGGCAGGCTTCCTTAATGTAGATTTACCGCAGCAGCCTGCAAGGAAATGAGATGTGCTCCGTTTAATAGTTTGGAAAGACATCTTGCTCTGCTCTGCTCTGAGCCGTCTGACCTCGACGTACAAGCCTGGGAACAGCAGACCAGAACATTGATTTGACAAAGGGCTTTGACTAATGATACCCTGTACTAAATGGAGAAAGAAAACTCCCCTCTAACATATCCTTGTGTTTTTTTTTTCCTCCACTTAGTTTGAGAGAAGAGGTGCGTGCGGCACAGGGTGGAATCCAGTACCTGTTGATAAGGTCACAGTTGAGCGGATTTATACATGCTAACAAGCTCTGGCGAAGCAATTTCACCTTGTCTTCCTGTCCACTTCTGTCCTTCTCTCCTCTCTTGTTCTCTTTCAGTTCCCCCCTCCCTCTTCCTCCTACTCTTTAATCGACACCTCTCCTCCTCTTCCCTCCGTTTTTCCTCCTATCTTGAATTCCGTCTCCTCATCCTCACACCTCCTCCTCATCCTCCATTCTCACTCTCCTCCCTTTCTCCTTTGTCGTCCGTTTACCCCCTTGCTCACCTCAGTATCCATGTCTCCCTCCTACTAGATTGGCTAATTTAGCTTATTTGATTTTTTGGAAATCTTTGGAAAGCCTTATTGCATTTTTCTTTTTTTAAACAAACAGACAATACAACAGAACAATACACAATACATAATACAGACAATACTATTACTTAAAAAAAAAACAAAAAAAACAAACAAACATACAGTACATACATATAAATACAGTATATTAAAACAAAATAAGGGCACTTAGACTGGTAACAACAACAAGACCAAATAGCTGCATAGAGTACAATTAAACATTTTCAGTTTCCACCATTAAATAAGACAAATCATTAACCGTAATATACTGGATAAACCGTCCCCATATCCTATCAAACATCTCTTGTTTATTTTTCAGCGTATAAGTGATTCTTTCCAGAGGAAGACACAATGACAGCTCCCTAAACCACTGAGCAATACTGGGTTTGCCTATCTTTTTCCACGATAAAGCTATAGCCCTTTTGGCTTGTAGTAAACATAAATCTAGAAATCTTTGTTCGCTACTCTGAATCTTATGGCCAGGTGGATAAAGACCTAATAGAAACAGTTTCGGGTCAAGCTCAATATTTATCAACAATATCTTCTGAATCTCCCTCCTTACTTCTCCCCAGAATTCTTTCACTCTTGGGCATGCCCACAGACGCCTTCGGACATTTTTGGATGTATTTGTTTTGTGTGGGTTTATAATGACATGCCCGAAATAAGGCCACCAGGTTGAAAATGGTTAATTTTGGTCTTTCAGTTAAGGTAGTCCTTTGTGTCTCCTGTGCAGGCAGAGATCCATCTCCTGGCTCATCCATAATGGATCAGCACAAAGAGCAGGCAGACCCAAAGGCTTTGGCTGCTTTAGAGCCAGATATAACACGTCTCTAGTACACACACACACACACACACACACACACACACACACACACACACACACACACACACACACACACACACACACACACTCAGTGTGCAGTGTGAGAAGCTGCAGAAAACTATGGCATTATTTCGGGGATAGTTGCCTTATTTGTCTAAAACTGTAATCTTTCTCTTTTATTTTCTTCTTTGCGGGCGGGGGGAAGGCTGATTTCATTAACATTAGTGTATCCAATTATTTCTTTCACCACTCCTTTCTCTTAATTTAGTCGTCAGGCTAAATCCCTACAAATTTATTTTTATTTTACGTTTATTCTACCAGCTAGTCACTGTTTTTGAGTAAGACCTGACCAAGATGGCTGCTGTTAAACATGCACATATTGTACATACGTATATACAAGACACGAAACACAAGAAGATAAGAAAGGCAAATGATGACCAAGAGTTATTTAAAACTCTAGCATAAACAAATGTAAACTTATCAATGCAAACTCATTACATTTGACTTTTGATTTCTGACACTGGAATGTAGTGTGCGCTGTACGTTGTTTAAAATGTAATGTAATGTTTGGTGCATATAGGGATTGGTTATAAAGTTGAGTAGTTTAAGCTCACAGAATTGCTCAAGGACACTAATGAGGGCTTTAGCTTCTACTGTGGGATAGTTGAGCCTGGTTTATGCTCAAAGCCTTGCTTCCATGGGGTTGAATCTCTGCACAAACGTCTCTTCAGCCACTGTCTCCCACTGAGCTTTTCTCCACGATGAAAACACGACCCACCTCACTTTAAATATAACTGTTCTATAGCAAACATGGATGGACAAAGGTTCTCTCCCTCTTTCCCTGTCTGGTTTGATGATAGTTGATGGAACATAGTATTGAGAATGTTGGTCTTGATCGTGTGTGTGTGTGTGCGCATGTGTGCATGTGCGCACGCTTGTCTTGGATCTTAATCTGGGTAACGCACTCTTCTTAAGGAATGTTTATATGTGACTCTGTTCTGTACATACCGGTACTTATGTATGCATGCTGTTGGGATATTCCCTTTTTGTTACTAGGAATAGTAATAATAGCTAATCTTTAGCATCACTATCTGAGCCCATTGCATGCAGGTTCCTGTGAGAAAGAGAGAGGCACACACGCACGCACATTAACTCCCTTTCTCTGTCTTTCTCTTTCTGTCTCATTGAATCTGCATTTCATTATATTTGATCTCTCTCTTTCTCTCTCGCTCTGTCAGTCATACTGACTCGATTTCCCTCCCTGTGTTCTCCAATACCTAAAATAGGAAATGTCTCAATTACACTTGCTAATAGGTTTCAGTAGCGACCCCAAGCCCCCCCTCCTCTCCCCAAGCCCCCCCCCTCCTCTCGCTTTGTCTCTCTGTCTCTCTGTAGCGACCCCAAGCCCCCCCCCCCCCTCCTCTCGCTTTGTCTCTCTGTCTCTCTCTGTAATTTAGTGTCAGGGACAGACCACATTTAATTTGACACCAAGTGAAAGGGCTCATTCTATCGACTTCAGAAAGAAACCAAAAAGAGACGTCTTCACTCCAGGAGGGCCTTTGCTCATGTTGGAGGGTGGTAAAGGAGGAGCCTCTCCTCTTCCTCACAGATGGGTACATGCATTCTTAATGCCCATTCTGCCCTGGTAGAAATGGTCTCCCCCGGGCATACACAGAAGCGGTGCAGGGCACATTCCCAAACCCTCCCTGTGGCTCCTTGCACATGTACTGCATCATGCTTGGGAAAAATCTAGACTCTGGTGTACTTTGGCTTAGTTTGGTTTATTTGTATAATTGTACATCACAGAAACGTGGTAAAATTATGTAATAATACAAAACAATGATCCCAATTCATTATCGTATGTGTAGGTGAAGGGGAAACCACAAACACGGCTTACAAAAGCATACTACGTCATTTTCCCCTCGTGAAACTGGCCATTAACCACTTTATACCATGTTGTATAACAAATTGTGAAAATAGAAGCTCGCAATGAACGTGTTGGTGTTGCAAGCTTGTAGATGCACTACTATTTTGTTTCTTCTTGTTGTTGGCTCTTGAACTTCAAACCGCCACGTTGTTATGCAGCATGTTACAAACATTACATGGTCCACCAAACGCCGCCTTGCTCCACTTCCTTTATAGTCCAGCTCCGTGGCTGAGTCAATCGAATCATGGCCTGCCGCGCGCATTGCATCGCCGCCTCCATGTATGTGGACATGTTCATTTGTTACCCGAGCTCCCTGTTGCCTTTACAGTGCAGCGGGCACAACAGGAGGAGCTCCACCATTACACACTTGTAAATGTCAGGGCCAGATTGTGTGTGTGTGTGTGTGTGTGTGTGTGTGTGTGTGTGTGTGTGTGTGTGTGTGTGTGTGTGTGTGTGTGTGTGTGTGTGTGTGTGTGTGTGTGTGTGTGTGTGTGTGTGTGTGTGTGTGTGTGTGTGTGTGTGTGTGTGTGTGTGTGTGTGTGTGTGTGTCCGCCCGCCCGCGCGCGTGTGTCCGCCCGCCCGCGCGCGTGTGTGTGCCCGCGCGTTTGTGCGTGTTGGGTGAGGTTTTAACCACTTATGCTCTACATATACTATATGCCACGAATGGTGAAAAGAGCTGATCTACAACTTCACGACATGTCACAATTCAATGCGTTGTGAGCTTAGATATCAACTATTATCTCTACAGGGTCATGAAATTCCTGGAAATATTTTTAAATTAAACTTTTTCCAGTCCTGGGAATAGGTTTGGAATTCATCAAAGGTCCTGGAAAAAATATTTAGATTTTTAGCTGATAAGAAAACACTTACAAAACATGTAATGGAAGTAGTTTTTAGCCGAACGGGCTGTGTGATTGCAGCCTAATGTGTACTGGATGTGACAGAAATAACAGATCTACAAGCTCACAACGTGCTGCAAGCGTGATCCTATGCCCTAGGATAGGTGGTGTAGCAAAAATGTTGGCATGGAATTTGGAATGGAATCATACCATACTATATTCTATGCTTTATTTGGGCATTGCACATAGGAGTAAGAGACTCATTATTGCGCAGAATGATTGTTATAGGTCTGGAAATTGGGTTAAATATTCTGGAAAAGTTTTGGAAATGTATTAGTCAAAAGGTGTGGGAACCCTGTCTCTATTTTCTTTTTATTTAAACATTTAAATTGAATATTTTTTTGAAAATATGTGCCCCAATGGAACAATGGAGCATGTGTTTATACAAAGACTGAATAGAGTTGTTGTTAGTGTTACTGCGGGCGGCTGAGTGACCAGCAGGCCTCGACCTACTTCGCAGCATGCCTGGTACACGGGCTGTCGCCTCACAATCAAAGTCCAATCTAGTTGTCCCCCGGCGGCCCTTCAAATGCGGTTCAGTGGCAAACTACCCAGCAAGACCTCAACATCTTGACCCACTTGGTGAGAGACTCACATGTGTTAGCAGTATGTCACCTCAAGTAGCCTCTCACCTTCATTTGTCTTTTATTACCAGTTCTCCATCTTGTCGCTGAGCAAGGCTTTCGTTTTGCTTTTTGGCATCATGTCGGTTGTAATTAATTTGACCTCAGGAAACCGTGTGTGTGTGTGTGTGTGTGTGTGTGTGTGTGTGTGTGTGTGTGTGTGTGTGTGTGTGTGTGTGTGTGTGTGTGTGTGTGTGTGTGTGTGTGTGTGTGTGTGTGTGTGTGTGTGTGTGTGTGTGTGTGTGTGTGTGTGTGTGTGTGTGTGTGTGTGATGCAGCAAGTAATGCAGTGTTGGTTGGCGGTGAGCAGACTATTTACACATAACCAAGAAAACAATTATATTGAATAGTCAATTGTCACTGTGACTACAGAGAGAGGGGAGGGAGAGAGATTCAGAAAACTAGGGAGCTGCCTGTTTAGTTAGTGCTAATGAGAAAATCTGTTTGTCTACCATGACGCCGCTTACTGCGTCCCGTTAATGAGCTGGTGGAGGAGAGAGCGGGAGCAGGTGCGTCTATAGTCACAGCTGTCTGTGGGAAGCAGCCTACGCTGTGACCTCAGCAGCACGTCGGCAAACGAACTGCCGTGGCGTGATGTCACCGGGACATGCACACACGGGGTCTGAGGGCAGAATTATTACTTGTCATCCGATTCCCCCTCGAGCCGCGCTCAGATGAGCCCTAGCTTCTTTGAACACTAACTAGCTTTTCTTTCATCTCCACTGCCTGCTTAAGCGACACGTGGGGGATTTCTGCCGGGGTGAGATTTGAATGTCGCCTTTCTGGACTATTTAACGGCTTTCAACCCCGGTGTCACTACTTTGGTCATGTCTTCAAAAGATTTCAAGTTGTGAAACGACCAGATCTTACAAGCTCACAACGCGGTGTGACACGTGAGCTTGTTAGATGAAGGCACACGGGGTGCACTGGGTGCACTGGGTGCGTGCACTGTCTGTGAATGTGTCAGGCACAGCATTGTCTGTTCCCTACAGACGGCCTGTCACAATTATTACATAATCGCCTATGCAGAATGATGGGAGATAATCGCAATTATTTTTGCATAATCGTCATAACCGTGTCCTGTTCAAACATTTTCCCAAAATAACGGAAATAGCAGATTTACAAGCTCACAACTCTAACCACACTTATTTTATGAATTAAATGAATTAACCGTTAAGTAAAATGTCATGAGTGTGGCAACCCTATACAGAAGAGAACATGGATTACCTCCAGGTGCGGTTGGAAGATCATTTCACCTTCAGTCGTGTGGAAACTGTCATGAGTGTGACAACCCTATACAGAAGAGAACATGGATTACCTCCAGGTGAGGTTGGAAGATCATTTCAGCTTCAGTCGGGTGGAAACGGTCTTGTAAGTGCCTTACAATGACAGATTACACCTCTGGAGCCCTTCAAATGCCCTCTTAAAGGACACATACTGTAGTACAAGGCAAGTCAGTAGTTTAGTTGTGCTTGGGTAGTACAGTACTGCATGACATTCTCTGATATGAGACATTTCAACAGTATAACTGGGACGACCCTACTTGTGAATCTGTGGGTTTCCTGTCTGTGAATAGTAATTAATGGATTGAACAGATGGCAGCTGATTTCACATAATTAGACAAATCTAACACAGTGTTAGAAGATGGTGACACAAGGATATTCAAAGAAAAATAATATTAGTTAAGATAAAAAAAAAAACACTACATGACAAAACCTAAGTGCCAGGGACGTTAAGACGAGCTGAATCTAACTATGTACTGATTGCCAGGGACGTTAAGACGAGCAAAACAAAAACGGACACGGACACGTGTGCTGGGTTCACAAAATGATACATTTTCCCGATATGTCCCAAGTAGGCAGCTGAACGTTGGAACGGAGTTTCTAGCTCAGGGGTGGGCAACTGCCGGCCCGGGGGCCACATGCGGCCACATGCGGCCCCCACCTTCACTTAATGCGGCCCGCATGTTAATATCAGAATACTGATATAGTATTGATTTCAGCTGTTACAATTCCAAACCCGCTTTAATTACTTCATGACTAGTATTAAATGACTAGTACTTACTACTTAATGACTAGTATACTAGTCTTTTTGTGTCCAATGTAGTTATGTTAACAGTTCATAAAGTTAACATAACTACAGTATAACTAAATGCATTTGTAATTCAATAAAAAGTTTACTTTTCAGGATTCCAATTCAAAAATAGCAAAAAAAATATTCAGGTTTTCAATACAAATATAGCAAAAATAGCTGATCTACAAGCTCAAAATGCGTCGCATTTGCTACGACAGACAGTAATATTCACTGTGGCTCTCTGGAGTGAGTGTGGAATTATATTGGCCCTCGCCATCGTCAAAGTTGCCCACCCCTGTACTAGCTGAAAGCATGAAGGGCTAGTTAGAGGTGCAGTACTATTTTAGCTGTGGGAATATCATTAGTGTGATCGCCTTAACGATCCCACAATAACAAAAACGTGGACAAATATCCAACATAGATCTGCATAGTATACTAGCATCTATTAAGAAGGGTGATGAGAAGGGATCACAAGGAGAGAGGTGTGTAGTACTGTATACTAGCATCTATTAAGAAGGGTGATGAGAAGGGATCACAAGGAGAGAGGTGTGTAGTACTGTATACTAGCATCTATTAAGAAGGGTGATGAGAAGGGATCACAAGGAGAGAGGTGTGTAGTACTGTATACTAGCATCTATTAAGAAGGGTGATGAGAAGGGATCACAAGGAGAGAGGTGTGTAGTACTGTATACTAGCATCTATTAAGAAGGGTGATGAGAAGGGATCACAAGGAGAGAGGTGTGTTTGTTGAGTGGAGGAGGTCTGAGGTGGAGTCTAAATAGGAGAGGTTTTAGACTGCGGCGGAAAATGGGGAGTGAGTGCGGATAATTGTAGTGGTGTCGACTGGATGTCATCTCCAGTTGGCTGATGCTGTCTCAGTTGATTGTTTCTGCCCTCATCTTATGCCAATGTATTCCTCCCCCCCACACATTTCTGTGTTGTCACGCCTATATCTCAATGCCGCAGTGGTTGGGCAAAGACCCGCCTTGCAGCACTGTTTTTTTTTTTTATATATCATTTTTATCCCACGATTTTGTAACCCATTTTTCACCCCTGTGTCAATTATCTAATGTGATCCTGGGCTCTACACACCCTCCGCCAACCTAGTCCCCATATATGGGGGACATGGGGAGAGCAACGGACTTGAACTCATGCTTCCTTCATGCCTGAGTGTCCAAGTTGCTCCTTTACACCTGACAGGGGGGAGTTTCCCTGGTTGGACGTAGCGCGTGGAAGGAACACGTTATTCCAACCAGTTCCTTTCCCCTCCATCAGGCGCCCTGTCTGGCAGTTTAGAGACCAGGATTACTGCATGTTTTTTGTGAGGGTACCTACCCTAGGGGACACGGGGAGAACATGCAGACTCCACACAGAAAGGCCCTTTCGCCAACCCCGCCTCAGGTATGGGCACTGATGACGCGGAGGAGGAGACACGCGGCCAGCACCCACAGCGTCCCTAGCGGGAATCGAACCCAGGACCTTCTAGCTGTGAGGCGACACTGTTTAATGCAATTTATTTGTGCGTGTTTTAAGTATTTTTTGTTGAATTACTGATGGCAAAGTAGTAAAAGTCAACAGTATGTATATCCATAAAATAAGCAAGCAGCACGCTAGCCGACAATACACTAGTTCTTTCTTTCAATCATTTTATTATTGTTATTTTCACAATTATATTACCTGATCATCATCTTCTTAAATGAACTAGTTCAAGCTCGTCACATGAAAATCTTATCTATACCGTCATATGCATACATCTGTCGCACGAATTATCAAAACATTAGAAAGTATCCGGCGTATGTGTATCAGATTGTGAAAATATAATGATACTAATAATTAATAATAATAAAATGATTGAAAGAAAGAACTAGTGTATTGTCTGCTAGCGTGCTGCTTGCTTATTTTATGGATATACATACTGTTGACTTTTACTACTTTGTGCGCGTTATACAGTTAAGTATCTTTTGTTGAATTACTGATGACAAATAAATTGCAGTAAACAGTGTGGGTCTTTGCACAACTGCTGCGGCATTGAGATATAGGCTGTTGTCACTGCTGTTCTATCCTACCGACTCACTCACCAGTGAGGAGCCCCCACTGGGAGGAGGTAGAGCCTTCCACACAACACTCCCAGTGCAGACAGGTGCCGCCCCAACCCGCAGGATTACATGCAGTGACTCAGTGACTATTAATCACCCACCCTTCTCTACCCAAACACGGGCCAATTGTGTTCGTGTAGAGTCTACACGAACACAATTGGCCCGTGTTTGGGTAGAGAAGCCGGGCGGGGAGGGTGATTAATAGTCACTGAGTCACTAGACGCTCAACAAAGCCTGATGCACCACAGTTGATTCAAACCCACAACCTCAGCGGTGAAAGTGGTTTAATGGAGAATTATTTGTCCAGCAGACAGTCCTAAACCAAATAATCTGTACATACTTCTCAATCCTATATTAAAATCGTTCTAGTGGGTCGACTTCCTGTTTATCAGCATTCTTTGTTGTAGCTATGTTCTAGCAGACCACATGTCCAATTTCCTACACATTTAGCCTAAAAAGCGATCATGGCTTCAGCCTTTGGATCGTGTACTTTTAATTGTTCAGTATACATTTGTATTCAGACTTTGGCCCATATTTGATGCACTACATGATTACGCAACTTTTTTCATCATTATGTAAATGTTTCAACCAGAAGGGCTCTCACACGTACAGCATATGTGTGTGTGCGTGGAGAGACACGCTGTTCACAGAACAACAGAACAATAAAATCTAATAAAATTACACAAATGGTCCATATCACACATAACAGAGCTGAAGCACTCACTTCACGGTAACACATCGACAAGGGGATATCCGCATACATGTTCTTAAACAACAGCATCATACAAGAATTTGATCTAATGTACTGTACGGTGCGATTCTATCATGTAGTGTGAGCTAAAATTTCCCAGTGGAGATCTAAAACCATATTTGTCAAAATGAACTATTGGCGCTTCAGATAAGAACCGTAAGCCATCTTTTTTTATTTGTATGTTTACCAGTGACTCATGCAGTTTGGCTCCACATCAGAGAAGGGGATGTGTGTAAGACTTACCACAAACTGTACAGGCTCACAGATAGTGCTCACATACGTAAGCAGTTAAATCAATACTACTATGGGTTTAACTACTGGTATGTGCACAGTACATGCTTACACACACACACACACACACACACACACACACATACACACACACACATACTCACTTTCCTGTCTATATGCTCACTTATGCCAACTTGGAGGCTGTGCTGAACAACTGTGCTGTGAATGTTCTGCGTCGAGGCAGCTCCAAATCAGGAGCGCATTCTTTTATCAAACGGATTCGCATTACGGGTGGTTTGAAGAGGCGCTTTCCGTTGTCCTAAACCTGTGTGCATAAAATAGCAAATATAGGGAAAGCGCATCAACTGGCCTAGTACAGACACACCTCCACCCGCAAATATAGTAGTCGGCAAAATGTAAAGTGGGTTGTGTGGCCCAAGATAACGTTTAGGCATAGTGGAAGCTCCTAAATGCCTAATTCACAGAAAGTGTTTAATGTAAGGCATGGGATACCATAGAGCCCATGGTGTAATTCGAATTACATCAATCTCTGCTGTGTTGCTTTTAAGCTGCGATCCAGAACCTTTTTAGTGGATAACATTTTATTTGAAGCCATTAAAACTGGGAAAGCTTCTGGGTCACTTTAGATTTTACTAGCGTTGGCTATTCAATAATAGCAATGTGTCAAATGTGTTTGACATACATTTTATTCTATAAAACATATTTCTCATCAAAATATACATGGCAATTTGAGATACTCTTCTTTAATATTTCAACATGAAATTTCAACATGGAATCGTGATCTCAATTCTTGTGGAGGAAAATTGAGATTCACACTTGAGCAAGAATTCCGGAAAGGATATCAATCTTATAAGGCTCAGCTTGAACTGCCTGTTCTCCTCGACAAAGTGGGACATGTTCAAAAATCAAACCACTAACGCCCAGGCCCGAGTCATCACCTGTACTAGCATCTCTGAAACAATCGCTTAACAAAAAACATCCAGGGAGCTATTAATGTGCAATTCTTTCTTACTCAAGACTAACGTTAGCCCATCAGGCTACTGATCTGCCAAGCTTATTTATTTTTCCAATTTGCTCTCGGAAGTGTCCAAAATAGGCCCACATCACTTTAAACTACGACCATCCATCAGCAGTGACGTACAGTCCATTTACAGCCCCGCAACACGACAGGGATATGCGCGCGCGCGCACACACACACACACACACACACACACACACACACACACACACACACACACACACACACACCTCATTCCGTTTGGCCTAGAGCCTGAAGATGGATTCGCCAGGGTCAGTTAAAGTCTGAGTGAAACAACAAACTGGTAAACTAAAAGCAGGGAGTGTAAACAACACAAACAATACAGCACCACACCACAGGTTCACAACATACAGTACAGTACTGCTGGCATTAGAAAAGATGGGATCGATTGTCACTAAAAAACTACTGGTGCATGTGACAATTATATATATTTTTTGTTGACAGTCTACAAACAGATGGTGAGGTGAGATATGTGAGATTTTAACACTTTCAAAATGATGACACACAAAGTGGGGTTGTCTCTCGTGTCTGTTTTTAGCAGTCTGTTAATAAAAGTGTAAATTACATGCAGAGAAATTATTATTTTGGTTTGGTTGGTGCCAGCCAGGTTATACAATCATTTGTCATGTCACATTGTGACTATTGTCTAGCAATCTGGTCAAATCTAATTAAGAACTAAATAAAGTTCAGCTTCCCTCAAATAGAGCTGCGAGACTAGTTCTGCATTGCTCATTTAGGACGGATATTGAAATAATGCATAATGGATCGTCATGGATGAGAGTTGGTTAGAGCTGATTCTTGCTAGTGATAGTCACGACTATGGCAACAGGCAATTACAATTCTACCTTTTGTTTGTGCTCTTCCAAGTGTGTCCATTTATCACTTTCCTAATATTTTGATATGGGCCCAGTCTTTGTTTGTGACTATTTGTAGTCATAAGAATAGAGAATTGAGAAATTAACAAAGAAAGCTAATTCGGATAACACTACAATAGCATTCATTATATAAATTAGATGTGCATGGCCAAAATAAAAATGAGACAGAATATAACGGCAGAGACAAAGCAGATATATAATCAGAGACTCTTGTGCAAGGTCGTCCAATGATCCATGGGTCGGCGGCTCGAATCCCGGCTCCTCCTGTCTACATGTCGAAGTGTCCTTGGGCAAGACACTGAACCCCAAATTGCTCCCGATGTGCTGGTTGGTACCTTGCATGGCTTCCGCCGCAATCGGTGTATGAATGTGTCTGTGAATGGGTGAATGTAAATGAATGTAAAGCGCCTTGGATAAAAGGTGCTATATAAATGAACCATTTACCATTTACCATTTTATGTAAGTCAACGGCTCTCAAAGTGGGGTCATGGGACCCTCAAGATTCCTTGAGCAGGTTCCAAATGGACCTTACAGGTCTGTAAGAATGAGAGAGTACAAATGGAACAAGAATACTGCTCACTGAGTCATGGGGGTTCTTGAAATTAAAACGCTTGAAAACCAAGTGATAGTGCCAGTGCAGCAGCAATGGAACGTATTCATAGTCTCATAGTGATAAAGCCAGTGTGACGGGCTACAAGATGTTGCCAAGACTGACATGGCAACAGGGCTCAGTGCTTGTTCATGCAGGAAAGTTTCACAGATGCAACATTCCATAATAAGAGCCACAAAAGACTGTATTGTACAGAAATAATTTGATGAGACGTTGGTTACACAGTTGTGTGTGTGTGTGTGTGTGTGTGTGTGTGTGTGTGTGTGTGTGTGTGTGTGTGTGTGTGTGTGTGTGTGTGTGTGTGTGTGTGTGTGTGTGTGTGTGTGTGTGTGTGTGTGTGTGTGTGTGTGTGTGTGTGTGTGTGCAAGTTGGGGTTGAGAGGGATTGATGTACTCAATCAATCATCGGTGATGATTGCACCGCATGCAATTTCAAGATTGCATGAAATTAATGAATATTAATGAAGCCTTTTTTTTCTAGAGACACGCAAAGAGTTTAATTAAATATTCCCATAATCTGAATAAGGACAATAATTGGATTATTGTGTGCATGTAAATGCAATATAACCATCTCTCTTCAAGCGCTGACATACATACACATTACTGTATGTACAAAAACACAGGCACAAACAATAATGCATATATTAATATAAATGCACTTCTCGCTCAAAGCCTTCTGGCTGGGAACAAGTACAAACTAACAATCTGCAAAAAACCCTCAAATAATGTCTCAAACAATGTAGAGCCTCAATCAGGCCTGAAGTAACATTAACTTTGTGTGACCGTAAACAAATTGTGGAGTATTGCTTTGTTTATTTGGAGTGATGCCAAAAGTGGATTCTTTCCAAGTCTGTGTATTTTATAGCCCATAATAATATTTCCTCCAAAGAAAGGCATGCTGTGATGCTGTGCATGGTGTTTGCAATGAGACGTATAGGTTGCGACCTCATCACGTGTTTAATTGGAGCCTTCCTCCTGGATTGCGCTGGAGTTTTCTTGGCTTTACTAGCTTACCGATTTATGGCAGCACGCTTAGAGGGAAGTAAGGCCGTCTTACCAACTGTAAATTACATTACCAGTTTATCCCAAATGCTACATATGTCTGCTTAGAACGACGCTATACTCGGATCACAACTTCATCTTCCTTGGTGAAAATGAGAGAGAGAGGGGCTCAGGCTAACTTAAACTTGTCAGATTAACTTTGCCTCTGAGAACAGGCTTCATCTCCACCCATGATTGCACTCCTAAGATGAAGAGGCGAAGGAAAATGTTTGTGTGCGTGCACGCGTGATCATGTAAGTGTGTGTGCATGCCTGTGCCTGTGTATATACTGTATGTCAACGTGCACTGGCATGTATGTTATGTATGTTATGTATGTGAACACGCGTGTGTGTGCGCGTGGTTGCCGTGCATCTGACACTTATATTATATAATATATACTAGAGAGGTGCCCGGCTGTAGAGGACCGAGTCAGTAACGATGGAAGTTGGAGATCCATGCCCCAATACCCGTTGTATCCGTGTCAGAGTACCCGTTCCACCCATCTGTCTGTGTCCTTTTATGCCCATATATGGAGATTTCTGTATCCGTGTCCCTTTATTCCTATATATGGAGTTCTGTGTCAGGCATGCCCAAATATGGAATGTTGTGATGGGCCCTGTCCAGAGCCCGGGAAGAGGCCTTTTGTGGCGGTTCTTCTGGACAACCGTGGGTCAGACAGACTTGACACCGGGCACTGCACTCCCTGTGGGCGAACGGTTCTCGAGTTACGTGCATTACAGCCGTACGTACACACACACAGACAGACAGACAGAGACGTGGTGCATTTAAAGATGGATAGATATTAGGAGTAATATTACAATTGTAAACTTCAGCGCCACATCAACGTCTGAGCCCACTTCAGCGTCACCGTCACATCAACATCTGAGCCCTACGTTCTTTGCGCAGTGTACGCTACGCAGATTGCAAAGACCTACATTCATTGCGCAGAGCCTCGGGAGCCCCACCCACGTCCTTCCGCGCATTCCAAGCCCTACCTCGCATCTTCTTCAGTGCTGCTAAATGCACGCAGTGTGACACTACTGTGCTTTCCTAAGACACGGCGAAGACCAGCACGTCTTCACTGAACAAACACTTTATCCAACCCTTTCTTTTTCTCTCTGTTGTGTCGGACAGTCGGAGACTGAGGCGGGGGGGGACGCTCCTATTATGAGCCTCAGTACAGTACACATACAATTTACCCTGGGTGTGCATGTGTCTACGATGTGTGGCCATCCAGTACACATACTATTTACCCTGGGTGTGTGTGTGTCTACGATGTGTGGCCATCCAGTACACATACTATTTACCCTGGGTGTGCGTGTGTCTACGATGTGTAGCCATCCGTTACTACATGTGAAGGGCACAATACTGGGTTTAAAAACACAGCTGAAAGTGGAGGCTGTCAAATCCCACAATTTCCTTCTGCCCATTGCCCAAAGGGCGGCAAAATTCTAGTATACATACATTTAAATGTTAAATTGTGATATTATCAAATATAAACATTTCAGTTATAAAAGAGCAGAAGCATGAATCCCGCCAAATCACCCACAGTACGAGCCCTATACACACACTGTATACACAGTGCATATGAATATGTATCTTTATATTATATTTCCAGGTCCTGGGTTGTGTGTGAGGATTTGACACGTTTAACGCTGCAGGGAGTAGCGAGTACGCCCTCTAAGGAGGACGAGGCTATGTTTCTGTTTAAAATGGCCATTATCTCACTCCTATGTATGTGCATTACGGGAAATGAGTTTTTCACGTAAAGCCCTTGACCCGATAATGCTCTGGTTGTTTTTCACCTGTTCTCTCCGGCGAGGAGGAGAGCCAGATAATGACGGGGAGGACCGCTATCTCTGGCTCAGTAATTTACCACGCCGCCACTCCTGTCAATGTGCGGCCGACTGCGTGACATCGTGCATTGATGGAAGAGGAACTTGAAGCGTGCAAGTGGTGTGCGTCTGTGCCTGTGTGCACTGTGTTCACATGTGGTACAGTAGGTGGACGTTTGCACAATAATGCAAACGGGGCTTATGTGTGTGTACTGTAGGTCTGTGATCTTGGTCTGTGTATTTTGAAAAGGGTATGCAGGATAATCTAATTAGTCCTGTGATCAAAGCAGTTATTGCGGTTATTGCAAAAAAAGTAAAAATGACCCAAAAACATCTCAGCTGGAGAGCTGGAAAACAGACTTATTAAGCATTTGCTTGTTGCTGCCATATTCACGCCTGGCAAAACTCACAAAGCCAGTTACTTAAGAAAACAAAGTACATCCATTTCTCTTATAGAGAACAAAATATGCCCCAGTTTGTTCATAACACACATACAACATCTGCTCACATACTGTAGGCAGTATGCACTGGTCTGCATTTCATCTGCTCACATACTGTAGGCAGTATGCACTGGTCTGCATTTCATCTGCTCACATACTGTAGGCAGTATGCACTGGTCTGCATTTCATCTGCTCACATACTGTAGGCAGTATGCACTGGTCTGCATTTCATCTGCTCACATACTGTAGGCAGTATGCACTGGTCTGCATTTCCGTGCATCCATAATCTGTTGCTAGATGAAATGTTCCCTGTATTTCAGTTCTGGACAAACCTCTTTGTAGAAGAAGTGATTTTGTGCCAGTGGAAGCAGGGAGGTTCAGAACCTCTCCTGTGAATCACAAACACCTTGATGTAATCGCAGACAGATGGATGTACAAACAAAAATGTGTTTTAGGTAAAGATTGGCCGGCAGCCTAGCCATGTGGCAGATCTCTACTGACATATAGGGGATTAGGATTTAATCCATGCCTGTCAATCTCAGCACATTTGTTGTTGTTAATGTTCTGAAAGGCAGAGATACAATATGAAAGTGAAAAGTTCACTTTTTTTTGTTTGTTCCAGATAACACACCTGTGTTATCTGGAACAGGTCTGCAAGACCATAACGATTATAGAGCTTGGTTCTATAGAAACAGACCGATCCTTTAAGTATACATCTCTCCTACACCTCTCCCTAATATAAGTGAAATGCTTCATGAAGATTTGTGAAGATTCAAAGAATAATTAGGCAATTTCTGTGACACAATAGAATGGCGAAAGCTTGAGTATGAAGGTGCAGCATTTTATGTAGACATAGCACTTTAAGTATATATGCAATTATGCATATTCATTATATAGATATTCCACTGTTACGTTCTTAGATTACGCATGTTTCATGATAACTACTTTTTATGTATGCAATGTATTGCCATGCTTTTTGTTCTTGCTTAATGTAAATCACTCTGGATTAAGAGTGTCTGCTAAATGCCTAAATTGTAAATTGAATTGTGCAGAACAAATAACCACAGGAATCCAAGTAGTAGTACTTGAGGTATCTTATTTGTGATTGAAAGGTGTAGAGGAAGGATAGAAGCGAATACAATTTATACATAAACAACAAACTTGCCGGATGCACTGCTCCAAAGAATAGCATCAATAGAATTATGACAGCACTCAGACTCTGTCCTTCAGGCACTTGGTATGTTGCAAGACAGGCAACATGGTACGTACTGTACCATGTTGCCTGGAACACAGAGGGGAACACTTACAGAGGCTAGGCTGCATGTTTTATTGCTTGTTGATGGTTCCATGTGCCGGGCGTAGGCCACCTAGATATATTATGTGCATGCCCTATTCTTTCTATCGATTATCTCACTCGATCCCATCTTCACCCTCAACAACACTTTTCTCTCTCTGTCTCTTGCAGATGCACTAACTAACTAATAGACAGACACGCCTGTGTTATCTGGAACAGGGCTAGGCTGATTAGAAAATGAAAACAGATTGCTGTTGATTAGCCATTGTTAATTAACTCAGTGCGCCTGCTCCCTAGCCTGCCCTGCAACAATGTATGGCCTGACTACGTGATCCACTTACCTTTTACCTTTACACTCTGTGTTCATGTCTCTGAGGGTAAGTGAGAGAGAGGGGTGGGGGTGTTGTTTGTGGGTCTGCATTAGAGAGATATGTGCACGTGTGAGTGATAAATGGAATGTGTGTGGACACGGTGCTGGGGGGAAGGGGGGGGGGGGGGTTAATCAAGGTTACATATTTGTACAAGGTGTGAACATTATGTCTGCTTTTGTCTCCAGCCGTGATTTTTGTCCTTGTAGTTTTATAATCCAAATGGATCAACCTTGTGTGTGTGTGTGTGTGTGTGTGTGTGTGTGTGTGTGTGTGTGTGTGTGTGTGTGTGTGTGTGTGTGTGTGTGTGTGTGTGTGTGTGTGTGTGTGTGTGTGTGTGTGTGTGTGTGTGTGTGTGTGTGTGTGTGTGTGTGTGCACCCACATGTACGCAAGCATGTGTGAGAATGTGCACACACATGTACGCAGGCATGTGTGAAAAGCTGTGATTCTTCATTGATATGCATGAAGGTAAAGGTTGTCCTTCAAAACGTGACAGGTGACAGGGGGGACATTAATGTGACAGGTGACAGGGGGGGACATTAATGGGACAGGGCTGTACACTGTCAAGTGGATATGAATGAATATGACTGGTTGAAGTGAGAAATTAAGAGAAAAAAGAAATTACATGGAAAGAGAAAGAAGAGAAGAAATTATTAAATGGCTGGGCGGAGGGTGGGATTTCAAACTTTTAGATGAGAGAAAGCAAGGTTTCATTCATCATTCCTCCAAACTCAATTATAATATTGGAATGAGGCCACTGTAAAATGGACCAGTGCGATGATAATGCTTGTTTGTAATAATAAATAATTAAGGATGTTAATACACAAACAAAGGTTTAATGGGAGCAAAAAAAGAACAAGAAATAAACCATGTTCCTGGTTCTGAGCTAAGCATTTGAAAGGAGGTGGAAGGAAACCAGTGACAAAACAAGATGCATGGAAGAAAGTTACAGGAACTGTGCAAAAGCACAAAGAAGAGAGGGAGGGGGGTGCAAAACATTTAGCACCCCGGGTGGGTCAACGGGATGGATGGAGAGATTTCATAAGATAAGATATGGAAGGAGAAGAAACTGCCGGAGCCCCAATTTCACCGCTGAGTGGCTGCAGTTGCGCTCCACTCGATTGAACATTAACCCATTTTGTGCAGGAATTTTTTTTGGTGTTTTAAACATTATGTTATAATTTAGCTATTGAAAAATAGCAGATCTACAAGCTCATAGCGCGCCACCGAGTGGCGCGCTACGAGCTTGTAGGTCTGCTATTTTTGAAAAATCGTGAAAATGTGGCACAAATCTTTGAATATATATTTCTATAATCTTTCAGAGTGAACATATTATTCTTTCAGAGTGAACGTTTTTAACTCAAATCTTTGCTTCTGGGGGGGTCCCTGGAACAACATATTTTCAGATGGGGGTCGGCGGCCAATTTCATATAATCTTGGGGGTCCTTGACATGAAAATGTTTGAGAACCACTGACATAGAAACATAGGTTTTTTCAGAAAACTGTCATGATTTAGAAGACATTTGTAGAATCGTTCCCAGGTCTAAATGGGTTAAGCCTGTTGTCGAGCGGGGGGGGGGGGTTTGGGATGGGCTGAGGATGCTGCCAGTCCATGTATTATTTAGAAGCCCCTCGCTCTGGCAAGATGGACACACATTAATACACATAAGTGTGAGCCCACATTGTTCAGTCCTGCATGGCAACTGTTAATGGATGGAATTATGTGCTTTCTACAAGTTAACTTCAGGTGTTTCATCAAAATACTGCTCAATTTGGTTTAATTTCCCTCTTCTTTTCCTGTCTATTTTGTTCTTGCTTGCTTGCTCTCTAGCTCTCTCCTCTCTTGTCCACTCTGTCTCAACCCTGTTTTTCTTGCCGTCTCTTTTCATCATTCCATCTTTACTTTGTTGTAAATGCTTACATTTTGCCTCTGTAGTTTAAGAACAGAATCGTGTCCCATTTCACTGCTGCTCCTCTTGGATTCTCCAGACCGACATGTTCATCTCTCCCCTCCTGGGTGGAGGGCATGTCTTGTGTATCCCAACTTGTTTCCCAAACCTTTTAAGCTGAGACCCAGGAGATGAATTTGGTGCTTCCCCAGGACCCAAACAAACAAATCCATCATGAATGAACCACTTTAAGCACTGTTTAATTGTGAAAATAGCCGATCTATTATAATAAAAACAAAAATAAATTAAAGGAAATGGGGAAAAAATACGACCCACGACCCATAAAGATGGATCCGCGACCAAAAAATGGGTCCCGAAACATTATTTGTGAAACACTGATGTATCCCAGTCCCACCTTGCTGCCCAGTGTGGTGTCGAGTCACGAGTGCATAGAGTTTGACCTGTGGGCCCTTTCTGAAACCAGTCCCTTGACTTGAAGTGCTCTCGGGAGGTTCCCTCGTCAGGAAGTTCCCCTCCAGCTGAATCAAGTTCCCTTGATTAGGGTGCATGGGTATAAAAAACTGTTTGGAAATACACTCGCCCTCCTTGTGCAGAAACAGGAAACAGACACCATTCGTTGCCATGGTTACCATCATGCAATTGTGTTACCTGTTATTTTGTTTGTACAGTTATATTGCATTGCATCGTGTATGTTTGTGTGACATGTGGATTTCATTAATATGGAAAAAGGAAATACAGCATTTTCATATACATCCATGGTGTTTATAAATCATTGTGTTAAAAGTTGTTTTGTTTGTGTGGTTTCATTTATAGTTTTTTCACGGTGGGGTAAATAAAGAGCCCTTGTGAACATCAGTTGGAGCATTGTCTATTATGCATCAGATGAAGATTGTTTAGGAGGAGTTTATTTATAATTTATTTGTGGTGGTTCTTACA
>NC_136805.1:25798826-25843826 GCF_951216825.1 Electrona antarctica
TGTGTGTGTGTGTGTGTGTGTGTGTGTGTGATTTTTAAAAGTGATATATCTGGAGGAGGTGTTAATGTTAACATTTGTGTCCGACTTGAAAATGTAATTTCTGTTTACTAAAGAGCTATAGAGATGAGGAGACCTCTGTTACTGAACCAAATCTCAGTAACAATGATTACTATCTGAATAGAAACCCATTCAACAATTATTTTAGCGAATAAATCACTTGCAGCCCCTTTAAAACAAGACTTCCATTCTTGTTTTTATCTAGTGACTTTTCCCTGAATCACGGATTATAGGCTAGTATACACTGTCTAGACATTCAAGCTCTCCCCAGACTCGCCACTAAATCTAATCACGTTCCATATTCACATTCATATGGAAGTCTTTACAGTTGGAGGCCATCGATATTGTCCTTTTCTTTTTGCTGAGGTTTGCGTGATCTGCGCAAAAGGACAGTTAACCCATTTTGGGCGGGAACCCCTTTTGGTGTTTTAAACATTATAATTTAGCTATTGAAAAATAGTTGATCTACAAGCTCATGTGGCTCCGAGTGGCGCGCTACGAGCTTTGTAGGTCTGCTATTTTTGAAAAATCGTGAAAATATTTATTTCAGAAAACTGGAGGATTTAGAAGGATTTTTTTAAATTTTGAGGTCAGGCCTAAATGGGTCAAATGATAAGGGACAATATCGGTGGCACCCAACTGTATGTCTTTGTATTTTGCTCTCTCCCCCTCTCGCTGTGTGTGCACCTCTCCTTCTCTACTTGTTTCTGTGCAATTAGTATTTTTCCACTTGTTGTCTTCTGCGGATATACGCATACTCCCTGCTTGTGGACTCCCTGTTTTCACTTATCTCTGTGTAATGTGTTCTGTGTCCTCGCTAGCGCCTTGTCATCACATATCAAGCCCTGTGCAAACACATTTCTCCAGGATTCCATTCCGTTTTGTGGTGTGACTGTTTTACCTTGAACATGGCATCATGAAATAGCCCTCTTAAAGTATTTTGTTCTCCAACCCTGCAATATAACAAAGAAAGATATAATTGATAAATTAACTGATAAATTAACTGCCAATAATAATATCTCAAATGACATTTGTCATTTTTACAATGACTTAATGTTGTATTTATTTAAAATTAATTTATTATGAGATGTTCCAGCATGTACCAGTTGAACTTGGCTATTTGAGGTATTGGCAAGAGCAAGAGTGCATATTCAGGGCCCAGGAGGACTATTTGGCTGAAGATGACATGTGACTCACGAGCCTGTTCTAATTCCTTAGAAGCCTTCTGTTGAGGCTGAGCAACATGTGGCATAACATTTCATGCCATCCAAACAAAAGTCCCAACCGCTTAAGAGTCAGTACTTTGCTTGTTCACCCACTGGCGCTTTAGTTTCCAAATGTAGATTTGTGATAGCTCTGGAATAGCCCAGCCAGCCTTACTATCTTTAGTGATATATACCAGTGTTAGACTAGTGTAGACACAGAGTATATTCAATTTCCATGCAGTTGCAGAGCCAACCTGGCCTTTTTTCAGCCTGCCAGAGCTTTCTAACACACAACACAGGGGTCGTTACCATGTATTATATTTGTGAGATTTGAAGCACCGTCTCTGTCTGACACTGCAGACGGTCTATTGATGCTTCGCATGAGTGAACACATGATTCTTTCACTTTGGATAATTGCTCTGTGGGAAATGCTTTGGCACATGGAGCTGTTGTTGGATGGCTCATTGGTCAGCGTGATCTTACAGTATGACATTTAGTCATTCTAAAACTGTCCGTTGTCTTTTTAATTGGCCCTCCGTGGCTCTGTCATCTGTAGAGGATATGGGTTCCTTTCTGAAGCCAGTCAATAAATATTTAGAAGTAACTAACAAGTCTTAACATTTATTTTTATTTTTTTAAATGGGCTCGTCATGGCAGCAAAAGTATGGTAATTTGGCTTAACCGCTTGAACCCCAGCATCCATATTCTGGGAGCACACATTGTGAGCTTGTAGATTGTAGCTGGATCAGTGGATCTCCAAAGACAAATAATATATAAATCCACAAATCCCCATACCGTATGGAGTACCCTGATGACATCAATATGATGTCTTAGTACTGACATCATGGACTACTGTATGGCTCTGTATTTGCACTGCAAAGTACATTTTACAATCTGAGTTTGCTCATGAATACATACACTCCTTATCCATATAGTCATGTTTTCCTCACCCTCCCACCCCTGCTCCCTCCCTTTCCCTCCCAGCAACCGTGTGATATATTAGCCTTGCGTGGGATTGTTGAAATACTAAAGACACTAATTTGCTTTTCCCAAGCTGAAAAGAGAAACCATCGGTGTCTCTCTGTCTGTCTGTATCTTTCTGTCTGTCGGTCTCTCTCTCTCTCTCGCTCTCTCTCTCGCTCTCTCTCTCTCTCTCTCTCTCTCTCTCTCTCTCTCTATCTCTCTCTCTCTCTCTCTCTCTCTCTCGCCCCCCCTGAATTTCTTCCACTAAAGTTGTGTGGTTGTCTGACTGGCCAGATTGAACTTGATTAGCTAATGTTTATAGATTTGTGAGATCTTGCTTGTGGCTCCTCTGTGAGTGACTAGCTGGTTAGAGATCCTTCTCTGTGAGTGACTAGCTGGTTAGAGATCCTTCTGTGAGTGACTAGCTGGTTAGAGATCCTTCTGTGAGTGACTAGCTGGTTAGAGATCCTTCTCTGTGAGTGACTAGCTGGTTAGAGATCCTTCTGTGAGTGACTAGCTGGTTAGAGATCCTTCTGTGAGTGACTAGCTGGTTAGAGATCCTTCTGTGAAATCTAAAGATTTTCTGCTGTAAAGCCATTTGTCACTTTCTTGAAGTCGTGGGGAATTAACAACTGATAAAATTGCCTAAGCATGCTACATTCATGTTTGGTGCTGGAGAGAGACACCTTGACAATGACATTAGCCAACTTTTCATTTTACTTCTGTCCTGACTATAACGACTTGCGATAACATCATATCAACATGTTTGATATGATCAGCACCTTACACCAAATTAAATTATCAAGTGACAATCGAGTGACGGGCGCACATCGCACGACTTGTCTGCGACATTGAAACATCAGCTGATGTAAGGCTGGCATAAAGCGCTCTGTCCCACTCATGGACAGCGAGAACCAATGGCAGATAATTATAAAGCGGTCTACAACACTTTGTTTGACATAAACCTCATATCAACACAGAACAGAAGCAACCAAAATGCACTTGCGCTAACCAGACATTGATGAAATTTGGTTTAGTTTTCAGCACCATGGACAGCAACGCCATGTGGGATTTCATTGTACGCAGTTGCACACAGGTCTGCAGGCAAGGAGACCTGCTTTGAAATTATTTCTTGTCCTATATTGTTCGAACCTCCCTTTCCCCTGCATTTTGAATTGTATAGCATAAGGAAAATTATATTGTAACTGCAAAGAAGTGCAATTCAATTCAAAACAATTTAGGAAAGTATGTACAGTTGGTGAAGGGTTGCAGCATTGTGTTAAGCAAAGCTAGGTTACATTGTGCGACGTTACATACATGTTGTATAGGGTATAAAGCTTTTTGAAGCAAATAGCAGCAATCTTTTGCAGTCACTTTTGGGACAATTAGCGGCATTTTCCCCAAAATATGTTATTAGTATACAAAAGAAACCTCAGATTTCAAAAATGTTTTTTTTGTGGCTTTCGCCTTTATTTTATATTTTTTATGGAGGGACAGACAGTAGGCTGACAGGAAATGGGGAGAGAGGTGGGGGGAAGACATGCAGTAAAGGCCATCGGGATCGGGAGTCGAACCCGCGGCACACTGCCAGACTGGATTACCAGCCAAGGTGCCTGGACCACTGAGCCATGGCCCAGGCCTCAAATGTGTTTAAAGGTAGCAGCTCCGTTTATATATGCAGTAGGTCTATGTCAGAGGTCTACTCGGTACAGATAGTAGAGGAAAACACAATGGTTAGTAGTCCTTATAGTGGTTGCATTCCATTAGCCAACCTTCTGTTAGCGCAACAGTTCTAAATCTTGCTGCTGTGTTTGCACATTGTTGTATTTTTCCCCTCTTTTTTTGTTTTCAAACTCACTTTGGGTGTATGTAATGTTGTAATCTGTGGAAAGTATGGTATGTGTCTCTGATGTATTGGTATAGTGGGGAGGTGGTACAGTAGGAATCTGTACTTAGCCAACGCTTTCTTTGGTTCTGGGTCATTCCCAATGCTCAGGTATTCTGCCAATATTCTGTCTAAATATGCTTTTGTTATGGGCTGTCTCTTTTCAGTAAGTCAAGTTCCTTTTTGTTTTCTTATAATCTGACTAAAGCGGCATCCCTGTAGGTTTTCTCTATGGTTGAGGGCTATGTTATGGAGCGTGTCTGTGTAACCACCTTTTAGGTGGTTATAAAATGTAAATGATCTCTTCTTAACTTTGATGAGTGGGGGTGCATACTTAGTTTAGACTAGTCATTGGTTAGACATGGGTTAAGGTTAGGTTTAGGTGTGCTGCCCCGTGGGAGGTTAGGTTTAGGGTGAGGGTTTGAGATTGTGGGACTAATGACTGGTCTAACCAATGACTAGTCTAAAACAAAAACTGTCTAAACTAAGTACTGCACCCGATGAGTGAGCACAAAAGTACTGTTATTCACACCCCAACAATAATGCAGTGCTAATTAATTCACTTCATGTATCACTACATACATTGATGTACAACCGCCGCGCTGTCTTTGTGTTCATAGTGTATTTATGTGTTCATGCCTATTTCCTTGTGTATGATAGAGTCATGCACATTTCCGTGCTTTTCACTCATTTGTTTTCTAACATGATGATAGCTTTCTATACATTCAGTGTCATATCCTCAATTATGTCCGTGAGCGTGCAGCAGCAAAACGGGATTCCTTCTAAAGCAGTGTGCCGGCTGTCCTGCTAATGTGTATATTATACGGAGTTTCTTCTTCAGGCTCCCAGCTGCTGGGCATTGTGTTGTTGTCTGGGTGTTTAATAGCAACGACAGGCGATGGCAGGTGCCAGCGTTCATCACCGGAAGACAACACAACGCGTGTAATTGCCAGAACGCCATCTCTGCTCGTGTACACCGCCCACCTCTGCTCGTAAATAAATGGGTGTGAAACATGTCCAAATATCATTGTTGGTGTCAACCTTGATGTTTCTTTCTCTCTCTCTGTCTTTGTTTCCCTCAGTATCCCTTGCTCCCTAGTGGTGTTCGAAATTCGCCAATCAGGATGGACACTTCTGTATTGATCACATTACTATAGAGTTAATGTGTACCGATTTTGCGTGATGTTTGGACAATCTGTAGGAGTAATATCAAGAAACAATATCAGCCTCCTGGTGGCACTATAACCATGTGTGACAATATGTGTTCCTCAGCCTAGTGGGAATGTATATGCAAAGTATCACTGCGTTTATGATTTGAGGCATATTGTTCAAAACAAGCCATTCCTGCAAACCTTAGATGCCAATCTTCTAAAACATTAGGTCAGACCACTCTGAGTCACTACAAAAGTGTGACTCAGAAGAATAACAACAAAACAAAAAATCTCAATCCACTGTCCAAGGACAGTTGGAAAAAAAAAGAAATCATGAAAAATGATCAGATTTTTTTATTTCATTGTGGTTTGGTGTTGGCCAAAGCATGGGCACGGCACACTATATAGTTTGTGTGTTGTGGTAGAATGTCAAACGGGCCCCAGGTCAGAGCCAGCAATTGAGAACCTCAACATCTCCAGCTCGAGGCAGGACATTATATCACGAAGCCACTGAGCACGGGCGGGGCAGCATCCTTCCATTTGAGCAGAACGGCCTAGCGATAAGGCAAAATCAACCATGCGATGTTATACCATGTTAAAGGGAGGTCTTCCCTTCCAGCGGTGCCAAGGAGAGCCATTAAGGCGTCTGGGTCTAGATCTTGATGTAGAATGTTGGATAAAGTATTGCACACATTCCAGATGCCAAGCTTAAATGTAATGTATAAGATGATCCTGTAATGGACACGTGGTGAATAACGGAGTGCTCTCACCCACTTTGTTGCAGTTCTATACTGTGATATCCTTTTGTTTTCGCTGTTGTGTGTCTGTTTGTGTTGATGCAGGTCTGGTGTGGTTTTGAGGTAAGATGTTTAAGTCAAAGTCTTTCTTTTCTATCCTCTCCAGCTCTTCCCATGTTGCAGTCCAGTGAAGACCAGGCCCCTGTCTCTCAGAGCAAGTCCATGGGTGATGTCGAAGAGCTCGCTGCCAGCTATGAACGCAAACTAATAGAGGTCAGTGTTCCTCCATCTATCCCTGTGTTACTGTAGCTAAACATGTTAATAAGAGTAACCTATATAGATGGGTAGACTTATACAATTATCCGCCATCATACCAGTATCCCTTTTTTGTGCTGCATGCGGTAACTGCCAATATCAAATAAATCCTTGATGCATTTATCAGAGAAAATATGTAATTTGTTTTAATACAGATCGCTTGGGTCTTTAGCTTTTCCTTTCCAAGGCCTGAACAGAAATAAAAACTGATTTAACAGGTAATCAAACATGCAGTAAAAAGAGAGACGTCTACAGTGGCTCCATCCATCTGCTCTGTCCTTATCATTTGCAAAGTAATGCCGGTTACTGTCCAGATAATTCTTCTGCTTGAACTTAATTCACAATTAATTCACTCTTATAGTCTAACCATTGTATATCTAATGGTTGACTGTACTGTACTGTACTGTACTGTGCTGTGCTGTGCTGTGCTGTGCTGTGCTGTGCTGTACTGTACTGTACTGTACTGTACTGTACTGTACTGTACTGTACTGTACTGTATAAGCCCTCCTCCCTGGCCTGTGTGTGTCTGTGTGTTAGGCTGTGCAACAGTGACATTTGGTGGTGAACAAACGCTATACCGCTATTCTCGTGCTCAGACACAGGGACACACACATGCATAGCTGTCTGTAGGAGTGGTTGCACCACTCAAAAAGAAGAAGAAAAGGGAATACCAAGCAAGGAGTTAAAAGAAAAGCTTTTTAAAAGTCGATCCAGGTGATTGGACATGCGGGAAATCCTTTGGTCCAGCCAAGAGCTGTGAGGAGAGGGGCCACAAAGACAAGATGAGAAATCCTCACCAAGCCACCATGACTTTGAGGAAGCGCAAGTGTGCTTTCTGAAGCAGCGTTTGATCCTTCACTTAACATTCATCTGGCTTCATACACGTACTACAAGTCCTCACTGGAATATGAGTGTTCTAGGTATTTTTAGGTTTGTAAAACAATGGAAAAGACTTGACTTTATTACTGAAAGTAACTATTCTTGTGCTGAGCTAGCTATGGGTTAAAGATCACGCTAGAAGGGAAGCATGGCTTCTGAATCAATGACTGTGCATGAAACCCTAGGCTGATTTTGTATTGTACTGTTTATTTTCCAATACAAATTACAGCAGATTAAAAACATGGCAGGCTATAAACAACACGGGCTTTGCTAATTAAATTAATAAGTGTGTTACGGTAGCTGTAGGTGTGCATAGAGCCATGGGTAGTCAACAGGTTGTGAATACCGGTTATGATTATGAATTGCTGCTATAAGCAATAATATGTCAAAATTGTAATGACCTTTTTTATATTTATTTTTTAGTATTCAGACAGCCAGCAATGGAGGGAATGAGTAAAAGGCTCCCAAAAATGTAGTTTCTGTGACACATCTAGAGGCCACAATCTGCATTCAAAGATGTTCCTAGAAGCTTTGTCATTGCGGCCCCTAGATGAGTCACAGAGACAAAACTTTTTGGGAGCGTTTTACTCATTGCTGGCTGTCTGAATACCAAAAAATAAATATAAAAATGTTGAAATATTATTGCTTATAGCAGCTTTAAGTTGTCTTCACTGGACATGTATTTGATAAACGGCTGTATTAAAGTGCAGGTGGTGATGGGAGCTGTTGCAAGCTCGCTGTTTGGATGGTGTGACAACTCCGTAACTCAGCCAGATTGTTACATCACTGGCAAAGAAAGAGTGAGAGATGGAGGAACAATGTGTCTGTGTATTCTAACAGGGCCGGGGAGGCATTCTCTTGAATTATTCAATCCCCCGTTTTTCAATTTCTTTAATAAGAAATAATTTCGCCCGTGTTTATTCATTTATTTATTTATTTTTGCGGGGAAAACCGTCTCCTCAATTATTCATGTATTGTACATGTGTGTGTAATGCATTTTTCATGTCGTTTACTTATTTATCCATTCATTTGCTTAGCTGTCGGTCTGACTAGGACCTTCCTTAGTGAGTATGCTGGCCCAAGGACTATTTGTCGCCATTGACCTTGTGCGCTTCTCAAGTCCCCAGTCCAAACAAGCAGTTTTTAAAACAGACCTTGAATCCTGGCACACTTACGCCCACCCTCCATGTATCAAGTCGTCTTGGCATTTTGTGGTCTTTTTGAGATGTGTCCACTCCAGTGGTGTAATGGTGATCTATTTTTCGGGGGTACGGTATTTTTATGATGCACGCATGCACGTCGCACATGCATGCCTACATAATGTATTGATTAATATAAACTTTATGGGTGTATAAATAGTAGTAGGAAACATTGAAATGACTAGTTTTTAGCTGAGTTTTCGTCTTTGTAAATCTTCTCAAGGAATACCTTAATTTTAGGAGCTGAAACTAAAAGTTTGCTTTGAACGAATTTTACCCTCTTCTGCTTCGATGGTGTGGCTACATAGAGTGTGGCTGAGGCATTGTTGCGTGCAGACAGGATACTGGCAGCAGTCCTACTGAAGCAAAAATACTGTGTTGCTAACATACATGCGACTCGAGATGTGAGGAATTGAGGATGCATTTGCACACTCACTGGCCTGTTATGCAAAGTAGCCATTTGGGCTTCATATTTACTTGGCTCGTGCGTGCTCAAGTTCTAGCGTGCATGCACCCGCAGGCAGCCGTGCACCGCGCCATTTTGTTTTTTTTGAGGGGGGGAGGGGGGGCACGCCGTGGTAGCCCGTGGTACCCCGTGCAACAAGCATGACACCAATGAATGTGTCGAAATCTAGGGAAAGACATTCATACAGTTGGAGGCGATCGATATTGTCCTTTTCTTTTTGCTGAGGTTTGCGTGATCTGCGCAAAAGGACAGTTAACCCATTTTGGGCGGGAACCCCTTTTGGTGTTTTAAACATTGTTATAATTTAGCTATTGAAAAATAGCAGATCTACAAGCTCATAGCGCGCCACCGAGTGGCGCGCTACGAGCTTGTAGGTCTGCTATTTTTGAAAAATCGTGAAAATATTTATTTCAGAAAACTGGAGGATTTAGAAGGATTTTTTAAAATTTTGAGGTCAGGCCTAAATGGGTCAAATGATAAGGGACAATATCGGTGGCACCCAACTGTAGCTGGACTACTGTGCTGGCATCTAAATGTTAGCAACTCCCGAGACACACACATAATGCAGTGTGGTGGATTGTTGGATTGTCTTCATTAGCAGCCACCCACTCGCCTTGCCACACAGTTAACGACACAGTTCCAGCAGCAGATGCTGGACTGTTCACTCATAGTTTGTGGACATAGTCACATTAGTATGGGATGAGTGAGAAGACTGGAGGAACGCAGAGAGGTTTGATATCGATCACACGGAAATGTCACATCAAATCCCAGGCTGATACACGTAGAAGCCTGGCGGTTTCAGTATCGGAGACCTATCGGGCAAAAAGGGTTCTGACAACACGTGTAATTACGATGTAAAGTCCAACTTTAACTCATTTACTGCCAAATGTATTTCTCGCATTTAGCTTCTGTTGCTGATAAAAGGAGTTACTAATGTAACAATAGTTTCGGCTCATTTCTTGTCTATACTATTTAGCCGGTCACACAATTCAATGGCCCATTTATATGCATATCATATGCTATTGACACTAGGCAGCTTTGTAAAGCTGTGTAGTAGGTGTGAAGTGGTGTGTTTACGCACAATGCACAACTGCGCATCCATGATAGAAAATTAGAAAGACAGGCAGCACTCAAGCCGAGGGAGTGGAGAAGAGGAACAGTCAACGAGTATTATAATCAGAGTTCCCAGATGTTTTTGCCAGCTCCAGAATTACAGACGGGAGGCGTGAGAGAGACAGAGAGAGGGCACATGCTAGGGCGGGAAAAAAGAAAAGAAAAAAAGCGTTCTGGTAGCATAGCTTACTTTTTAATTAATTGCGTTTCTGTGCTTGGTTGGTTCTGTGCTTGCTCAGTATGAAGGAAGTGGCCAGAGGACTGAGTGAGACAGACTAGCCTTCAGTACCCATGACTTTTATTTTCGTTCGCATCGGCATAGTAGACAGAGAAAGACGGACGGACTTGTAGACTTAGAAATATGCTATTTCCGTGCTCAGACCCAGGGACACAGCCAGGGTCACACATTGCTGTCTATAGGAGTACCTAGCACCACTCAAAAATAGCAATATACTATATACAGTACAGTAAGACAGAATGAAGATGACTTAAACATCTGGTCATCAGGGTAGAAGTAGAGGCGCAGCCAGGTATGGTTTTCATTCACTTATAAAGACGGCATATAATGTGTCAGCTTGCTTACCTGTTATCACCCTGGCCTCTCTTCGACCTCACAATCTTGATTCACAATTGAGGACACCTAACTCATAAGCTAATTTGATATGGATGTCTGTTGACGGGATAAACAGTGAACTGGTCTGTGTGCTGCTTTCTAGGAACACCCAGATTCAGTAAGAAGTGGGTTCCCAGTTGCATCATAAGAGTGTCACCATGTTCTACCGCGGTCTCCAGACACTAGCTCAAAGTAGCTCACCGTCTCTAGCTCATAGGCAGGATCCTCCCAACCCAGATTTTTGGCAGACGTTGCAGTCAAACCCAATTAAGCAAACACACCCAAACAAGGATTCCCCCCCGACACACGCACCCACGATGTCGTGCACGCACGCACACACACGCGCACGAGCGCGCGTGTGTGCGCGCACACACACACACACACAAACACACACAGGCAGACTACACTGTTGCAGCTGATCAAAATCGTATTTTATTTTCTCAAAATGTAGAAGGAGCAAACACGGTTGCTGTAAGTGAACTGCGCAGGGCGGAGATGTGGGTCGCTGGGTCCCAGGGGTGGGCGGTGGTTGTGCGGGTCGGGCGACAGAGCCTCCCTTTGATCCATGAGGCTCATTAATTATCCACGAAACAACAACAACAAACGAGAATAGCAATTACATAAGAACCACTGGCAATTAGAATGTGGGACCCCTGCTCGGCCTCGGAGAGGAGGCGGGGTAACAACCTGCCCAGACAGGAGCCCAGTTTATTTTTTTATTTTTTCAGTTTAATTATTGTTGATGTTCAACCACACATTTACAGAGAAAATTCCCTTTTCAGTCTGTTTTATTTTTCACGGTGTCTTACAATTCCCATGATATATTTTGTGGGCAGCACTGGCCTTACATGCCCACATGGTTTGTGGGTGCCATTATATCTGTGTTTCATATTCTTCGCAATCTGCTATTTTTCTAAATTTATGTCAAGCTGGGAACTAGTATGTAGCTTGTTTATACAGTATTGCACACACAGACTCCATGATCTTGTTCGTTTTGCACTTTTAGTACTTAATTTGACTTGGTGTGTAGATACATGTAATAGCAGTATAAAGTACTGTACATGTTTAATATACATCAGATAATGTATGTCATGCATGTACCCATTGGGCACCGGTCTGCTCTGGAATGATGCAAGTCGGTAATGCATGCCCAGCTTAAGTGGCCGAACTGACTGGAACTACAGTACGGGAAATATGGCTTATAGTCTTGTAGTCAAGATAGAACTAAGATTCACGTCTGTGATATCACAGGTGTGGAAGTGACATTCAAAATAAAATAAAAACACAGAAAAAAGGCATGGGGGGGGGGGGGGGGGGGGGGTGGTTAAAGTCAGGCAAGGTTTCCAGTCCTTTCCACAGCATGTGGAAAGGACGAGGAGTTCTTCTACCTTTCTAGCATATTCCCCTTTGGCAGTTTTCAGTGTGCGGAGCGAGTAGTGAGAGCGTTTTTCCTCGTCCTTATCTCCAGATCTGAATGCCATGTCTCTCTGAATTATGGCCCCATGCACAGCACTGTTTGGGATGGCTCTGATGGTCTTAGGGACTACATCATCAATGCATTTTTTTTTTTTTTTAGATTTATTTAATGATAATACAGACATCATTTAAAACAATGAATTACAGAATCAAGATTTTTTTTTTTTAAACAAGACAAGACAAACTAAAATAAAAGAAGACAAAAACAGCAAAAACAACACCCCCCACCCACCCCCCACCCCAACCCCAGAAAGGTAAACTACACAGCTCTCAATACACAACACCACTTGACAACATCAACTCGGATAAATAAATAAAAATAACAATATAAATAAAACTAAAGCAAAATCAACCCAGAGGAGATATTGAAGGTAGAACCTCAAAGAACCTACCCCATATCTTTTCAAAAGTAGCAGGATTTCTCCTTACATTGTACAGTATCTTTTCAGGTGTACAGTATGATGAAAGCTCATTCAGCCAGTGTCTCTGTGAAGGTGAGTTTTCAGATTTCCAATTAACCAAGATGATTTTCTTCGCAGCTGTACTTGCGAGTAACACAAAATACTCTTTGTTAAAATTTGTGTTGATCAATGTAACGTCATCAATGCATTTCTTAATCACTGACAGTATGCTGTCAGCATATTCATCAATATTTCCCTCTGCAGTCTCTTTAAACATTGTCCAGTCCATTGACTCAAAACAGTCCTGTAAGGCAGAGTCAGACTCAACTGACCAGCGCTGGACGGTTTTGGTCAATTCATTGAAATCAATCAATTCATTGAAATCAATGAGCTCCATTTTTTAAATGATGCAGTGGATATAGACTGAGTTAGACTGTTGACATGTAAGAGGTACTTGAAGCACAGCGAGGAGACACTTAAACACAGAATCACATTGTCCCGGCCTTCTGATGCAAGTTGTTATAAAATACCCTCCCCCTAAAGCCTGAGTTATAGATAGTTGCGTGTGGGGGTAGCGCACCAAAACTATCCGATCTACAAGCTCACAGTGTGTCTGTGTCATAACAAGAAGGGAAGATGAGAGAGATCCTTGGGTCTTAAAGGGATTGTGACATAAAAAACAGATAAAGTGCCTCTCAGGGCACAGGTCTCCACCAGGGCAGGTGAGGTTGTGGCCTCCTGGTGGCGCTATAATAGACCTTCTAACGCCTTGGATGGCAATTGGATGATTTTTTTTGTTCCAAAAATGTGTTTAGCAAAGATCCACCTGTTGGTGGCGCTATAACAGGCCAATGTGAAAAGGGTAGGGTTATATTCCTCAGCCTAGTAGAAAAGTCAGTGAAAGATTTCAAGTAAATTACATGCTGCAATCTGGAGGAGTAATATCAAAAAAATTGTTTTACATAAGTCAGCCGCTGGTGGCGCTATAACAGGCCGTTCTGGAAAATTTGAGGCAGAGGTTCATCGTTGGCATCCAGGGTGTGTGTGCAAAATTTGGCATCAACCGGGTTAACAGTGCCGGAGATTAGCTGGTAACAGACGGACGGACACACACACAGACAGACTCACACACAGACGGAGTGCAAAACATACTCTCTCCCCATGCCTTCGGCCTGGTGGAGACACAAGGTTTCTGTAATTTCTCGTATTTTCTTTTAGGTTTTCTGAGCTCAATTGCACCCGCGAAACCTGAACTTTTAACATTCAGTTGATTTTCTGTGGTCTGGGGTTTTCTGAATCAATTAAGTGCTCTGATTTGCCTGTGGACTGTGAGGTAAGAGTCCACAGATTATATGAATTTGCCAGCAGATGTCACTGTTAAGGGATTTTGCCTGTTTTCATTGCAGCTCAAAAGGCTTCAGAACACACAGAGAAAACCCCAGACCACAGAACATCCACTGAATGTTCAAAGTTCAGGTTGTGGGGGTGTAATTGAGGTCATAAAACCTAAAAGAAAAACGAAAAATAAATAAAAAATATAACGTCATGAAACCTTTAAAACTGTATATTACTGGTAATCACCCCATATAGTATCACAGGAACATTGTATGATTACTGTGACCCTTGTGACTGACTGCTTGCTATTAGTAGCTTTAATGTTGGTGAATCAGGAACTGGAGCTCATTATACAGCTGCCGTTCATGTAGGTCGCCCTGGATAACGACCTCTGCTTCAAAGCCTAACGTGTTAAAATTATGGATCTTGCCTATCTCCTATCGGTCCACACTTGGCTAATTCCTCACGGAATGAATGAGAACTAAGGGCGAGAGGGGTGGGATCTCCACACAAGCCTAGGCTAGGTGTGTGCAGCCGTGCTTGTTGATAAAGGATTATTTTTCATTAAATTCAAACGGGAAGCCTGGAAGAAAAAATTCAAGCAGTCTCTCAGATGGTTTTATATTCACATACAGAGAAGAAGGCGACACAGGAGGTGCCATACGAAATGACCACCCAGTTTGAGCGGTGGCACAATCACTGTCACTCCAAATGCCTCTGGCAGCTTGTAAACAGGGACGATGAGACGGCCACGGTTCTTCTGAAGCTTTCACCCTGTTTCATTCACATGAAAGCAGCCTGGAATTTTAACCCATTTTGACCTGAGATCAGATTCTAAAAATGTCTTCTACATCCTGACAGTTTTCTGAAAAAGCTATGTTTCTATGTCGGTGGTTCTTTGATTTTTCAAAAATAGCAGATCTACAAGTTCATAGCGCGCCACTCGGTGGCGCGCTATGAGCTTGTAGATCTGCTATTTGTCAATAGCTAAAGCATAACATAATGCGAACACCAAAAGGGGTTCCCGCCTAAAATGGGTTAAGCTGACGGGTTTTACATCGGAGTGTAGAGAACATCGAAAGAATGCTTCTCGCATCCAAATCCTATGCCGAGCTCTGTGTTGTTTGATAAAAAGCTTTGTATGTACCTAGTGTATATATAGCTGTGAGTGACTACACACACTTTTCTTCTGCTCCCTTTCTCCCCCACAGAGGGGGGCTCTGTCCATCTGTTCCTTTCATAGAGGGTATGCACATGCATAAAGTTGTTTAATGCAATCAGTTAGGACTTTTCTGTTTAGATGTATGGGCTGTCAAGGCCGGAAAGTAGTTTTTTGCCACTCAGTAGGCCTTCCTGCATAACTTCCGAGTATGATGATGATGTCACATGCATACCCTCTATTCCTTTACCCTCCTATACTCCTCTTCTCCCTCCTCCTCTCCTCCCTCCTCCTCTCCTCCCTCCTTTCCTCTCTTCCTCAGTGTCTTCCTGTTTTTATTTATTTATTTGGAACTGTGAGGCCAACGTGAGACAGTAGGCCTTTCTAATTTATCAGTTTACACATTCTCGATTCCTTGCCTCCTCCGCTCAGGTTGTAGTCCCGATGAGGAGCTGCCGAGGAGGCAAGGGAAGGGACATGAGGAGAGTGGAGTCAAGACAACAGTCCTTTAACAAAATGAGGCGTCCTTGTTTGGAGCCGTCATGTCAAAGCAACGTTACTTAAATATGACGTGTGGCACAGCTGCATCATCTGTCCATTGTTTTGTTATATCCTGTATTTAATTACTTAATTGATCTCTGTCAGAGCAGCGGAGCATAACAGTGTTCATGACAATATACGGGGTTGACAGACACGCCTGATTGCTCAGAACAAGTACAAAATAATAAAACAATATATATATATTTTTTGTAGAGACTGGGATCAGCCATATTTTGTTTGCTATTCATATTATTAATATCTGTTCATAAATGCTCAAACCTCTCGAGTCTCGACCACTCTCTCTTCTCAGAGCACTCTCTTATGCACCAGCTGTCCAGTCCCTTCCTGGCATACAGCGACAGCGAGAAAGAAATGTGATTAAAATTTGTTTCAATCAGACCATCCTGAGTCTGTCTGACCTGCCACGAGCAACAGAAAACTGAGCAGTCTCCCCTCAAATATTGAATAATAAATAGAAGATATTGGCATAGCTGCACGCCTGAGACAGAAAGACAGACAGACAGACAGACAGAGACCGTCCACACAACTTTTTGAACTAAAGTAACCGCCAAAAATAGGGATGGGGCTCGTAAAGTTTTATTGATAATGAGTACCTTACAGATCCTGCTTTTATCAAGCACACTGTTGAACTTTTTCTTATATTTTGTGGAAATACGTGAGAATACAAATTCTTGACAGAACCAGTATCTTTTTTTTATTGGCAAGTCGTGAGTGACTCTGACCACCATCTAAAATTAAATGAAGATGACAAATCATTAAAAACACCATTAATTTATGTGCAATAAGTGTTAAATGGCTTTATATTCGTACTGTAATAATTACTACATTTTACTAGGGCCTTCACATCGTCAAATCCTAGGGTCTTTCTAACAGACAGAAGGAAAATGACCTTTTTACTTTTGGAAAATAATATTGAAGAAACTGTTAACTGGTTAATGTGTGTACCGTCACTTTAAAAGCGTATTTTTCCTTACCCGGGCAGCGCTGCTTGGAAGGTATCAATACACTTTTAAACCGACATGTTTATGGTTGATTTGATTTATTTCTTGATCGCCTCTTGTCTTGATTGTTTAAACATGACGTCATTGGCCGCTACGCTCGATAACAGGCTCGATAAGCTCAAAGCGTATTGATACCGGGGACTCGATACATTTGTTATCAAGTTTGGAATGGGCTTGGGTTTCGAGCTCCACCCCTAGTCCAAAACCTTGAAGACAGCTCACTCTAAAGACGTCTTGTTTGAGCATGAAAACCTCAGTGGCTTCAGACAGCTGTATGTCTTATGCGTATGAGACAGCCTTTCCTGACTGTCTCCCCGTCTGTCCTCATGTTATCCCCTCTGTCTCTGTCTTTCCATCCGTCTCCCACTCTGACGTTTTCTGTCTGTCTCTCTGTTGTTCTAGATCTCTCATTCTTCAGATCTTTATTCAGGCCAGCTTAGCTTAGCTCAGCTCAGATGATATACTGTGTAGCCTGGCTAGCCACAGCAGGGAGCTGAGGACAGGCACAGAGAGAAGATGAGAGGCTGTGAGGAGATGAGAGGCTGGTTGTGAACTGAAGAGGACGTGGTGACATTGTTGAGATTATACAGTATATGTACATACGTGTGCGCGTGCGTGTGCACGTGTGCGTGTGCGCGTGCATGCGTGCGTGCATGCATGCATGCGTGATTACTGACTTGAGTGACAGAAAGGGAGCGTAACGGAGGGTGAGAGACAGAGAGAAATAGTGAAATGTGTCACTGTCTGTACGTACTGTATCACGTACTGTATCTGACGGGAAGCCTCCACGACTCCAGCATTTCCAATGGTTGTGCATGCACGCACAGAAACACTTGTAGATCGGCTATTTTCAGTTATTAGTTGTTTTAACCATAATGCTCTTGGATTTGTCATAACATTAATGCCTCAATCTAGAAAAATAGAATGATAGCATCTAAACATCACCGTCCTAAATATTAGTTCATTGTTTAGGAAACTTTAATGCCGTATCACAAATTCATACTGATGAAAATCCTAATTTCAGTCATGAGATTTTATTTAAAGGTATATTCAGTGATTTCACTTCATTCAAATATCACTTATTTTTTCTTTTCTTTTTATAATCCTCCCTACTATAGAGTGTGCTGACCATATAAGGAGTTCGTCCCTGTCCCCAGTGAGCCCCTGGGGTCAAAAAACCCTAGTTTCAGTTTTGGTGGCGGGTGGCAAAGCCTTCATCCAATCAGGATGAGAGGGGCCTTCCTCCAATCATGATCGAGTGGGGGCGGGCCTTGGTGCACATGCTGTAGGCCTGTTGCACTTCCCCCCACTGTAGAGCGTGCATGTGCACATTTTGTTACCGGGGCGGACTGGGTGGTTTTCCAAATCACCCAAATCACTGAATGCTCATGCTGTTCATGTATTTGTTTTGTTTTTGCTCATCATCATTCATAGATGTTGTGGCCCAAATTGCATTTTGAGTTTCTAGCTCTAGAAGTCTAGTTCCTCTGTGACTTGGTGGTCACTGTGGTTTTGCATATTGAACCTCCTCAGTAAATTGGTCTGTGCGAGATGTCCCTGCAGCTACAGTACGTAGCACCCGCAATTAGCCCCATGCACCTTCTCGGTGGGGCTCCAGGCAAGCTTTAGCTCCACAGAGAGAAAAAATCAACCAAAATAAATGTAGTGCACATAGACATGACACGGTTGAAAACTTTGAGCAATTGTATTAGGTGCTGCAGGGGGAAAAAGTTAAGCCCAACAACGGCCAACGTGAATTGTATGGCAGATTTCATACACAGGGAAACTCAAAATCATTCCCCAAAACAGAATACTGAGCCAAATGTAATGTTAACACATAGTAGCATAGGACAAAAAGTGAACTGACACACCAACATATGTAGACGTGCATACAGATGCCCATAACTCACACGTACACACCACGCACGCACAAACATACATACTGTAGGCATTGACAAACACATGTAGACACATGTAGTGGGGTTACACATCCATTCCAAACAAAATGTGCACACACAGAATGTGAGAGTGAACCATGGCCGGAGAATGGCGAACTGATTAGCTCCCTCTCAGTGAGAATTAATTGGGTCCCGTCACGCTTAAAATTAATTCCATCTTCTTTTCCCTCCCAACAACTTATTCAGTTAATGGAGGTGATGAATGCCTGCCACGCTAGGAACAGCCACGATGTCTCGGGGCATCAGAGAGTAGGGCAGAACCATGTAAATGTGGCCCCAGTTCCTCTGGAATGGGTGGGGCTGTACAGGTGATTTCAAATGTGACACAGCTATGGTATGTTGGGACCTAGTCTTCTGTAAATTCAAGCCTGTCCATGTTTACATAGGGCTGCCCATTCAATACCGGTTTGTACAAAAAACTTCACAGTTATTAGTTATTCTCGAGTGTCTCAGAGTGGAGGAAAGAGTATTGCATATTAGGGCGGGAACCCCTTTTGGTGTTTTAAGCGTTATGTTATACTTTAGCTATTGAAAAATAGCAGATCTACAAGCTCGTAGCGCGGCACTGAGTGCTGCGCTACGAGCTTGTAGATCTGCTATTTAAAAAAAAATCGCAAATCACACAGCTGCTACTGATTACAGAAATCCTCAACTTAATCATCACGCTCATCTGAAAACATTATAGGGTAGAAATAAGCCACATAACAGTAAACTGGTACAGCTGGCCGACTATCTGACTTGTAAACAAACACACTCCATGCGTCCTGCGTATAGCATATCTACCGTCCCTAGCTACCGTCCCATCTGAAGGGATGCGACGCTCTGATTGGCTCAGAAACTTCAGAGCGGTGTTTCAAGCTGAAACCGTCTGAAACTTCAAAATAAAATGCCCACCATTTCCGTTTCCCTACACCTTTAATAAAAAAAATCCTCTGTAATGATGACATATCCAAAATAGGGATGCCAGGGTGGCTAGTATCTAGATTCAGCTGTCTGCCACGATACTCTACTCTGCCAAACACACTTTGACAGCAGGTGTCCCCTACACAGCCATGTTCGTCCTTCGCTTGCAAAGATGACCAAGTGACTTCACAATGTCTTGTGGGTGCGAAGATAGCTTGCACAGAATGACCGGTTGCAGTGAGGGCATGTGATGGTTGGGGGCCGGCTTGGTGAGAGGGAGGAACAGACTCTGGTCTTGCGGAGCTGTCGTTTCTGTTGGGTTTCATGGATGCTACAGACTCTGCCATGGTGTAGTTCACTGTACCTCAGCCTTTTTGGTAGAGTTGTTCCGATACCAGTTGTTGTGCCCAAATTCTATAATGAAGTCAAAACAAACTGCCTCAGTTCAATGTGGACTGTATAGCGAAGCACGTCAAAGAACTAGCGGGCTCGTTTGGAAGTGGACACATTACACGGACAGGGTGTGTGTGTGTGTGTGTGTTTGGTGTGGAGGTAGACAGACACTACACCACAGTATCATAAAAGCTGCTGATACTGCCTAAAACGCTGGTATCAATGAGTATGACGGTCTATGCCGATCCGATACCACGCTTTATCACATGATGATATTTCATAATGGTAATATATTTTGATTGCTTCAGTTGATGTTGCGCTACTGTTTTATACTCTTACTGTAGTACTATTGCCATTATTATTTTAACTTTCTTGGGGCTGCACGTTAACAATTATTAATGACTTTTGATGTATTCCTAGATCAGTGGTTCTAAAACCCCATACCCCCCCCCCCCCCATAGCCCAGAAGAAGGCGCTAGCCCCTCCTATGCCCAGCAAAGGGAGGACGGAAATTGTGATTGGCCAGAATAAGATGATGTATGATGATAAGAGCCCCTCCTATTCCCAGCTTTCCGGGTTTGTGTAAACACATTGGCTTGTGATTGGCTGATCACCGCATAGCGATGATTTGATTGGCTGAGCAAAGTACATATTGAAGATAAAAGTGAGGGACAAGACGGACAAGTGAGGACGCAAATTGTGATTGGCCAGAATGAGATGATGTATGATGATAAAAGCACCCCTCACTTCGCACGGTTGGATCGGTACTCTGTATTGACGATACACAAGCTATGGCTATTGGAATCACTATCGGGAACTGAAAAATGGTATCGTTCATCTCTACCTTTTTGGTATGCGTCCATCTGGCATGTGGGCAGACATGGCCATCGGCCCAAAATAGGGATGCCGGGGTTAATGTGTTTGATGACGCCAGTGGCTAGTAGCGGTGCAGCGCTGGCATGGAGCCACAGCAGATTCAGCTGTCTGCCACCATACTCTGCTCTGCCAAACACACTTTGACAGCAGGTGTCCCCCAAACAGCACAATGTGTGTCACGGCTGTCACACTGTGGACTCACGACTGTCCCACTCCGTCCAGGATGGTTAGGGAGCCGGCATGAGGGGAGACACACACTGGGGCATGTGCACAGGCATGAATGCACAGGTGGCAGAGTGCAGACACACAAACCACACACACGCACGCACAACCGTGCGTGCGAGCAGATGTGCGTTCTGCTCAGGCTGGTTGCTACAGTTGAGTGCCACCGATATTGTCCCTTATCATTTGACCCATTTAGGCCTGACCTCAAAACCTTTAAAAATCCTTCTAAATCCTGAAAAAATCCTAAATTTTCACGATTTTTCAAAAATAGCAGACCTACAAGCTCGTAGCGCGCCACTCGGTGGCGCGCTATGAGCTTGTAGATCTGCTATTTTTCAATAGCTAAATTATAACAATGTTTAAAACACCAAAAGGGGTTCCCGCCCAAAATGGGTTAACTGTCCTTTTGCGCAGATCACGCAAACCTCAGCAAAAAGAAAAGGACAATATCGATGGCCTCCAACTGTACACACGCACACACAACCGTGCGCGCGAACAGATGTGCGTTCTGCTCAGGCTGGTTGCTAAGTTCACGTAGGTAATGGGATGCCCGCACAGATGCCATTATCTGGCCATATCATATGCAAATACACACATGCACGCGCGCGCACACACGCACCTACATCACACAGTGTCAAGGTTGGTTACAGCTGATGACCACCGATTAGCAGGGAGACAGCAATCTGGCTGGAAGGATATGAACCCGTTTCACCTCTACCCTGTCTCTCTGTCATCTCCCTTTTCTCTGTCTCATTCTCTCAGGTCTTTCTAGATCTGCTCTAGAGAGACAGAGAAAAGACATTTGTAGAATTGGCCTCGGGTCTTAATGGCTTAACTGTTGAGACTGTACAAATGTAACAGCACATGTCACACACAACCACGGTCCATTTAGTTACATGTTAAGCTGTGTTAAAGAACGTAACAGCATGATTCATTTAGAAAACGTGACAATTCTACGTACCGGTACGTAGAATTCCTTCAAAATAGAAGCTCAGGGTGCCTGGAAGATATGGCCGCTTTTACTCTGTAAAAAAAAGAAAAAAAATTGTTTGATATCATTGAAAATGCGCTATAGCAACCCGTCTGTTGGATTGCTTATGACGTGTCCACACGTCGTACGGTCTGAACCAGTTAAGGACGTGTGTCCTTTAATTAAAGATTGTGTGTTGATCGTTCATTGTCTTTCTTTGTGCCCATTACTGTACATGTGTGTGTTATGTTTCTACAGTACGTGTTAAATAAATTAATGTCCTGTGTGTGTGTGTGTGTGTGTGTGTGTGTGTGTGTGTGTGTGTGTGTGTGTGCGTGTGCGCAGGTGGCAGAGATGCACGGTGAGCTGATAGAGTTTAATGAGCGTTTGTACCGTTCCCTCATGGCCAAGGACCAGCTTATAGTCCACATGAGGCAGGAACTCATCGACCTGAGAGGACCAGTAAGTACGCACACGCACACGCACACACACACACGCCGCGCACACGCATGCAGTGCGTAGTGTTGATGGAAGCCCCAGGCTCCTGATAGGACCTCTTATCCCTAGCCTCAGCCCTACACTGCTGGACCACTCATTGTGCGTGCGTGTGTGCGTGCGTGAATTTGGTCACAATCCCAGCAAGCTGTTAATATCCCTAGAGCTATTGACCAGACCTAGTTTCTCTCTCCTCTCTCTCTCTCTCTCTCTCTCTCTCTCTGGGTCTGTTCTGTGGACATTTGGGGGTGATTGCTTTGGGAACTGGTGACATAGTCTCTGCAAAAGCTCTCTTTCACGCACGCACGCATGCACGCACGCATGCACGCACGCACAGCCAAGGATACTTTTTTCTGGGCTGTTACACTGACTTGAGGATACAGATTAAAGCGATATTCAATACACACAGAAAACAAACACATATGCAACAGGCACACATACATATGCAACAGGCACACATGCAATTCTCGTGGCCCTGTTCTCATGGCCCTGTGAGTTTGTAGGGGGATATATATTTACTGTATGCATCTCTCTGTCTCTCTCAATCTCTAGGTTCCAGGTGATTTGAGCCAGACGTCAGATGATCCAAGCCTTTCAGACTTTGACACGTAAGACTAAAGCCTGACGCGCCAATAATAGCAGACATACAAGCTCACACGAGTTGTGAACTTGTAGGTCTGCTATTTTGTGCACGCAGTTGTGCTACAGAGCTGTACACCTTTCAGACTCTCTCTCTATTTCTCTCTCTCTCTCTCTACCTATATAGCATGAAATAATAACCAAATGTGTGCCTGTGTTTGTCCTTCAGGGCTCAGCGGGCTCTAATCAACGTGTGGATCCCATCGGTGTTCCTCCAGGGCAGAGCTGCCAACGCCTACCATGTCTACCAGGTAACAGTAACGCCAATCAAAAGTCTGTGTTTGCTCTGCTCCGAGGAGAAAGAAAAAAAGAAGGCTGTGTTGCTGACATTTTGACGATGACACGTGGAAGAAGAAGAAAGAAAAAATAAACAGTTTAATGAAATGCAAATTAATCACATTAGCCCATTTTGGGCGGGAACCTCTTTTGGTGTTAGCATTATGTTATGCTTTAGCTATTGAAAAATAGCAGATCTACAAGCTCATAGCGCGCCACCGAGTGGCGCGCTACGAGCTTGTAGGTCTACTATTTTTGAAAAATCGAAGAACGACTGACATAGAAACATAGCTTTTTCAGAAAACTGTATGTAGAAGACAATTTTAGAATCTGATCTCAGGTCAAAATGAGTTAAATACAACTCTCCCGGTGTGTACGCCTGTACAGACCTTAGGGGTAATGATCTGTGGCGGATGTTTGACCTCTTGAGGGAGGAATGGTCACAATTTAAATCTTTCCACCAAACATACTTGTCAATGTATTTCATATTTGGAAGAGAATTTTACTTGAAAAGCCAGAGAGTTAATGTTGCCAATCAATCATTTGTGCAGTCGCATATTATTGATGAATCAATCTGACAGGTAGCCTGGCTGTCTACTCTTATCCAACCCACTCGTTCACACATATTCACACAGCGGAGGCAGCCATGCAAGGCCCCATCCTGCTCATAGGGGGTTAAAGGTTCAGTGTCTTGTTTAAGGACATCTCGACACAATACCAGGAGGAGACGGGCATCAAAAAGGGAAACGTCCGGTCGGTTACCAGCGGCCATTGCATATAATGTGGCCGTCTGTATAGTGTAAAACCACTTATACCCTAGACTTGTGGCCCTGGTTCCCCAGAGCTTTCTACTAGGTCTGCCCCTTTTTCCACCTCAACACCAAATCTTTTTACGGGGCAAAAAGCTGATTTACAAGCTCACAACACAACACGCCACGTTGAGACACATTCCGTGTCGTGAGCTGCTATTTTCACAGAATGTTCGCCTCCCGATAGTATAATAGTTCCCATGTGATAAATAGCCTCCAGTGGCCGATGCCAGTGAAAGTGGCAGGAATAGTGCTGTGCTTTTTTGGCACACAAGTGGAACTGCAGGAAAGCTTTGGGATGGTTTGTGTGCTTGTATCTGTCAGGCTGTCGACCGACGCAGACGAGAGCCCCTCATTCCCCCGGTAGCTGTTTTATCATGTCTCTCACATTAACAAGGTGTCACACCTCAGCTCTCACACAGCAGCGTCCCCGGCTCCCTCCCGAGACGTAGACACTGAAAGTGAAACTGGCACGCACGACCGCACGCACGCACGCACATGCACACACACACACACACACACACACACACACACAGGGGCGGCGGTGGCTCAGGGGTAGAGTGCCTGGATGGTAACCGCAAGGTTGCCAGTTCAAACCCGGGCTCCCCCAAAGTTACTGTCGAAGTGTCCTTGAGCAAGACACTGAACCCCTAATTGCTCCCGATGTGCTAGTTTGTGCCTTGCATGGTTTCCGCTGCCATCGGTGTGTGAATGTGTGTGTGAATGGGTGAATGTAATGCACAATCTCTGTAAAGCGCCTTGGATAAAGGCGCTATATAAATGCACCATTTACCATTTACCATTTACACACACACACACACACACACACACACACACACAGGGAGGGAGATAAGCACACACTCACAAACTGAGATACACGCACAGAAATAGAGAGGATTCTACATAGGCAGTCGTACACGAGTGCCTAAACAGTAGTACACTACCCCCCCATACCTACACACACACACACACACACACACACACTCACACTCACACTCACACTCACACTCACACACAGAGATACATGCACACGGAGAAACGCACACTCAACGCGACCAGCCCGGGTCCTAAAGTACTGGCTGAGCCACCAGGCACTCCTCTCACCCACAATATCAACCAATCACACACTCATGCAAGTAAGATGAGACACAGACCCGGTACATTCTGTGTTGTGTGAGCTTGTAGATCTGCTACAGTATTTTCCACGCAATGTGCAAACCAAATAGACACCGGGCATTAGAGTAGTAATGTTAGCCAAGTGACTGACAGCTGTGATTGGCTACAGTGCTCAGCTGCCCTACACGTTATACAGTACTATCTAACTAATAATTCTAGATATTGCTTCCTCAAAATGCGTGGACGGAATGCATCCTCAGGTATTGGCTGGAAGGTGTCTTATTCTGCGCTACGATTGGCTGAGCATCGCGTAACTGGTGTGTGACAGGGGACACCCGTTATATATAAGAGGCAGATAGATAGGGGAGGGGGAGAGAAAGAGGGGAGCCGTGCGAGAGAGAAAGGGATTGAGAGAGGTAGAGATTGGGTATATATATATATTGGGTCATATCCCTGAACAGGTATGACTAGTGATGCAAATTCACTATTCCAGCCTGAGACGTGGGGCCCTGTCCCTGTGACTCTTGTAACCTTTTCTCCTTTCTCCCTAACCGGGCAGCAGACGTGAGGAGAGAGCATTGGGCGTGATATTGTAATTCCTTTGGCCCCTGCAGTCGTCAGACGCTGCAGCCGGCACAATCACATTCTTGCTGATTTCCTTTGTTCACGAGCACGGAGACGATGTTAGCGAACCGGTATTTTTCAGCTAAATCTGCACGCCTCTGTACATTTTAATTTCCCCCCCGATGGAACACTCCAGCACCAAGGTGATAAAAATTAGCTTTGGCTTTGGTGGAAATGCTGTGTCGCTGTGTTAACGTAAAATGTTTTCTTATTTGTTCTGTCTGAATATTTTGTCTGCAGCAGTGGGGTGTATTATGTTTCCAACTTTTCATGCCTTGCTGTTTGGGAGGTTAAAGTAGTAGTTGTTCAGTAGTACTTCTATATCAGGGTGTAGTATTGGCCAGAATCTTGTTCCTTGTGGTTAAGGGAAATATGTATTTCATATTTGTAGATGGGTGTAAGATGCTGTAATAATGCTGTTATAAAACAGGCATCATCACAGCGTCACATTCATCGTCACGTTGTACATAATCATTACTTTTGTTATTTATTTATTGAGTCAACCAGTAGGAAAACAGGGGACAATGGGAGGTGGATGCGGTATTTTAGTCTGAAAGGTCTATTTTTTGTCGACTAAATATGTGATTTTAGTCGACAGTTGATTTTGTCATAGCACCTGTTTTAACACAATGAGTGTGGAAAACACCAATGTTCCCATCACGCTCACCGGATAATCAGAAAAGGCCTCCGAACATCGCTGATTAGTTCAAAAGCGCCGTAGTTTATGAGAAAAAAGCGTGCAAAGGCCGCTGCTAAAACAGAAGCGAATGGCTATGGAGAATGAGACACAGTGCGGGCTGGGCCCTGGCTATGGAGAATGAGACACAGTGCGGGCTGGGCCCTGGCTATGGAGAATGAGACACAGTGGGCTGGGCCCTGGCTATGGAGAATGAGACACAGTGCGGGCTGGACCCTGGCTATGGAGAATGAGACACAGTGCGGGCTGGGCCCTGGCTATGGAGAATGAGACACAGTGCGGGCTGGGCCCTGGCTATGGAGAATGAGACACAGTGCGGGGCTGGGCCCTGGCAACCGTGCACAGAAAAAAAAAAGGAATAGCAGCAAGGCAATCTTATAGCGATATCAAACGCCTCAAGACGAGCATACTCGTCATCGTCAAGAGTGCTCCGCGCATTGCGCACAATTAATTTGAATTTGAAGTCAGTGGGGCGAACGGTTCTCAAGTTACGTGGATTACAGACGTACAGACGTACAGTACACACACACACACGTACATGGTGCGTGGTGCAATTATTGTAAGATGTGCGTGCAAGATCCCATTGATTCCTTTGGCAGAATGGGAGCGTTGTCTAGCATGATGCCGCTTAGCAGTGGTTGCTGAACCATTGCTATTGTTGGTTGGAGCGTGCGTGCGCACGTGTGTCACCTGATGTTTGATCAAATATTCATGAGCTGTGGAAACCACAAATCACAGAAACCATTTTTTCCTGATAATGGCTTTGTTCAAGGCTCTGCATGAACTCATATGTACAGAGGATGCAGTGCACAATCTCCCTCTAACACACACACGTGCGCATTCGAGTGCACACACACACACACACACACACACACACACACACACTGTTCTCTCTCGCTATTTCATAACCTCATACTGTACCTCCTGTAGCATGGAATATTCCAATAGCACGTCTTGGCTTTAGGCAACAATCACATGTCCCCATGCACCTGCAATTTCAGATAAACAGTATAGATCAACTGACGATGTTGAATCCAAACATTCTGAGCGCGTGCTATCGATTTTAATGGAATTTCAAAGCGAGCCTGTTGTCCAGAGGCCATAATGGAGTCCTGTCTGGACTATTGAAGCTGTGTTTCTCTGAGCTGGATTAGTCTAATGGCTCCCCGCGGAGGCAGCGATTGTCTGTGAGACAGTCGTAACGGATGGCTGAGGTTACTGGAGCCATTGTTGCTGAGGTGAGCCGGGTGCAGGTGATTGATCACAGAGAACGAAATGACTGGAGGAAATAATTATTTTTTAGAATGTCCCCTAGTGCACTCATACTTTACGTGTGAATGTACACAGTACACACACACACACACACACACACATGCACGCGCACACGCACATGCACACGCAGTACTACAGTACACACACACACTGTAACAATCGGCCTTTTGGTTAGAAAGGAAAATCATTAACTAAGGAATAAAAACGGGATCGGCAGGTGTGTGTCACAACACACACACACACACACACACACACACACACACACACATACATGCACGTGCCTCCATGTATAGATACAGGGGCGGTTGGGGATGCATACTGTACATCCAAAATGTGTTGAGACACACAAACACACACATGCACACTCTGAGCGAGTTGAAAGGATTGTACTGTGTATGCTGTACACTTCCACTCAATTGCTTTCCCTCTCTCTAGTGCTATCTCCCACATAGACATACACACACGCATCCATGTGCAAGTAAGGGAGATGCACACACACAGTCACACACACACACACACACACACACACACACATGCACGCACACACACCCAAGTGTAAGGTGTTCGGAGGGGTTTTAGGCCGAGTGGGGATGTTGTGAAGACCCTACGGCCCCAGCGGAAACGTATGGAGTGAGATTGGAGACAGGTGTCAGGGTCAAGTCTTCTCTCGTCATCTCTCACTCGCTCCATGCCCCCCATTTGTCAGAGAGACAGTCCCCGCTGACCCTGAAGTTTGATTTCCCCACAGCCACCTGTGCCTGTTGGAAGTGTCCGTGAGCCAGGCACACCCCACTCAGTGCTCATTGGAGGCACTTTGTCTGGCATTCCACTGCGGGGGGGGGGGGGGGGGGGGGGGTCTACACATCTTCTCGTCTCTCTTCACCCTGCTGGTAGACTACATACAGCATTGGAGAATTGCCTCCAGTCTGTCTTTGCCTTTCCTTCGAGCCACTTTGACCCCACGCCACCTGAAATGACTGGCATCCAAAGACCCACTGAGTTCCCCTATGAAGGATGGAGCGATACCTAGGTAAAGAGACAGAGGGAAGCCGAGGCAATGAAACGGGGGGGGGGGGGGGGGGGGATAGAGAGAGAGAGAGAGAGAAAAAATGTCAGAGGAACAGAGATCGATACAGAAAGACAGAAAGATAGGCAGGACTTTAGAAAAGAGAGACAAAGGGTGAGAGAAAGAGTAGGAGAGGGTGATCTAAAGAGGTAGAGATTTGCTCCATTATCACTGAGGGTTCTGTTGTTGCAACGCACCATCCCTCCGGGGCACTCTCCCCTCTGTCCTTCCATCCCTCCCTGTGCCTCTCCTTTTCCACCTCCTTGAACCGGTAATGAGAGAATTATACTCGGAGTGGCTAAATGAATGCCTCCCTTCCCCACAACGCCGAGCTATCTTATATGGTCCTTGATGTCATGATGATGTCACGATGACCTGGGCACCTGGGGGCTTGCCTGGGGTGACCAGGGGCTGATGTCACGATGACCTGGGTGCTTGCCTGGGGTGAGCGACGAGGATTTGAGTTACCGTAGGTGACATGACAGAGTGACAGGGATTGTTGTGAGTGGCGTGACAGAAACGCATGGTTTCATAGTTATCTGCGACCTTCGGTTGCAACAATATACTAGTATCAACGTACGGACCTGTGTCAGGTTTCAATTGTACAGGATGGCTTGATTTTTAAGCCATTCCGATCCCAGTTCAATTCTATAAATGCCTTCTAAATCAGTAGTTAAAATGATTAAACATTTTTCACTCAGGATTTTTCAAAAATGTGAAAAAGAACCTAGCAGATGTACAATCTCGCAGCACTGCATGAAGTGACGCGCTGTGAGCTTGTATATCTGCTAGTTAAGTGACACGCATGCACGCACACACACAGGCGCACGCATGCACAGACGGACGGACGGATAACTTGGATGGAAACTAGCGTTTTCTCATGCCAGTAAAGCTCCTTTAGAATTGAATAACTTGAATGCAACGGCATGCGCCGGCATGCAACCAGACATATCAGACCGCTGCAACGAATGCTAAAGCGGTTTTGTTGTGCCTCGAAACAGTGGTGTGGTCACAGCCTTACGGCTTACAGCTTTTTTTAAATATAAAAATAAAGGCGAAAGCCACAAAAAAAAACATAAAATAGTTTTTTTATGGAGGGACAGACAGTAGGCTGACAGGAATGGGGGGGGAAGTCATGCAATAAAGGCCGCCGGGATCAGGAGTCGAACGCGCGGCACACTGCCAGACTGGATTACCAGCCAAGGTGCCTGGACCACTGAGCCATGGCCCAGGCCACGGCTTGCAGCTTTAAATTGGCCTTTTTCTTTCTAGATAATAATCTCCCTATACCAGAGATCTTTTATTGCTTTCTATTCCCATAACACACTGGATGTGGCGGGGATCATGCAGTGATCACTCGCACCTGTAGCTTTGCACTTTACAACATCTGGACGATCAGACCCTTCCATACCAAGGACTCTGCCTAGCTCCTTATCCAAGCTTTAGTCATCTCCACTTCTCCAGGCGCGACTACTGCAACTCCCTCCTTGCTGGTCTGCCTGCCTGCTCTCTCAAACCTCTACAACTGATACAAAAGGCCATGGCACCACACACCAGGTCGTCAGCCTCCCAAACTGTGGGAGTGTCAAAACACTGGTCATGACCTACAATACAAGGTGACCAATTGCATGGTTGGTCCATGCCCCCACCTGCAGGATATGACCTATTGTCCTACATCTCTTCCTGCACACTTAGTTGTCTGTCCCTCCTGTCCCTATGACATTCTGGCCAACACTCCAAGTGACCTAGACTCTACTACCATCTGGCTCCCAAGCTGTGGAATGACCCTGAAAAATGCACCTCTTAACATGCGCCGTTTTAGTTCCGAAGGCCATGGAGAACAATCGGACTATATGGCCATGAAATATGATTTGAATTCTGACTGGGCCCTTACACTAATTTACATGCACACTGTAACCCTGTAAACACTGTAAGCTTAACTCACTGTAAGCTTAACTCACTAGGCAGGTAGAGAAAGGTTCTGACATGCACAATATACTAAATCTATAGCACTTGCCAATGAGCAAAAAAGCAACAGCTCAGGCAGGCCCAGGATGTACTTGGTGCCCCATATCAAACCTATTATGCTACTGTAGAACCAAAACACAAAAATAAAAATAACTATCAAAGCAAAAACATATCAAAGGAAATAGGGGTTACAGTGTAAAATACAAAATAGTTAGAAGGAGAACAATAAAACAATGAAAATGGTATTATGTGGGGAAGGCATGCAGGTCTGAAGAGGTGTGTTTTGAGGGCAGTATGAAAAGAAGAGTGGTTGTGGGCTTCTTTGATTTGAATCGGAAGTCGGTTCCATAGAGAGCAGCAACTGAGGGGTGTTGAGGAGCTAGGATGATGAGGGCCTTGTACACTGTTCTGTAGGTGGTGAGTAGTGTTCTGAAATGCATTGTGTGTTTGGCTGACTGACTGGGAGCCAGTGAAGGTCATGGAGGACTGGTGTGGTGTGGTCTCTGGAGCTGTTGAGTAGGCGTGCAGCAGAGTTTTGTACATACTGTACTGTTCATACTGCTCCATTATACCGTCCTTATCTCTTGCTCTGCAATGCATGGTCTGCCTGCACTGCCCTGCAGGTAGCTACAGTAATGGAGGGACAAGCTTCACGCCACCAAAGAGAGGTACCGCCGCCAGGCGTACGCACAGAACGCACTGTGCGTACGCCGAGGGGGTGAACAAAATGTGCCAAGCCGATCCTCATATTAATTTTCTCCAATGAGCGCCCGACGCCCGTGCGTGCATCCTCGAGTTATATCCATGTGGAGCTGCAGTGCTCGTAGCTGAGGCAGCCCTCTTCCCCGCACGGCCTAGCAGTGAGTTTCAGTGTTATTTAGCACCAGCATTAGGACAAATCAAAGTTATCGAAATGGTGAAAGTAGCCGATCTGCATGAGGAAACGTGGTGCTCTCGTCGGGGGGCAGCACAAACATGCAACCAATGACCTGAGAGAGAGACAGAGAGAGATGGATAGAGACGGAGTGAAAAAACACTTTCTTAGTTCATGCTTATTGAATTTCACCACCTTCCGTTGCCCACAAACTCATTTTTATGGAAGAGGTTTTGGAAACCTTTGCAAACTCGCAACTCCCTCCCTGACCGAGATATGGATCAGAGATCAGTGTTCCATTTGACTTAACGTGCTTTGCAGAGTTCAGGAGAGAAGTGTCCACAGTTGTAATACCAAGTAGTGGACAAATGGAGTGAATTAGAACCTGATAAATTAACATTTGAGGATTTTACTGTGTATATTACCAGGATGGATGCCTGAGCTCCCAGCAACCATACTTCACTGGCTCTCTCTCCCTCTCTTTCAATTCTGAATGAGCTACAGTATTCTCTTTGATCAGTGAAATGCAGCTGAGCCCATCACTTCCACACATGCAGTCAGTCTACCATAAAGCCGGATTTATACTTGGGACGCACCCAAGTGCCACGCACACAAAATAGCGGATCTGCAAACTCACAACGCATTGCAACGTGCCATGTTGTGAGCTTGTGGATCAGTTATTTTTGATGTGCCACGGCGCAACCAAAGTATATACAGTATGTAAATGTCAAGCCCTTAACTCTCTTGCATTCTCTCTTTTTTTTTTTTTTTTTTACTCATAATTGCATGTGCAGAATTCGTTACATGGTGTTTGTGTACAACATCAATAAACTGATTACACGTACAGTATTAGATACTACTACTTATAGCTCTGGATTACAGAGTTGTGTGCAAAAATGGAGCACAGTCCCTTTACAAGATACATTGACGTGTTTCATTCAAATCATTCAAATGCACGCGGTGCTGCATATCTAAACAGTTGTTTACGCATGTAAAGCCAAATTAATGAACAAAGTGTGCGAGTGATGCATGATTCATACGAGGAGACCATTTATATTGGTAGACGGAGAGAGGGGTGAGAAACCTAGTGTAACATTCATAAGTCGCTCGATCTGTTTACGCTTTCAAAGCCACGGTATGACAGCGAGAGATAAAGAAAAGGAAAGGGGGGGAAAAAAGTCCCAGCATTCCAATTAATTGCAGTTACGTAAGCTACCTTTGGCATCGTGTGCATTCTAAACTCTTTAATATGCGCCGAACCTAGCGCATAAATCAGCCGCGCGCTGAATTATTGAGACATCCTCATTGACACGCAGTCAAATGTGCGGGCACTGCTCGCTGCAGCCTGATTGGCCACGGGTAATGCCCTCGCCGCCCGCCCGCCCACCCTCGGGAGCGATGCACTGCGGGGAATGCGTTAGGAGCTTTAATGGCTTTATTACTGGCTCGCTTTGACTTGGGCTGACCTGGGAGACTAAGTGTTTTACATCCAGACCCAGTTTGATTTGGTTTGCGCTGAACCCTCTGATTAGCCCCTGAGTCTTGCATAGAGATGTGCTACTCTGACTGCGGAGATGAGGCATCCATATGTATTTGTGTGTGTGTGTGTGTGTGTGTGTGTGTGTGTGTGTGTGTGTGTGTGTGTGTGTGTGTGTGTGTGTGTGTGTGTGTGTGTGTGTGTGTGTGTGTGTGTGTGTGTGTGTGTGTGTGTGTGTGTGTGTGTGTGTGTGTGTGTGTGTGTGTGTGTGTGTGGGGGTGTGTGTGTGTGTGTGTGTGTGTGTGTGTGTGTGCGCGACCTTTTATTGATCCCGTGGGAAAAGTCTGTCTCTAGAGGTAGTACAGCAGTTAGAGTAAAATGTATATTTTAATTTGGTGTGGCTGATTTTTGGAACAGATTGTATTTTTGAGTGGTGCAACCACTCCCTTACGGAGTTATGTGCCAGTACAGTACAGTAGAGGGTACAGTAGAGGGACCGGCACACGGTAACTCTGTCATTTCTCAACCGTTTCGGACGCGGGTCGGCACGCCGGAACCCGCCCGGCCCCCTGGGCGCGTTCCTGGGGGTCTGGAGCTCCCCCCCTTCCCCACCCCTGGGGACCCCCACATGGTAACTGTCATTTCTCTACCGTTTCGGACGCGGGGCGGCTCGCCGGAACCGGGCCGGCACCCTGGGTGCGTTCCTGTGGGTCAATTCCTTGTCAATTCCAAATGTAAACATTACTGTGTGCGTGGGACAGTTGTATACTCATACCGTACACGCGCCTTGTATAGTTTTAGCTGTATGCATGTGTGTGTGTGTGAGGGTGTGCAGACCATTGTAGCTATGGTAATGTCGGGGTGGCAGCAGAGGGGGATAACTATTATGTTGATGATGGGGTTGATGAATGTTTTACTATGATGATGATGATCATTACAGCCGTCGTCTTACTCTCATCCATCAGTCACATGCTAAACTCCCTCAGGAGAGCACAGGGGATGTTTTCAGCAGACACAACGCTATCTTAAATAGCAGCACCAGATTTTGGGATATAATAGCAGCTATAATTTGGGGATATCATGTCACAGAAGATGTTTGTGTTTTTGCTAACACACTTGTTCAGAGTGTGTCATCAGGAATAGTATGTGGTGGTAAATTGGTAACCAATTATATGCCCTTAATGTGCGGCGATACGTTTGTAGATTGGCAATTTCCAGTGTTATTTGGTGTAGAGGGGAAAAAAGAGGGGAGAGGGTCCAAGTATAGACCCCTGGGGTTTCCCAGTTAAAGTACCTGTATATGGTTTTAAGTGTTTAGTCAAGCCGGTATATGAGACAAATAAAACATTTTATTTTGCTTGATGAAGAGCTAAATAGTCAAAACTTTGACTTGTGAAAAAAAAATTTTGGGAGCTGCATTCAGAAGAAGTTCACTTAACTTCTCTATGATCTGTGTCTTGTTATCAACACCTGACCTAATACAGGTACAAGATGTGCACACACTCTCCTCATTGAACTGCAAATAAACCCCAATTAAAATGTAGCTTGTATGTATTTTTCTAATGCTATATTCAAATTTCCTAATTGGTCGACCAACGTCAAAAACATAACATCCAGACTACAAGGTGAAACGTTGCTCCCATTCGCACCAAACCTTTCACAAACACTGTTCAGGTATCTGCCATGACAATAGTTACACCCAAGTGGCCCCTGCCTGTGGCTCTGATACACACCACATTTGGCACAAACAAATGCACTGTTGCTCCAAACTTGGCACAAACACTGTTCAGGGGTCTGGTATAAGAGTAGTGGGCCCTATGGGGCCCCAAGGGGCCGCAGGCACTCCGTTTCTCCAATCCGCATCAAAGAATAGATGAGAATTGCATAGCCTTACATATATAGGGAAAAAATGGTAATAACTCTAGTGTATTAAATTGTTGTAACATCCGATTTCACGCCTCCTGTATGTCTCCACTTTCTTCGGACAGTCATGCTGTGCCAATTCTATAGTGCTGCGGGTGTCTATGTACACTGCATACCAAACAAAAGTCTCTGAACGAACCTCATATCAACTCCACTTTTTTTTTCTCTCTGATGTTGATTGTGATTCTGAGCCATAGTCTCACCTTCCCTCGCATGGCAACTGAGCCGTGGTGTAATCTTTTGAAGGCAAACGGCAAGAGATCACTCATCTGTGAGATCATACTCCCAAGTCCCACTGGGACCAACCCATAATCATCGATAGAAACTTCAAAGATGGACACATCTGCAGGCGGAAATTGGGATGTGGAGAACAAGGAGAAGTAGTTAGCCAGCTCTCTCTCTCTCTCTCTCTCCCTCTATCTCTTTCTTTCTCTCTCTGTCTCTCTCTCTCTTTTCCTCTCCCAAACCTCTCTCTCAATCATCTCTCATCATTGTGCTCAGAGCTATTATCTAAACCAGCCAGTGATTCATTCATGCGAGAAAGAGCTAGGAAGGTAGAGAGAGTAAAGGAAACTGGAGAGTAAAAGGAGAGCGAGAGCAATGGCACAGATAATGCCATTGCTCTCGCCATAGAGCGCAAGCCGCAAGGGCATAAACATATTAATCATAATTACGCAAATGTTACAAGCTACGCAATGTCGATTTTCACGTGTTATAAAATGAAAGGCTAGCATGACCTGTATCGCAACGCAACGAGGATTTCTCAAATACATGGTTTAAAGGTTTATCTTTGTCCCACTAGTATTGGGGCTCTAAAGATGGTCGGTCGATCCAAACCTTAGCTCCAGAACAAGATTTCTCCAAAACACGCCTGAGCACGGCTTCCCTCCAAGGTGTTCGTATCTAGATGCTTGATAAAGCCAGATGCACCACAGACCGGTGGATAGTATAATTAATTAAAGTTTAAATCAAGTCATAATGCTACTCACGTTAGCATCGGGTTGCTAGCTGGTGCTGTCAATAACACAGGATCGCGCCATTAAGATCATCGTGGCCATAATGAATCACCCATTCTTGCGGAGCGGTCTTGATACCGGAAGGTCGCCAGTTTGAATCCCTGGACCGGCACGTTAAAATTACCACCGCTGAAGTGCCCTTGAGCAAGGCATTGAACCCCAACCATGAAATGTTCTATGAGCACTTACCCTGGGTAAACAAAGAACTTTACTTTGCTTTGGTTTATTCCACTGCCCATAGCCGACTATGTGATCCTTCTGCATCATGTTAAAGCAGCACCCGCGGTAAACATGGAATGATGTTGCATCGTCACACACCCCAACATAAGATCATAACATCCGGTCTAGATTTTTGGCTCTTCAAAATAAGAGCTGAAAAGGGAAAAATGCTGGCGTGAATTATATCATAATTTATCAATAAATGCTAGAGTTAAACAGTATCAAGCTAACACAAGTGTAAACTGATCTCCTTGCCACAGGAGTCAACCGTAAAGCAAATAATTATGGACCATTCAAGGGGGAGGTGTACTCCTGGTGCTATTAGTGCTCACATACAAACCTCCAACTCCGCTTCAGCAGAGAGAGAGACTCGGGCATTTAGGACACCCTAAAGGTGGAAGTCTTTACTTTATCTGTCAAAGTAAATATCCCAGGCTTTATTTTTCGATCCAAGAGTAGTTAACGCTGCATGATAGAGGGCAGAGAGGTCTGGAAACTGAGCTTTGGTTTGACAGAAAAGGGGAAGAGAGAGAGGGAGGAAGGAAGAGATGGCAGAGGGAGTGCGTTTAAATTACTGCTTAGAGCAATAACACAAGAGCAATGTCTCAAAATAATATACTCAGGGGCCCATTTGGATGATCTATGGCACCGAATGCAGGGTGCAATTGTGCTTTTGCTAGTTAAGCAGCTCCTTAGCGGGGCACAAAGTGTGGGCACACGGGCCCAAGGGGCTGTATTTTGACTTAGAAAAAAAAAGCGAGTGGTGCGGTCGGCCAGGAACTGTACAAGAAGCGGTATATCGTCAAAGCCCAGTCCATCATCAAGGATAAGCACCACCCAGCCACAAACTGTTCAAACCCCTACAACGGCTGTGGTCGGACCAGTAGGCCTATACCGCACACCGTATCAAGGGCAACACCATCAGGGTCATGAACAGCTTCCACGCGGCGACCGCCTGTCGTCAGGCTGGTCTTGGACTTTTCCTGAACCTACCTGTTGATTACCAGGCAGGGACAGTGAATTGGACTTTTTTGCTCTTCCCATGGACCTACCTGCAGCAGGTACCAGTGTCAGTTACCTTATGTGGACTATGCGGTCGACACGTACTGACAATTAACAACTTAATCCCATGTACAACACACTTTTCATACTGTAGCATCCATAGCATACAGTATCATGTACACTTGTACAGTAAGTATATACAGTATCTGCTGCTATGCTTTATGTCTTCCCTCAGGTACTTACCGTAGCTTATGTCTTACCTCACGTACTTACCGCACCGGATAGATATACGGTACTATATGTAAATAGGTAGATAAATTGTATATATATATCTTCCCCTTGCCCCCCTTCTTCTTTTTCTTATAGGAAAATAACAAAATCAATGGAGCGTGTACAAAATGAATTTCACCCAATGTTTTACACAGTGTGAAGTGACAATGTGTGTTGTCCTTCACCACCAAAGCAAACACTTTTATATACTCTCTATGTATTATGCACATATAAGCGAGAATATGTACAGTGCAGATATATCAGGCAATCGACACAGTCGTTCAAAGCCATGAGCGCATTAACTCTCTCCACTCGTCTCCTTTTCTGCGCCACCTCAAGTCTTTTCATCTTTCATCTCTGAAATCCCAGTCCATGGCAGAAGGCTTTATTGGCATGCGTGTCGAGCAGGGGAACTCATTCTTTTTTTTCCCAAAGCGTCTCACAATACATCAAAACACACAATTATGCAGAAATAATTAACCAATCATGGCACTTGAATAAAACAGCACTTGGGGAATTGATTGAGCAAACAACTCTTTCTTGTTCAACTCTTTTCTTAAATTACCACAAATACACTACTCTTCCATCTATTTCCATCACTCCTTCACACACGTAGCCCCCCAGCACTCTTTCTTCTGCCTCCTGCTCTCCTCCTCTCAGCAGTGTTAACTTATTTACCGCAGGGCGCCAACCAGTCGTTTAATAGGCCAAGCATCTTATTCTGAAAGCCGTTTCACTCGGAAACCGAGAATCAGGAAGTAAAAATGTCCCACGATTGTCATTTAATCCATCCAAAACATACTTTTTGTAACCGAGGATCATATCGTTTAGAGAAATGAGCCACAAATCAAGCCTGTTTTGACACAAAAAGAAGAATCTGAGACATTAAGATTCTAGTAAAAACTTTTTTTTTTCTTCACCGCACCGGAACCCGAGCGCATACAGGACACAGTTGTGAACCTTAATCAATTTATATTAAATAGGCGGCAAAAGGTGCAATTGACGCAATCTGTCACTTTCTTTAAAGGAGAATTCCATGCTAGAATGCTTTCTTACCTTTATTTGTAGTTGTTACGTCCCCACCAAAGAGGTCAAAGTGCTTTTTTGTGCAAAAACTCCTTATTGGCTATTTCCCCTACCATAAGCCCTCAATGAATTGCATTGCATTGGATGGGAATTGAATGGGGCTATGGGTTGTTATGCTAATTCGCTTATTTCCATCGAAATAAGTAGTAAAGTGTGCCACTTAGGATATTATTTACATTATGAAGAGAGGATATATACAAAAGAATAATATTTTTTTTGTATATATCCTCTCTTCATAACACCCCATAGCCCCATTCAATTTCCATTCACTTCAATTCAATTCATTTTGGGATTATGGTAAGGGAAATGGCCAATAAGGAGGTTTTGCACAAAATAACACCTGGACCTCTTTGGTGGGGACGCAACAACTACAAATAAAGGTAAGAAAGCCTTCTAGCATGGAATTCTCCTTTAACTGTTGAACTTGTTTCCCCCCCCCCCCCCCCCCCCCCCCCCATCGCTCTGTTTTCTCACCTTTTCTCGTGTTTCTTATTCTGTTTGTCTCACTTTCTCTTTCTGGGCCATATTTTGAAAGCCTATTGTGTCATGCTTCAGATGTATTCTGTGCCTAGAATACTGAGAAGTTATTTATTAAACAGGCACATGTGCAGGTGGTATAATGTCATCTGAAGTGCACCTTGCACATCATTGCAAAGTCTGTCCTTTATGCGTATCATGCTTTTAATGAGGATGATGAGTGGAGATGTGTGCTTGATCATGCAGTACACTGGGTTTACTAGTTAATACAATTTTCGAGGGTCAGATTTGCGAGGCATTTCTCTGCCACTAAAACGCAGCTACTTAATGAGCAATGAGAAATGCCAAAAGAATCTTTGTCAGAAGGTATAAATTAAACAGTCACACAATAATTAGGAAAGAGAAAGGGGAATATTGTACAGTATCATCCCAGAGGGAGGGGGAAATTACTTTTCTGCATTCAGCCAGTAGATGGCTTGATCAGATGGCTTTTTGATGAGCTCTCAGTAGGGAGCTGTTAGGCCCAAACCACACCAGCTGCAACTCATTGCAACAACTCGCAACTCCTTGCAATAAAACAAACCACACCAATGAAACTCCTTGCAACAACTCGCAACTCCTAAAACATACCACACCAATGCAACTCCTTGCAACAACTCGCAACTCCTAAAACAAACCACACCAATGAAGCTCCTTGCAACAACTCGCAACTCCTAAAACAAACCACACCAATGAAACTCCTTGCAACAACTCGCAACTCCTAAAACAAACCACACCAATGCAACTCCTTGCAACAACTCGCAACTCCTAAAACAAACCACACCAATGCAACTCCTTGCAACAACTCGCAACTCCTAAAACAAACCACACCAATGCAACTCCTTGCAACAACTCGCAACTCCTAAAACAAACCACACCAATGCAACTCCTTGCAACATGCCATTGGGAATAATGGTTGCAAGTAGTTGCATGGCGACCCTCTGGTGTGGTTAGGGCTTTAATGCCTTGTTCAGGGACACTTTGAGACCCAGATCCGTAACGGTGACACTTCTCCACCCACTAAGCTGTGGCCTCTCCACCCACTAAGCTGTGGCCTCTCCACCCACTAAGCTGTGGCCTCTCCACCCACTAAGCTGTGGCCTCTCCACCCACTAAGCTGTGGCCTCTCCACCCACTAAGCTGTGGCCTCTCCACCCACTGAGCTGTGGCCTCTCCACCCACTGAGCTGTGGCCTCTCCACCCACTGAGCTGGGGCCTCTCCACCCACTAAGCTGGGGCCTCTCCACCCACTAAGCTGGGGCCTCTCCACCCACTAAGCTGTGGCCTCTCCACCCACTAAGCTGTGGCCTCTCCACCCACTAAGCTGTGGCCTCTCCACCCACTAAGCTGTGGCCTCTCCACCCACTAAGCTGTGGCCTCTCCACCCACTAAGCTGTGGCCTCTCCACCCACTAAGCTGTGGCCTCTCCACCCACTAAGCTGTGGCCTCTCCACCCACTAAGCTGTGGCCTCTCCACCCACTAAGCTGTGGCCTCTCCACCCACTAAGCTGTGGCCTCTCCACCCACTAAGCTGTGGCCTCTCCACCCACTAAGCTGTGGCCTCTCCACCCACTAAACTGTGGCCTCTCCACCCACTAAGCTGTGGCCTCTCCACCCACTAAGCTGTGGCCTCTCCACCCACTAAGCTGTGGCCTCTCCACCCACTAAGCTGTGGCCTCTCCACCCACTAAGCTGTGGCCTCTCCACCCACTAAGCTGTGGCCTCTCCACCCACTAAGCTGTGGCCTCTCCACCCACTAAGCTGTGGCCTCTCCACCCACTAAGCTGTGGCCTCTCCACCCACTAAGCTGTGGCCTCTCCACCCACTAAGCTGTGGCCTCTCCACCCACTAAGCTGTGGCCTCTCCACCCACTAAGCTGTGGCCTCTCCACCCACTAAGCTGTGGCCTCTCCACCCACTAAGCTGTGGCCTCTCCACCCACTAAGCTGTGGCCTCTCCACCCACTAAGCTGTGGCCTCTCCACCCACTAAGCTGTGGCCTCTCCACCCACTAAGCTGTGGCCTCTCCACCCACTAAGCTGTGGCCTCTCCACCCACTAAGCTGTGGCCTCTCCACCCACTAAGCTGTGGCCTCTCCACCCACTAAGCTGTGGCCTCTCCACCCACTAAACTGTGGCCTCTCCACCCACTAAGCTGTGGCCTCTCCACCCACTAAGCTGTGGCCTCTCCACCCACTAAGCTGTGGCCTCTCCACCCACTAAGCTGTGGCCTCTCCACCCACTAAGCTGTGGCCTCTCCACCCACTAAACTGTGGCCTCTCCACCCACTAAGCTGGGGCCTCTCCACCCACTAAGCTGTGGCCTCTCCACCCACTAAAGCTGTGGCCTCTCCACCCACTAAGCTGTGGCCTCTCCACCCACTAAACTGTGGCCTCTCCACCCACTAAACTGTGGCCTCTCCACCCACTAAGCTGTGGCCTCTCCACCCACTAAACTGGGGCCTCTCCACCCACTAAGCTGTGGCCTCTCCACCCACTAAGCTGTGGCCTCTCCACCCACTAAGCTGTGGCCTCTCCACCCACTAAGCTGTGGCCTCTCCACCCACTAAGCTGTGGCCTCTCCACCCACTAAACTGTGGCCTCTCCACCCACTAAGCTGTGGCCTCTCCACCCACTAAGCTGTGGCCTCTCCACCCACTAAGCTGTGGCCTCTCCACCCACTAAGCTGTGGCCTCTCCACCCACTAAGCTGTGGCCTCTCCACCCACTAAGCTGGGGCCTCTCCACACACTAAGCTGTGGCCTCTCCACCCACTAAGCTGGGGCCTCTCCACCCACTAAGCTGTGGCCTCTCCACCCACTAAACTGGGGCCTCTCCACCCACTAAACTGGGGCCTCTCCACCCACTAAGCTGTGGCCTCTCCACCCACTAAGCTGGGGCCTCTCCACCCACTAAGCTGTGGCCTCTCCACCCACTAAACTGTGGCCTCTCCACCCACTAAGCTGTGGCCTCTCCACCCACTAAGCTGTGGCCTCTCCACCCACTAAGCTGTGGCCTCTCCACCCACTAAGCTGTGGCCTCTCCACCCACTAAGCTGTGGCCTCTCCACCCACTAAACTGTGGCCTCTCCGCCCACTAAGCTGGGGCCTCTCCGCCCACTAAGCTGGGGCCTCTCCACCCACTAAGCTGGGGCCTCTCCGCCCACTAAGCTGTGGCCACTACATTACTTGGCAATATTGGAAGAAATGCAAGATGACCTTGAACCTCCTATAGAGGATATGCACGTGACATCATCACCATACCCGGAAGTTATGCGGGAACACCTACTGAGTGGCAGAAAACGACTTTCTGGCTTTGCCAGCCCATACATCCAACTAGAAATGTCCTATCTGATTGCATTAAACGATGTTAGACCGACTTTGCCACTCAATTTATGCATGTGCATACCCTCTATACGTTCAGTTCTATTCCATCCAAGCAATAGTAAAAAAAAAAAAAAAAAAAAAGTATTTATCTCAGTTGAGTTACATTATTGCATGTAAATCATCCCTCCAAAATGTTTTGGTGTTTTAATGAATCAGTATTTCCATTTCAGTCAATGTATCTTTTCTTCTCATTCCACTATTCAATGGCACCTGTTGTGCCCTGCTTCACATGCTAGAATGTGACTAGAAGGCGGTCCCATTAACTGATTCCATAACGTAATTATATGCTGCCATAGTATATCAGATATTAATTTTATGCCTTTCACTTGCACGTAATGTGGCCCTGTGCCTGTCTCTTGCTCTCTCTCTCACGCATGCACGCACGCACGCACGCACGCACACACGCACGCAGAGACACAGAGACACACACACACACACACACACACACCACTGATGCTTCCATCGAGTTTTTTGATGGGAAACCAAAAACCTCTCATCTCTATCCCAGTCTTTCTTCTTTATCTTCTTCATAAAACATACATTAAGCTCCCCCGCCGACTTTCAATTTCACTGTGCTTTATTGCTGGTGTGCTTTAGTTTGTATAGCATTCAAAATGACATGAATTGGTGATGATAAAAAACAGTGATCATTATGGTGTACTGAAGTTAAAGCCTACTGTATAGAGTACAGTTTATTAGCATACACACACACACACACACAGCAGACCGTGGATTTAATAAACGTAATGAACTTGTTTTGCATAAAGTCGAAGTCCATATGGCTCATAACACATGTCGTGTCGTTAGTTGGGCCTGCAGTCCTTTGACATAACGCACTGTGTCTAATGTTGGAAGCAGTACTGCATAACAATCAGTATGTTGTTACAGTACATCATCATTCTCAACTACCACCCCTCCAGGGAGATGGCATACATTATCGCTCAGGTCCTCCGGCTGTCCACCATTTTGTGTCTGTGTCCAGCAGTTGCATTTGTTTCCCTATTGTGAGGCAAACTCAGAAGGCTTTATCGCATATGGGGGGGGGGGGGTGGGGGGGGGGCGTGGGCGGACTGGACTGTAGGAGGCAAGCTGTTGTAAAAGTCTGGCTGTCAAAAGACTGAGAACAAGAGGCCTAGAGAAAGTTCTAAAGCCTAATTTAAAGCCTCAGCTTTGGGCAAGCAAGACGATCATACGACAAAGGATAAATTAAGCTTAAGGAAGGATTCACATGGAGACAGAACACCATTAAACTCTTCCTCCTATCTACTGCAACCTGGTTACTTGGAATCAGGAATCGTCTGTTCATAGATATCCTCTTTTAAAGGCCCTACATCTGAAGCTGTTGACATTATTTCGAGCTATGTTATAATGGGCTCTCTCTCTCTCTCTCTCTCTCTCTCTCTCTTCCAACTGGCGGAACCTTCCGTCAGGAGCAGTTAATTTGTTAACTGACCTGCCAACTGGCCTGACCTGAACCACACTTAGAATCTATGTTGTATTGTCAAGAGGAAGGTGTGATACATAAGACTCAACAATACAAAATAACTTACGGCTGTTATCAAAGCAAACCTGGGCTTCCATATAACACCTCACCTGGAGACAGAACACCATTAAACTCTTCCTCCTATCTACTGCAACCTGGTTACTTGGAATCAGGAATTGTCTGTTCATAGATATCCTCTTTTAAAGGCCCTACATCTGAAGCTGTTGACATTATTTCGAGCTATGTTATAATGTGCTGTGTAATGTCTTGCAAAGGACTCTTTGATAGCAGGTTGTGGGGTATTGAACCCGGGGTCTCCCTGCCCCTCTCTCTGTCTCACTCCGTGTCTCTCTCAGTGTCTCTCTCAGTGTTTCTGTCTGTCTGTCTGTCTGTCTGTCTGTCTGTCTGTCTGTCTGTCTGTCTGTCTGTCTGTCTGTCTGTCTGTCTGTCTGTCTGTCTGTCTGTCTGTGTCTCTCTCTCTCTCTCTCTCTCTCTCTCTCTCTCTCTCTCTTCCAACTGGCGGAACCTTCCGTCAGGAGCAGTTCATTTGTTAACTGACCTGCCAACTGGCCTGACCTGAACCACACTTAGAATCTATGTTGTATTGTCAAGAGGAAGGTGTGAGACTCAACAATACAAAATAACTTACAGCTGTTATCAAAGCAAACCTGGGCTTCCATAACACCTCAACTGTGACACAGGCTGATCGCCTCCATGCCACGCCCCATTAATGAAATAATTTGTTCAAAAGTAACCCAGACCAATATATATGAATATATGAAAGTTTCACTTTTTGAATTATACTACGGAAGAAAATGAACTTTTGCACAATATTAATTATTTTTGAGAAGGAGCTGTACAACTGTATTTGTAGATGAACTCTGCCTAAACTCAAAGTGTCTTCTTTCGTCTCCTGTCTTGCGGTGTAGCACACTGTCTTACACAGTAAC